>NC_048604.1:106480916-106807461 GCF_003668045.3 Cricetulus griseus | reverse complement strand
AAATTTATTTTTGAAGTATGAAACAAATAGCTACTATAATCAATGAGATCCCTAAAGAATGTTTAAGAAACAAACCCTGGGCAGATTAAGTGACTTAGTGGATAAAGGTGCCTGGCCGAAATCTTGATAATCAGGAATCCATATGGTGAAAAGCTGAAAAGAATCTACAGAGTTGTACTCTGACCTATGTGTGTTCCTTGGCGAGACCCCACAAGTGCATGCACACCCCGGCACACACACACACACACACACAAAGATACAAAGGAAGAACACCAAGAAGCTGTTTAAAAGGAATCTCCAGATTCCCAGAGACGTCTGGCACAGGGGAAATGTTAGGGGATCCACGGGGATGAACCAATTTATGAATCCAAGCAGTGGTGGAGAAAATGCCTTTCATGCCCTTCCCCTATCATGAGATTGGTGTCTACCTTGGTTACCATTCCTAGAGCCTTCATCCAGTAGCTGTTTGAAGCAGAAACAGTATCCCACAGGTAAGCACTGAAGCATACCCCTGGAATCCAGTTGTGAAGAAGGAGGAGGGATGAGCAAAGAAGCCAAGACGGTCCTGCAGAAACTTGCAGAAAGAGTTGACCTGACTTAGTGAGAGCATGGCACCCTAATCATAAAGCTAGGGAAATAGCATTGGATCAAACCAAGCCCTCTGAGTGTGGGTGCCAGCTAGGAGACCAAGACAGTCTATGGGACCTCTAACAGTGGAGCCAATCTTTAAACCTAGAGCACAAATGGACTTTGGGAGCCCATTCCCTATGGAGGGATACTATTGCAGTGCAGATACACCAAACAATAAGGGAGACTTTGAAGTTCCTTGGTGTAGGCCCTCACTATCTCTGGGGACGAGTTTGGGGATGTGTTGTGGTGGTTGCTGGGGAACATGGGAGGGTGGGAGAGAGAGGGAATGGGGATGAATGGATATGTAAATATGAGTAACAATTAAAGAATGAAAAAGAGAGAGAATAAGACCACTACCACAACCTAAAGCCAAATTTGAAGTAAGCTTTTATTAAACATTGGCCAGGTCTATCTCTGGGATTCCAGAAGATGGCCCAAATTCAAGTTTTACAGCAGGTGCAGTCAAGGGCATGCACACATCCTGACATATTTCCTGCCTGTGAGGATCCTGCCCACAATGTGATCAAGCATCCATTGCTGATGGATCAAATGAACTTGTTACGTGGAGTAAAAAACAGGTGGCTTGTTGTCTCCCATAAACAACAGCCTCCAGAATCTCAGAAACTATGTGTCCTAGAGCAAGAGGCATACACATCAGACATTTTTGTTTCGATTGGTCTCTTAAGCTCCCATATTGGCTGTTAAGATTGTTCAGCATGTAAATGTGTTTCTCAAAGCCTGATGAACTGAGTTTTATCCCCAAACTCTACATAAAAGTGGAAAGAGAATCAACTTCAAGAACTTGTTTTTTGAGCAGGGCGGTGGTGGTGCACGCCTTTAATCTTAGCACTCCAGAGGCCGAGGCAGGCGAATCTCTGTGAGTTGGAGACCAATCTGGTCTACAGAACTTAGTTCCATGCCAGCCTCCAAAGCTACAGATAAACCCTGTCTGGAAAAAATCAAACCAACAAAAAAGGAAAAACCAGTGGTCCTGGGAAGCTTGTTTAGAGGTTCTAGCATGGGAGCACAGCTACTCGTATACCCTGAACCATAGACCAGTCCTCCTCTATTTGTGAAGGTTGCCCTCATCGACAGAGCACAGAGCTTCTGGAGGGACACACATGGAGCGGTGAGGAAGGAAGGAGACACCTGCCTAGCAAGCCAGATCATCCCAATCAACCCTGGAAAGCAATGGCGTGTCAGATGTCACAGCCAGATCACCTTCACATCCAAAAGAGGAGGGATGCAGAGGACATGAGGGAGCAGAAAGGTTGTGTCAGGTGAAGAATAGAAGAAAACAAGAAAGGAGATACCATAATAGAGGGAAACATTTTAGGTTTACAGAGAAATCAGACACTGGGGAAATGTCAGGAGATCTACAAAGATGACACCAGCTAACAATCTAAGCAACAGAGGAGAGGCTACCTTAAATGCTCTCCCCTGATAATGAGATTGATGACTGACTTATATGCTACCTGATAGCCCTCATCCAGCAGCTGGTGGAAGTAGAAACAGACACCCACTACTAATCACTGAACTGCACTGGAATCCAGATGCAGAGAAGGATGGGTGAAGAGCAATGTGGTCCAGACCAGGCTGATGAAACCCACAGAAACAGCTGACCTGAATACCGGAGAGTTCTTGCTCCCCAGACTGATAGCTGAGATACCAGCATGGGACTGAACCAGACCTCAGGAACATGGGTTTCAGTGAGGAAACATTGGAAATCTCCAGGACCTCCTGTAGTAGTTCAGTACTTATCCCTAGCATAGGTGTGGACTTTGGGAGCCAATTCTACAAAGAGGAATACTCCCTGAGCCAAGACACACATGGGTGGGCATAGGCCCTATGCCAAAGGATAAAATAGACTCTTATGACACACTGTGGAAGGCCTCACCATCCAGGGGGAGCCAAAAAGGACATGTGATAGGTAGGGTTTTAGTTGGCAGTGGCTGGAAGTGGAGGACAGGATGGAGAAGGGACCTGGGATTGTCATATAAAACAATCTTGTTTCTAATTCAAATTAAAAACATCTGAGAAAAAAGAAAAACCAAAAAAAGACAAAAAAGAAAGAAAAAGAACTGGTCTTCTGACCTCCACATGCAGTCTGTGGCATGTGTATGCCCACACACAATGATTATTATTTAAAAAGAAATCCCACATTGGCTAGAAAGATGTCCTGGTATAAAAGCCAAATATCTTTAATGCAAAAATTAGGTCAACCTGGCCACCCTGAATTCTTTGAGACACAAAACCATGGTTAGATAATGATGGTCTGCATTTCCTAACCTGTTTTGGGAATTTTGGTTTTGTAGTTACAAACATATGTCTATTTCTTCTCCTTTCAGTATTTTACTTTCAATGTGGTTGTGACCTGGTTATGTTAAAGGTTGTATATGCACACTATCTTGGTTTATCCTATATAAATATTTGGAGAAATTCAGACATTCTAGGAGGTACAGAGGTCTTTGTGCTCACAAGAAGCCCTAGGGGAACCTGGAATGTTAAGCACACAGTTATTACTTCAAGAGAAGTAATGTAATACATTATCTTCCCAGATGACTAGGAATGGCAATACTCATTAGCCTGGTGAACTTTGCTCTTTCCGTGTGGGTAGAGACTTTCTCAGCAATAAATACTCCCCCAGACTCTCATTCTAAATTTATTTTTTATCTATAGAATCAATCTTCATGGACTTTACAACGAGTTTTGATACAGCCACATCTGATCTTTATTTACTTTACTTTGTTCCTCAAGGAGATTTATGTATGCTTTGTTCTCCACATGCGATAGTTAATTCTCACCAGAATAATGGTCACTAAATTATATTGTGCGTAAATATGTCTAAAGCAAACCACTGAGAGTCAGACTCCCAAAGTTTGAACCAACACTTGATACTAAATCATGTTGACCTGAACTGCCTGCTTGCTCCCCAAATGCCTGTGAGAGTTGCAGAGAACCCCATACCCTAAGAACACATTCAAAACAAACCCCAATTTATTTTGTTAAAGTCAAGCAAGAGGATATGTTGGCATGTGATAAGCACCAAGCACAAATATGCATTTTTGACAGGGCAGAGTTCAGGGTAAAGCCACAAGAAGTGATCACAAGCAAGGTCAGTGTTTATACAGAGAGTGCCATAGCTATGCCCATGCCCATGCATGCCAAGGACTAAACATTAGCACCAGATTGTTTCTTACTAAACAGTACCATTACTCACAGACATGTGTACATGGACTCTTTGGAATTCTTGTGTCCCTGCTATTAAGACATGGAAAAGGCAAGCAGAGAAAGGACATGAAGGTCATAATTGTTATGTGATTCAGTACAAGTATGCCACACACCACATATTCTCCATAACAGACAATCATGGAACAACACGAAAAGGCAGGTTACAGACAAAAAATTTCCTCTATTCACATTTTACACACATATCACTAAAATGTTCACAACACTGTATTTGGGGATAAAGAACCACAGGTAAATAGCTTATTGAAAATTTAAAACAAAATAGTCTACAATTCCTTAAAAAGTTTGTGGACAGCCACCATCACATTTTCTGACATGACCCCCGATCACAGCAAGGGATGGCCAAGTGGAAGAAGGAGCAGGCTGCACTGGCGGATCAGGGACTTCCAAAGGTAGAAGTAGCTCTGTTTGATAGGAGTCAACACTTTTGTAAAGATTTTCTTCCAACTGATGGTGATAGGCTGTCAACAAGGCCATCTGTGGTCTGCAATAGAGAAGCTTGCCCATATTGTCTCAGCTGTACAGAGGGCACTATCATCTTCACCAGAGCATCTCATGTCACCATGTATTCCTCTGGCTCTGGAAGCACAGATTCTGGTCCTTTAAGACAACTGCATGTGAGAGTGTGGGCACATGCATATACACATGGATTTAAGTGTGCATGTGTATTCTGGAAAGGGTGTGGTTACTGCTGAGAGAGGGAAATTTTGCATCTGCTGCAATCTCAGGGGAAAAGAAGGATTCAATAATCCCTTGGTAGAACAAAGACTGGTGATGCCTAACATCAAATCACTTAAGGGACTTGCTCAACTTTCACCATACATTGAGTTACATAAACATTGTTTGAACTACACCAAATCTACACTCATTTAACATTAATTAAGTTATACATGCCACTGGTGGCTAAACATTTTTCATGTTTTATCTGCCATACAATCATCATCTTTGGTGAAGTGTCTAGTCAAGACTTTTGCCTACTTTTTTCAAACAGTTTGTTTTCTATTGTTGGGTGTTAGGAATTCTTTAAAGAATTCCCTGAATAAATCTTTTATTCAGAAATTTGGGGATATGGAAGTGGGGTATGATGGTAAAACTAGAACTCAGAAAGTGGAGGCAGGAGGATCAGGATTTCAAGCTCATCTGGACTACATAAGGAGATGAAGTCAATATGGATTTCATGAGACACTTCTAAAACAAACAAACAATAATAAAAAATGAGTAACAAATCAGACACATTATTTACAAATATTGTTTCCCAATCTCTAATTGGAAACCAATAGAATGACATTGTTGCTTTAATGAGTAACACTATTTGTGTTACTCTCATTTGCTTCTCTCAGGCTGTAGGCTGTCGAAAAAAGCACTTGAGCTGCTCTTCACCCAGGTGGATTTTATCTTCCAGCTCTCGCTGCTCAATGATGAGGGCTGACTCATCTTCCCAAAGTGCTCATAGTCAGCCAGGCTCTCCTCGCTGAGGGAGGTGGCCAGGATGTCAAACACAATGTGCTCAGGACAGTCTAGGATCTCTTTAATATCTTTGGCGTCCTCATGCTGCTGGGTTAGAATTCTCTGTTTCTCCAACAGTGATTTCTGTTGAGAGGTAAGGAGACAGAAATTCCTGTTGAGTCAAGGCCAAAGTAAAGACTCTAGCCAACCCCTTATATGCCCTGCAGCTTTTGAAGACTGGTCTCCTAACTATCCATGGAAACCTTGAAGCCACATGGGATCTCCATAGGAATGACCAGGATGTAGTCTACCTGTACTTTTAACTATGGCTAGCTTCTCTACAGTTCTTCCTTTCCTCACCCTTCCAGAAGCCACTCATAGTCCCAACTGGGTTTCCTCTCTCTGTCTGTGAATTCTTCTCTGCTATTTGCCTTAAAGTCAGGGACCAGAAACTACAGAGTTCTGACATGTTTCAAAGGGACAAAGGACTTGAGGATCCTGTTAGTCCCAAAATTGTAAAAGGGAAATATTATAATTAAGTTGAGCCTAACTGCTCAGGCTTGTAATGTCAGCTATTCAGGAGGCTGGGGCAGAAAGCTCATAAGTGAAAGGTATGCCCTGGCTATGAAGTAAATTCCAGTCTACCCTAGCAAACCTACTGACACCTGGCTTCAAAATAAAAAGCAAAAGTATCATTGAGCTAAGTTCGGAGGTAGAGAGTTTTCCTCGTGTGAGTAAGCTTATGGGTTGAATCTCTAGTATGAGAGGGAGAGGAGAAGAGGGGTAAGGATGGATGGACACACACACACACACACACACACACACACACACACACACACACAGAGAGAGAGAGAGAGAGAGAGAGAGAGAGAGAGAGAGAGAGAGAGAGAGAGAGAGAGAGACTGATTGATTCTAGGGCAGAATTAAACTAACTCTTCGACAGGAAGTGGTACAAGGACAAGCAAAGACCAGAAAACAAGACACAGGATAAAGGTGCTGGGAGGTGTGTATGGAACAGTATTGAATAGCCCTTAAGTCCTTACAGTGTCCTGTTTGGTATGGGGTATACAGTGTCCTGGTTCAGACAATGATGTCTCTAACACACAGAACTTGCAATCACTGCTTTCAGTTTAGGGATTATATACATCCAATAGAAACCCTACCACATCCAAGATGAAAGAAGCTAAGAAAGTAAGAGATGAATGCATTCATTGTCTTCACATGGAGACTAGTAGAAAGAGGTCAGCAAACAGAACTATTACTTCTTACTAAATGTGGCCTGAACAGGAAACACTATTTGGAATACCTATGACCACATAAGGTTTAGAAAACATTTTGCCTTGTCAGGTCCAAGACAAACAAAGTTATAAGATATTTTCTGGAAAGAGGCCAGGTAAAGCCATTGTACTCCAATCAGGAAATAAGCAGACTTTAACATGTTCTACAAATGTAGTTCAGGTTGTGAAAATGCCAGAAAGCTACTGAGATAGTGGTTGAAGAGTACAGCAAATGTTTGATTAATAAACAGGTTCATTTTGAAACCCCATAATATGCAAGGAATACAGAAAGATGTAGATTGAAACATAACCTATGAAACAAAGCCAGCAAGTAATGTATTTCTCTACCTTTGAGTAGAGGAAAACTGAGGATACACATGGTGGGACATGCCGGTAATGGCCCCTACCCCCACATCTCATTAGCTAATACTTTTTGTCAATTGAAAGGAAACGGAGAAGAGTGGACCTCAGATGGACCAGAGCTCCATGCTCTAGACACTATACTGGCCATGCACAGATAGCATGAGGCTCTGATAGCTGTCTTTATTAGCTCTATAGGAAATGCAGAAATTAAAAACTCAAAGACTTTCTTTTTTCATTCATTTATTTAGCTCATAAATAAAGTCATGCACAATTATGGTACACAATCCAGTATGTTCACAATGGCATGGAAAAATTAAACCAATTAACATGTTATATCACACGTATTCATCATTTTTGTTTTGAGAATGCTTGAAGTATACTATCTCACAACTTTTAAAATATAGCATATTGTTATCGACCATATTTATCATGCTCTCAGTAGACCTCAAGACGTCACAGAGTCCATGCCTCTTGTCCAACTGCAGTTTTATATCCTTAAACCAATCGTTTCCCCATTGTTAAAAGTCCCACATTGAAGCCTAATAGCCACAATTCTGCTCTCTGTTCCCATAAGTTCATCTTTTCTAGGTTACACATAAAATTGAAATTGAGTGACATTTGTCTTCCAGTGTGTCACTTATTTTTTTTTGGCAAGCATATAACTTTACTACTTACTAAAGATGAAATCAAATTTGCATACACAGGTGAGCACTCTCTGAAATACCTTGGATTTATCACATATTTGAGTTTCAATTAGCATATATACATATATATATATATATATATATATATATATATATAGAGAGAGAGAGAGAGAGAGAGAGAGAGAGAGAGAGCAATAATGGCAATATGTTATGCATCAAGAGCAGCAACAGCTTTTCCCGATTCAGCAGTCATTTGAACAAAATTGTAGATACATCCAGAACACTCCATTTCAAAAACAAAAAAAACAAAAACAAAAAACAAAAACAAAAAAACAAACAAACAACAACAACAAAGTAAAAAACAAAATCCCAGAAAAGAACGCAGTTCTGCCACTCTTGTGGTACTTGACACCATTTCATTTATTTATTTATTAGTTCTAGTTGGGGAACAAGCTTGTTTCACATGTAAGTCTCTTCTCCCTCTCCCTCCCCTCACCCCATCCATCCTCCCCCACCGCCAGCCTACCCCCCACCCTGTCCACCCCCAGCCTATCCCCCACCCCATCGACCCACCACTCCCCAGGCAGGGTAGGGCCCTCAAACAAGTATGTTTGTCTTTTTGTGACTGGGTTACCTCACTCAGGATGGTTTCTTCTAGTACCATCCATTTGCCTGCAAATTTCAAGATTCCATTGCCTTTTTCTGCTGAGTAGTACTCCATTGTATAAATGTACCACATTTTCTCAATCCATTCTTCAGTTGAGGGGCATCTAGGTTGCTTCCAAGTTCTGGCTATTACAAACAATGCTGCTATGAACATGGTTGAACATATGTCCTTGTTGTATGAACATGCACTATTTGGGTATATACCCAAGAGAGGAATGGCTGGATCTTGAGGTAGACTGATTCCCATTTTTCTGAGCAACAGCCATACTGATTTCTAGAAGGGTCTTAAAGTTCGCAGTCCCACCAGCAATGGAGGAGTGTTCCTTTTTCTCCACATCCTCTCCAGCATAGATTGTCATTGGTATTTTTGACTTTAGCCATTCTCACAGGTGTGAGGTGGTATCTCAGAGTTGTTTTGAGTTGCATTTCTCTGATAGCCAATGATTTTGAGCACTATCTTAAGTGTCTTTCAGCCATTTAAGATTCCTCTATTGAGAATTCTCTATTTAGTTCTGCACCCCACTTTTTAATTTCATTGTTTGGTGTTTTGGTGGCTAGCTTCTTGAGCTCCTTATATATTTTGGAAATCAGTCCTCTGTCAGATGTGGGATCAGTGAAGAACTTTTCCCATTCTGTGGGTGGTCCTTTTGTCCTACTGACTGTTTCCTTTGCCTTGCAGAAGCTTCTTAGTTTCAGGGTGTCCCATTTATTAATTGCAAACCTCAATGTCTGTGCTACTGGCGTAATGTTCAGGAAGCGGTCTCCTGTGCCAATTTGTTCAAGGGTAATTCTCACTTTCTCTTCTAGAAGATTCAGTGTGGCTGGATTTATGGTGAGATCTTTGATCCATTCGCACTTAAGTTTTATGCATGGTGACAGGTATGGATCTATCTGCAATTTTCTGCATATCTGAATCCAATTGTACCAGCACCATTTGTTGAAGATGCTATCTTTTTTCCATTGTATAGATTTAGCACCTTTGTCAAAAATAAGGTATTAGTAGGTGTGAGGGTCAATATCAGGGTTTTCAATTCGATTCCATTGGTCTATCTGTCTATTTTTGTGCTAATACCAAGCTGTTTTCATAACTATGGCTCTATAGTAGAGCTTGAAGTTGGGGATGGTGATGCCTCCAGAAGATCCTTTATTGTAAAGAGTTGTTATGGCTATCCTGGGTTTTTATTTTTCCATATAAAGTTGAGTATTGTTCTTTCAATGTCTGTGCAAAACCGTGTTGGGATTTTGATGGGGATTGCGTTGAATCTGTAGATTGCTTTTGGCAGGATTGCCATTTTTACTATGTTAATTCTACCTATCCAAGAGCATGAGAGACCTTTCCATTTTCTGGTATCTTCTTTAATTTCTTTTTTTAATGTCTCAAAGTTCTTATTGTACAGGTCTTCCACTTTTTTGGTTACTGTTATCCCAAGATATTTTATGTTGCTTGTGGATATTGTGAAAGGTGATGTTTCCCTGATTTCTTTCTCATTGGATTTATCATCTGTATATAGTAGGGCTACTGATTTTTTTGAGTTCATTTTGTATCCTGCTACCTTGCTGAAGGTGTTTATCAGCCGTAGGAGTTCCCTGGTAGAGTTTTTCGGGTCACTAATATAGACTATCATGTCGTCTGCAAATAGTGAAAATTTGACTTCATCCTTTCCAATTTGATCCCTTTGATCCCCTTTGCTTGTCTTATTGCTCTAGCCAGAATTTCAAGTACAATATTGAAGAGATATGGAGAGAGTAGACAGCCTTGTCTTGTTCCTGATTTTAGAGGAATCCCTTTGAGTTTCTCTCCATTTAATATGATGTTGGCTATTGTTTTGGTGTATATTGCATTTATCATGTTTAGATATGTTCCTGTTATTCCTGTTCTCTCCAAGATCTTTATCATGAAGGGATGTTGGATTCTGTCAAAGGCTTTTTCAGCGTCTAGTGAGATGATCATGTGGTTTTTCTTTTTCAGTTTGTTTATATGGTGAATTACATTGATGGATTCTCATATGTTGAACCATCCTTGCATCCCTAGGATGAAGCCTACTTGGTCATGGAGGATGATTTTTCTGATATGTTCTTGGATTCGGTTCGCCAATATGTTATTGAGTATTTTAGCATCGATGTTCATGAGGGATATCGGTCTTTAGTTCTCTTTCTTATTCTTATCTTTGTGTGGCTTGGGTATCAAAGTGATTGTAGCCTCGTTGAAAGAGTTTGGCAATATCCCATCTGCTTCTATTGTGCAGAACAGTTTGAGGAGTACTGGAATTAGCTTTTGTTTGAATTTCTCGTAGAATTCTGCAGTGAAGCCATCTGGCCCTGGGCTTTTTTTAGTTGGAAGGATTTTGATGACTGCTTCTATATCACTAGGGGTTATAGGTCGACTTAAACTGCTTATCTGATCTTGATTTAATTTTGGTAAGTGATATTTATCCAGACAGCTGTCCATTTCCTTTAGATTTTCCAATTTTATGGAGTACAAGTTTTCGAAGTATGACCTGAAGATTCTCTGGATTTCCTCAGTGTCCGTTGTTTTATCCCCCTTTTTCAATTCTGATTTTGTTAATTAGCATGCTCTCTCTCTGCCTTTTGGTTAGTTTGGATAGAGGTTTGTCTATCTTATTGATCTTCTCAAAGAACCAACTCTTTGTTTCATTGATTCTTTGTCCTGTTTTCCCAGTTTCTACTTTGTTGATTTCAGCTTTCAGGTTGATTATTTCCTGGCGTCTACTCCTCCTTGGTGTGTTTGTTTCTTTTTGCTCTAAATCTTTCAGTTGTTCTGTTAATTCTCTAATGTGACTTTCCTCCAGTTTCTTCATGTGGCCACTTAGTGCTATGAACTTCCCTCTTAGCACTAATTTCAGAGTGTCCCATAAGTTTGTTTATGTTGTGTCTACATTCTCATTAAATTATAGGAAGTCTTTAATTCCTTTTTTATTTCTTCCTCAACCCAGGAATAGTGCAATTGAGTGTTAATCATTTTCCACACGAATGTAGGTTTTCTGCAATTCATATTGCTGTTGAATTCTAGCTTTAAATCATGGTGGTCTGATAAGATACAGGGGGTTATTTCAATTCTTTTGTAACTGTGGACATTTGCTTTGCTGCCAACTATGTGGTCAATTTTTGAGAAAGTGCCATTTGGCGTTGTGAAGAAGGTATATTCTTTTGTGTTTGGATGGAATGTTCTATAGATATCTGTTAAACCCAGCTGGGTCATAACTTCTGTCATATCCTTTGTTTCTTTGTTAAGTTTCTGTCTGGTGGTCCTGTCTAGTGGTGTAAGGGGGTGTTGAAGTATCCTACTATTAGTGTGTGTAGTTTCATGTGTGGTTTGAGCTTTAATAATGTTTCTTTTACAAATGTGGGTAGTTTCGTATTTGGGGCATAGGTGTTCAGGATTGAGGCTTCATCTTGATGGACTTTTCCTGTGATGAGTATGAAATGCTCTTCTTCATCTCTTTTGATTGCTTTTAGTTTAAAGTCTCATTTGTTAGATATTAGGATTGTTACACCAGCTTCTTTCTTGAGCCCATTTGATTGGAAAAAATTTTCCCATCCTTTTACTTTGAGGTATTGCCTGTCTTTGAAATTGAGGTGTGTTTCTTGTAAACAGCAGAAGGATGGATTCTGTCTTCGTATCCATTCTGTTAGCCTATATCTTTTTATGGGTAAGTTAAGACCATTGACATTTAGGGATATTAATGTCCATTGTTCATTGGTTCTTCTTTGTTTTGGATTTATTGTTGGTGGTGTCATTGCGTGTGGATTTTGCCCTCCTGTTGCTTTTTGTGTTTGGTAAAATTATATTATCTATTGCCAGTGTTTTTGTGAGTGTAGTTATGTTTGTTGGGTTGGAGTTTTCCTTCCAGAACCTTCAGTAGTGCTGGATTTGTGGATATGTATTGTTTATATCTGCTTTTGTCTTAGAATATCTTGTTTTCTCCATCCCCTTTCCTCCGACTGACCCAGGAAGGAGGTAAGTGAGCCTTTGCCTTACCCAACCCCCACCCAAACCATCACTCACCCTGACCTCCCCAGGCCTGTGCCTGCCTGCTTGGGGTAGACATGCACAGACAAGGAGGAGCTCCCTGAATCTGGAAACACCCCACTCTTCCATCTCTTTCCGCCAACCTATCCACAGCGAGTAAGGAGGCTACCAAGAGAGTCAAGACCATCCAGAGTTGTGGACATTGAATTCCTGGCCCCCACACACCACTGGGTCACAAGAGGAGATGGAGAGACCCCACCTGCACCCACTAAAAGAAGATATGGGAAGAAGACAGAATAAGATTTCACTCAACAACAGAAAGACCAATATGACATCACCAGAATCTAGGGACACCACTCCAGCAAGATCTGAAAAGCCCAAAACAGTGCATGAAGATGAGATGGACCTGAAAAATTATCTCAGCAAGATGATAGAGACCTTTAAAAAGGACGGAAGAAAATCCCTTAAAGAAATAGAAGAAAAAGCAAACAAAATATTACACGAAATGGAAGAAAAGACAAACCATAAAATTCAAGAAATAAACAAGTCTCTTAAAGAATCTAAAGAAACCCAATAAAAACATCTAAACAAGTGAAGGAAGTTCTTGAAACAGTTCAAAGCATGAAAACTGAAATAGACACTATAAAGAAAACACAGAATGAGGAGATGCTGGAAATGGAAAGGCTGGATAAACGATCAGGAACTAAAGATGTGAGTATAACCAATAGAATTCAAGAGATGGAAGAGAGAATCTCAGCTATTGAAGACTCTCTAGAGGATATACATTCATCAACCAAAGAAAACCTCAAGTCCTACAAATCCCTAACAGAAAATATCCAGGAAATATGGGACACCGTAAAAAGACCAAACCTAAGAATAATTGGTGTAGAAGAAGGTGAAGAAACACTGCTCAAAGATACAGAAAACATATTCAACAATCTCATACAAGAAAACTTCCCCACCCTACAGAAGGGTATGCCTATGAAAGTACAAGAAGCATACAGGACACCAAATAGACTGTACCACAAAAAGAAGTGCCCCCGACACATAATAATCAAACCACCAAATCTACAGAATAAAGAGAAAATATTAAGAGCCGCAAAGGAAAAATGCCAAGTAACATATAAAGGCAAACCAATCAGAATCACACCCGACTTCTCACTGGAAACTCTGAAAGCCATAAGGTCTTGGATAGATACCCTACAAGCACTAAGGGAGCATGGATATCAACTCAGACTACTGTACCCATTTTTTAAAGTTAGCTTCTCTGTCATCATCTGGGAGGAAACCATTCTGAGCAACATCATTAAAAACAGCTCTGATGAAACATGCTTTATGATACACTACTATGTATCATAAAGCAGGTCCACATATGAGTGAGTACATATCATGTTTGCCTTTTTGTGATTGGGTTACCTCGCTCAAATGGTTTCTTTGAGTTCCATCCATTTTCCTGCAAATTTCAAGATTCCATTGTTTTTTTTTCTGCTGAGTAGTACTCCATTGTGTAAATGTACCACAATTTCTCTATCCATTCTTTGGCTGAGGGGCATCTAGGCTGCTTCCAGTTTCTGACTATTACCAATAATGCTGCTATGAACATGGTTGAACATATGTCCTTGTTATATGAATGTGCTTCTTTTGGGTACATGCCTAGGAGTGGAATTGCTGTGTCTTGTGGTAGACTCATTCCCATTTTCTAGAGGAGTCGCCATACTGATTTCCACAGTGGCTGTACAAGTTGGCACTCCCACCAGCAATGGAGGAGTGTTCCTCTTTCTCTGCATCCTCTCCAGCATAAACTGTCATTGGTATATTTGATTTTAGCCATTCTGATAGGAGTAAGATGGTATCTCAGAGTTGTTTTGATTTGCATTTCCCTGATGACTAAGGCTGTTGAACACTTTCTCATGTATCTTTCAGCCATTTTAGATTCCTCTATTGAGAATTGTCTATTTAGTACTGTACCCCACTTTTTAATTGGATTGTTTGGTGTTTGGGGAACTAGCTTCTTGAGTTCTTTGTACATTTAGGAGCTCAGCCCTCTGTCAGATGTGGGGTTGGTGAATATCTTTTCCCAGGCTGTGGGCTGCCTTTTTGTCTTGCTGACAGTGTCCTTTGCCTTACAGAAGCTTCTCAGTTTCAGGAGGTTCCATTTATCAATTGTTGACTTCAGTGTCTGTGCTACTAGTGTAATGTTTAAGAAGAGGTCTCCTGTACGGATTAATTCAAGGGTATTTCTCACTTTGTCTTCTAATAGGTTCAGTGTAGCTGGATTTGTGTTGAGATTTTTGATCCATTTTGACTTAAGTTTTGTGCAAGGCGATAGGCTTGGATCTAACTGAGTCTTCTACATGTCTGCAATCAGTTATGCCAGCACCATTTGTTAAAGATAGTCTCTTTGTTCCATCATATAAATTTGGATTGTTTGTCAAAAACCAGGTGTTCAAAGGTGTGTGGGGTAATATCAGGGTTTTCAATTCTAATCCATTGGTCTACCAGTTTATTTTGTGCCAATACCAAGCTGTTTTCAGGACTATAGCTCTGTAATAGAGCTTGAAGTTAGGGATGGTGATGCCTCCAGAAGTTCCCTTATTGTATAGGGATGTGTTGGCTATCCTGGGTCATTTGTTTCTCCATATAAAGTTGAGAATTGTTCTTTCAAGGTCTGTGAAGAATTGTGTTGGGATTTTGATGGGGATTGCATTGAATCTGTAGATTGCTTTTGGCAAGATTGCCATTTTTACTATGTTGATCCTACCTATCCAAGAGCATGGGAGATCTTTCCATTTTCTGGTATCTTCTTTAATTTCTTTCTTTAGAGACTCAAAATTCTTATGGTACAGATCTTTCACATTTTTGGTTAGTGTTACCCCAAGGTACTTTATGTGGTTTGTGGCAATTGTAAAGGGTGCTGTTTCTCTGATTTCTTTCTCCACCAATGTGTCATCGGTGTATAGTAGGGCTACAGATTTTTTTGAGTTGATCTTGTATCCTGTCACTTTTCTGAAGGTGTTTATTAGCTGTAGGAGTTCCCTGGAAGAGTTTTTCTGGTCACTAATGTAGACTATCATATCGTCTGCAAATAGTGAGAGTTTGACTTCTACCTTTCCAATTTGTATTCCCTTGATCTCCTTTTGTTGTCTCATTGCCCTGGCTAGAACTTCAAGGAAAATATTGAAGAGGTATGGAGAGAGTGGACAGCCTTTTCTTGTCCCTGATTTTAGAGGAATTGGATTGCGTTTCTCTCCATTTAATTTGATGTTGGCTGTTGGCTTGCTGTATATTGCTTTTATTATGTTGGGGTATGTTCCTGTTATCCCTGATTTCTTCAAGACCTTTATCATGAATGGGTATTGAATTTTATCAAAGGCTTTTTCAGCATCTAGTGAGATGATCATGTGGTATTTTTGTTTCTCAGTCTGTTTATATGGCGGATTACATTGATAGATTTTCGTATGTTGAACCATCCTTGCATCCCTTGGATAAAGCCTGCTTGATCATGGTGGATGATTTCTCTGATATGAACTTGTATTTGATTTGCTAGGATTTTATTGAGAATTTTTGCATCAATGTTCATGAAGGATATTGGTCTGTAGTTCTCTTTCTTAGTTGTGTCTTTGTGTGGCTTGGGTATCAAGGTTATTATAGCCTCGTAAAAACAGTTTGGCAATGTCCCTTCTGCTTCTATTTTGTGGAACAATTTGAGGAGTATTGGTATTAGCACTTCTTTGAATTTCTGGTAGAATTCTGCACTGTAGCCATCTGGCGCCGGGCCTTTTTTGGTTGGGAGACTTTTGAAGACTGCTTCTATTTCCTTAGAGGTTATAGGTCTGTTTAAGTTGCTTATCTGTTCTTGATTCAATTTTTGTAAGTGATAACTGTCCAGAAAATTGACCATTTCCTTTAAATTTTCCAATTTTGTGGAGTACAGGTTTTCAAAGTATGACCTGAAGATTCTCTGGATTTCTTCAGTGTTTGTTGTTATGTTGTTATGTTCCCCTTTTCATTTCTGATTTTGTTAATTTGCATGATCTTTCTCTGCCTTTTGGTTAATTTGGATAACAGTTTGTCTATTTTGTTGATTTTCTCAAAGAACCAACTCTTTGTTATATTGATTCTTTGAATTGTTTTCTTTGTTTCAACTTTATTGATTTCTGCCCTCAGTTTGATTATTTCCCAGCGTCTGCTCCTCCGGGGTGAATTTGCTTCCATTTTTTCTAGAGCTTTCAGCTGTAATGTCAGATCTCTGGTGTGACTATTCTCTAGTTTCTTCATGTGAGCACTTAGAGCTATGGACTTTCCTCTTAGTACTGCTTTCAAAGTGTCCCATAAGTTTGGTATGTTGTGTCAACATTTTCATTGAATTCTAAGAAGTCTTTAATTTCTTTCCTTATTTCTTCCTTGACCCAGGAATGCTGCAAATGCGTGTTGTTCAATTCCTTAAGTTGGTAGTTTTTTTGCACTTTGATTTGTTTTTTATTTCTATCTTTAAAGCATGGTGGTCTGATAAGACACAGGGGATTATTCCAATTTTTTTCTACCTGTTGAGGTTTGCTATGTTGCCAAGAATGTGATCGATTTTTGAGAAGGTTTCATGTGATACTGAAAAGAAGGTATGTTCTTTTGTGTTTGGATAGAAAGTTCTATAAATGTCTGTTAATTCCAATTGGGTCATAACTTGTGTTAGTTCCTTTGTCTCTTTGTTAAGTTTCTGTCTGGTGGTCCTGTCCAGTGGTGAGAGTGAGGTGTTGAAGTCTCCCACTATAACTGTGCGAGCCCTTATTTGTGATTTGAGTTTTAATAATGTTTCTTTTAAGAATGTTGGTGCCTTTGTATTTGGGGCATAGATGTTTAGAATTGAGACTTCTTCCTGATGGATTTTTCCTGTGATGAATATGAAATGACTTTTTTCACCTCTTTTGATTGATTTTAGTTTGAAGTTTATCTTGTTATTTACAAGGATAGCTACCCCAGCTCATTTCTTGGGTCCATTTGATTGGAGTATCTTATCCCTACCCTTTACTCTGAGGTAATGTCTGTCTTTGAATTCGAGGTGTGTTTCTTGTATGCAGCAGAAGGATGGATTCTGTCTTCGTATCCAATCTGTTAGCCTGTGTCTTTTTATAGGAGAGTTAAGACCATTAATATTGAGGGAAATTAAGTTCCATTTAGTGTTTATTCTTGTTTGTTTTTGGTTTGTTGTTGGTACTGGTATTGTATGTAGATTTACCCTGCCTTTTATTTTGTGTTCTTGTAGAGTGGGATTATCTATTGCCTATGTTTATCCGAGTGTAGTTAGTTTCCTTAGGTTGGAGTTTTCCTTCCAGTACTTTCTGTAGGGGTGGATTAGTGGTTACATATTTTTTAAATCTGGTTTTGTCGTGGAATATCTTGTTTTCTCCATTTATATTGACTGAAAGCTTTACTGGGTATAGTAGTCTTTGCTGGCATCCATGTTCTCTCAGAGTTGATAGAATATCTATCCAGGTCCTTCTAGCTTTCAGAGTTTCCATGGAGAAGTCTGGTGTAATTCTGATAGGTTTGCCTTTATATGTTACTTGGGCTTTTCCCCTTGCTGCTCTTATTATTTATTCTTTATTCTGTACATTTGGTGTTTTAATTATTATGTGACAAGGGGAATTTTTTTGTGGTCCACTCTATTTGGCGTTCTGTAGGCTTCTTGTACTTTCATTGGCATGTCTTTCTTTAGGTTGGGAAAGTTTTCTTCTATGATTTTGTTGAATATGTTTTCTGTACCTTTGAGTTGGGTTTCTTCACTTTCCTCTATACCTATTATCCTTAGGTTTGGTCTTTTCACGGTGTCCCAAATTTCCTGAATATTTTGTGTTATGGTTTTGTTAGACTTCAGATTTTCTTTGCTTGATGAGTTTATTTCCTCTAGTTTGTCTTCAGCGTCTGAGATTGTGTCTTCCATCTCTTGTATTCTATTGGTTATGCTTGCATCTGTGGTTCCTGATTGTTTACTAAGCTTTTCCACTTCTAGCATTCCCTCAGTTTGTGTTTTCTTTATTGTCTCTATTTCAGTTTTCAGGTCCTGAACTGTTTCCCTCAGCTGTTTAATTGTATTTTCTTGGCTTTCCTTGATTTCTTGCATCTTTTGGTTTGTCTTGTCTTCCATTTCTATGAAGAATTTTCTGATTTCCTCTCTTAGATTCTCTATCATTTCCATGAAGTTGTTTTTAAGATTGCTCTCTTCTGCTTCTTCTGTGTTCGGATGTTCATGTTTTGCTGGTGTAGAGTTCCTAGGCTCTGGCGGTATCATATTGGTTTTCCTGTTGTTGGATGTGTTCTTATATTGTCATCTTCCCGTCTCTTGTTCCAGTGGGTACAGTTGGTGTCAGTTCCTTTCCTGGTGTGTATGGGTCTGGTGTTCTCTTCAGGTGTGTGCAATTGACTTTGATACTCTGATGGGTTTCAAGTTGGGTGCAGACAGGTCTGAGGCACTCGCTCTCCAGGTGGATGAGAGCAACACTGGCTCAGAGATGTCAGCAGACTCTGGGTTACTTGGACTTCAGGGTTGAAGTGGTCCTGTCGAAGATTCCTGGGGAGGGTTTGCCAGGGTGGGCAGATGGAAGTTGGGCCCAAGTTAGGGGCCGAATCAGCTCACCTCTGGACTGTCTGCACACTGTGTGGGCTGGAATGGCCCAGCGATCTCAGCAGAGACAGGATCCCAGAGTCCTCCGGGACCGATTCGGTCTGCCTGCAGATCCTGGTGCAGGATTTGCCAGGGTGGGCAGGCGGAAGTTGGGCCCAAGTTAGGGGCCGAGTCAGCTCACCTCTGGACTCTCCGTACTCTATGGGGGCCGGAATCAGGACAGCATTTCTAATGACAATCATCACTTGCTATTTTCCAGACAGACATATTTGCAATTCCCCAATCACCAGGAGAAGGACTGTCATCCAAATTATTGAGGGCATTTCCCCCATGAGCCAGGTGGCCTGACAGAGACAGCAGGTGGTTCACCACATTGTCCAGGTAACCAGTGAACATCTGGAACTTGTCGGACTCATTAGGTTTGCAGACATCTTTCACAATGGCTTCCACCTCATCCTCCAGAGAATTATTGGCTTGGATATCCTCCAGCAGGCTCTCACAGGCTTCCCAGAGTACCTGCAGCTTGAGGATGATACAGTCAATGAGCTCTTGCTGTAGGGCACAAGAAGGCATGCAGACACTTGTTAGAATGATTTCAAGCTGGTGCCCTAAGTTAGAGTAGGCAAATCATACACAGCCTGGGAAGAATTCATTCAGATGAGGGGTGTTAGTCTTTGTACCACCAAATAATGGGGGATTTATAAAATCAGTGCGAGGAAGGCCTCCTGGTCAAGTATGAGCCAAAGAGGTGACTTGTTTGTATGAGCCAAAGAGGTGACTCAGCTGAGAAAGGTGCTTGCTGCCAAGTCTGATGACCTGAATTCCATTTCTACAAACCATATAATGAAAGGAGAACCAATTCCCACCAGTTGTACTCAAACCTCCATTCATGTGCTGTGACATGCACGCATGGACGCACACATGCACACTCATGTGTGCACACAGTAAAGGAAATTAAATTGTTTGTGGTAGAATATTATTATAAGGTATGTGACTTTTGTTTATGCAACATCTGTTTAACTCTGAGAAACTATGTTACTATGCCTGTCTAATACACCTGGTTGTCCTAATAAAACGCTGAATGGCCAATAGCGAGGCAGGAGCAAGGACAGGTGGGACTGCCAGGCAGAGAGAATAAATAGGAGAAATGAGGAGCAGAGAGCAGCAAGAGAACATGGAGAGAAGGAAGGCAGGGGCCATCCACACAACCAGCCAGCCAGTCACAGAGTAAGAAGTAAGATATATAGAAGTAAGAAAGATAAAAGCTCAGAGGGAAAATGTAGATGGGTTAATTTAAGATAAACTGGCAAGAAACAAGCCAAGCCAAGGCAGGGCATTCATAACTCAGAATAAGACTCCAATTGTGTTTTACTTGGGAGCTGGGTGGTAGGCCCCTCCAAAGACCCTCAATCAGCCAAAAAAGCCAAAAGAGTAAAAAACATTTCAAACAACACTTGTTTGCACTTACTAAATATATAAACTCTGACATGTATATATATAAATGTATTTTAAAAAACAGGGCTGGTGCATAAGTCAGTGATAATATAATTGCCTAGTATGTCTGAGGTCTTGGGTTCCAGCCTCTGCACTACAAATATGCACAAATGAATCAAAAGAAGGAGGAAGCCAGGTCTGGTGTTACATGCCTTTAATTGAAGCACTGGGGAGAGAGAGGCTCAAGGATGATGAGCTCTAGGCTGGCCCGGGCTATATAGTGAGATGCAATTTCAAAACATAAAAACAAAAATTGAATAAAACAAATTTTTAATTGGTGAATGTTCTGTTACACTACAGCTACCTCAGTTTGACTCATAGTAGATAACGACTTCAATCTATATCTGTAAGGATTCATAGAATCTATACGATAACTTGGGCTCTGTCTTTTTAAGTATACAAGTTATAGACTTACATAAAGAGACATTTTGATTCCTATGTTGTTGAACCCTATTCTTGAGCAAAACAGCTATCATGTATTTTTTTTAAATTATGTGTTTAGTGTATGTGCATGGGCATGCATGCTTAAAAGTACATAATACCATGGAACACATGTAGAGCTTCGAGGAAAATTCTGAATATTTGGTTCTGTTCTGTCACCTTGTGAGATCTTGGGATTAAACTCAGATTTTCAGGCTTGAGTATTAGAGCTTCTATCTATCTATCTATCTATCTATCTATCTATCTATCTATCTCTGAGGCCTGTCATTACCCCAAAGCAGAAAAGAGACCATCCACAAGATCAGCATGTTAACTATACCCCAGAGAAGGAGAGAGTAGGAAAAGGTCCTAAGTGTGTCTCCTGAGATTCCAGCCAGTTACTCCTGTACATTTTCTATTAGCATGCAGTATTGCCCCCAATGCATATTTCTTTGGGAGCTGGGAAATGTTATATAGACCATGAATGTTTAACTAAAGGGGGAGATGGCACCACCTATGTAGCTTTAGGGAAGTTGTTTTCTAAGCTGGGGTGAGTCTTCTCCAGTGATGGGATTGTTTTGGGGTCACTCTTGCTTCTTTCTGTAAATCCAGTAAATTCACTGATTCACCAAGCTATGTATGGGTGAAACCATTCTTTTTGATGCCAGTTCTGTGCAGAGTTAGACATGAGGCAACTGAGGACAACTGCTTTATGTGTCTTAGGCACTATGTTTCCTGACAGAATGCCCCTTTGTGGTTAGATGTCCTTGAAGCTGTAGATAGGCTGTTCCTACTTTATCAGAAACTAAGGAGTCAGGGCATTCTCCCACACATGTGTACTAACAAAGTGTCTCCATCCTCAACAGACCTGAAATCAACATTGCATTATGGTTGACACCCTTCCTTCTGTGAGCTTTCATGAGGAGCATGTGAATGCTATCCTATTAAAAAGGAGATCTGCTGCACCATGATCTCAGAAGTAAAAAGAGTTGCCTTATTCCATGAATATGCCACCCACTTCACAAATACTCACTAAAATCCCTTAAA
This sequence comes from Cricetulus griseus, assembly GCF_003668045.3. Lineage (NCBI taxonomy): Eukaryota > Metazoa > Chordata > Mammalia > Rodentia > Cricetidae > Cricetulus > Cricetulus griseus. The sequence goes on along the minus strand of NC_048604.1, from coordinate 106,785,615 downwards.
AATTCACAATGAAGAACCATGGGCTGCTCTGTGCTTTGGAAAGTCTACCCAATTTATCGTTGAAATGTTTGCTTTGCTTAGGGAAATATACATGTACCATAAATGATTTAACATTTCTGACTTTCACTTTTTTGCAGTGCTGGGGATATAACTCTGGGCCTTGTTCATTCTAGGCATTCACTGTATCACTGAGCTACACAGACTCAGATATTGACTATTTTAAGAGTGTGGCAATGTGGAATTTTTCACTTTCATGCTTCTGTACAGCTGCTTACTACCAGGGATTGGTTTCTAGAACCCCATGTTCCTCAGACAGACCAGTAAACAAAACACTATAACCCACCCATATATAAACCATTTAAAGAAGTGGGTTTCAAACGATAGGTTGAAATCTTTTGGAGTGAAATGAATTTCATGGGGTCGCATAAGACCATTAGAAAATATATATTTACACTGTGATTCATAACAGTAGCAAAATTAAATTTCTGTAGTAGCAATGAAGATAAGTTTATGGTTGGGTGTCATCAAAGCATGAAGAAGTCTAACTATATTAAAAGGCTGTAGCACTAACAATGTTGAGAACCTCTATTTAAAGGATAACATCTATTTATTATTTTTATGTGGTCCTGAGGATCAAATCCAGGACCTGCTACATGTTAGGCATGCACTCTGTCACTGAGCTAATCCCAGTCCTAAAATACTAGTTTTGTTTCTGGTCTATACTGTTGTTGAGAATGTCTTTTTGTGTATTCCAGCCTGGCCTAAAACTTGTGTTCCTTCTGATTCAGTCTCAATGTGAGGATCATGGGTGCAACCTCCTTGCATTTCATCTACATGTTGTATGCATATATGTAAGTATGCAGATCTTAGGATGCATGAGAATATATAGGTTGACATGAGTGTTATTCTTGATTGTTCTTCTCCTTCTATATTGAGGCAGGATCTCCCATTTAAACACAGATCATGGCAAATTGGCTGTTTGGCTGTTCTAGTTAGTTGGCTTGCTCTGTGGGACCCATGTGTTTGTCTCCTAAGAAGTGGAATTACAGACAGGCTGTCCCAACCTATATATATATATATATATATATATATATATATATATATATATATATATATGGGTATTAGGGATCTGAAATCCAGCCTTCCTTCCTTCCTGGGAGAGCATTTTACCCACAGAGACATCTCCCTAGTCCTAAAGCATTGATTTTCAAAGAGCAAAAGTAAAACTACAATGTGGAGCTGGATATCATGGTTCATGTCTATCCAGCATGGAGGTAGCTGAGATAGGAGGATTGTAAGAGATTTAAGACCAGCCTAGGCTATATATGGAGTACCAGGGCAGACGAGGCTACATATCAGGACCGTGTCTCAAAAACTTAGTATACCAAATACATACATGTGTCCACCACATGCATAGGAAACCCCCTTTTATTTTATAATTGAAATGGGTAATTGGGATGCAGCTTAGAGACAGTTTTACCTATGATGATTTAGGCCCTAGCTTTGTCCCAAGAACAGGGAGGAAATGGGCAAATTAATACTACTATCTAAAAATGTAAGCCAGACTGGGCATGTTGTTGCAGTTATGTAATCCCAGCACTTAGGAGGCCGAAGCAAGGAGACAAGTTAGAACCCACCCTGAACTGCACATCAAGTTGTAGGACAGCCTGGGCTACTTATCATGACTCTGTGTCCAAAAATAAATAAATCAAATATAGTAAAACTGTCCAGGCTCTGTGATTCACTCAGACCCAAAGCAGGTGCCTCTAGTGACACTGTATCCCAGCAAATGGTACCTTTCAGAACAATCAGGTAGAGCACCATAATACAGCATCTTTTAAATTGTTTACTGGGATGAGATTTCTGAGACAGGGACTTGTTATGTACCTCTGGCTGGTATCCAGCTTGCTAAGTATCCCAGAGTGACCCTGAACTTGTGTTAATCCACTTCCCTCTTCATCCTGAATGTTAGGATTACAGGTATGTGCAACCACGACTGGATTTTAAAGATATTTTGGAATACTTTGTGGGGTAGGGTGCCAGAGAATGAATCTAGGACCAAACACATGCTAGGTCAGCATTCTACCAATGAGCTATGTCCTTGGCTAAGGCATGCACTTCTAAATGTATTGTACTAACTGTAAAAAGGGCAGTTCCCTGTGTGTAGAGTGTAGCCTAAATTAAATGCTTTAAATTCTGTGATCTCTGTTTTATGAGGAAAAACTGAAAATGCTGATATGTTTTTTAAAAATATGGTCATGTGGCTAAAGTACACAGTTCTGTAATTCAAGTCTCTAAGACCAAAGCCCCATCTTCCTATTTAATTCCTAGAATCTAAAAGGTTACCATTTTCTACACTGAAAAGACTTTTTAAAATGTAGAAACAGTTCAGGATACTACCTCCCTTATTTTACTAGCACAATTAAAGTCAATCTGTGCTATGTTTCTAATCACCATGTTGGGAGCAATAGAGAACACTGTCCTTGCAGTGATTTCAGGGGTGCTATGTAACATGACCTTGAGGTAAATTCTTACCTTCTTTCCTTGTTCAGGAAGCTGAAGCCTTGCTTTCTGCTTCTTTTTCCAAAGACCACCAAGCTCCCAGCAAGGACATCTGTACCTTGTGTACCACGTTTCCCATACATGGTACACATTTTTAGGGTTTGAGCCTGGCATCACTCTGAGTTTCTGCAATCACTGGTCCTTGTCTCTTTCTAGCCATTCAACCTATTCCAACTAATACTTGATATAGTATAACAAAGGTTGGCAAACTTGTCCCATTAGGTGCTAGAGAGTAGATATTTTATTCCTTGTAGGCTGCATGGTCAGTGACAGTAAAATCAATTTCCAAAATCAGGTAGATGGTCAGTATGACCAAGCCTATGTTAGACATCTTTTTATTTTTTGGTGGTTGTGGACATACATATTTCCAATGAGAACACAAAGTCCCTTACAGAGGGGTTTCTTTCTCATGTCTGCCTTGAGTTGGATCCTGAAGCTTTGTAGAATAGTTGGAACATAATTAAGTGTGAAGGGCTATTTCATGCTGAACCATGTCTTGCATGAAAAGCAAGCACAAATGACCTCAGAGATGTTATGTAAGTTATCTGCTGGGGTGACAAATGAGTGGTCCCACTACCTTTCACTGACCCCGCATACAATTCTGAGAGGAGGTTTGTTTGTTTTTTAGTAATGTGTATTTTTTACAGTCCTATTCCACTTCCTTCTCCCTCTTCTCCTCCTGCTTCCCTTGTACCCTACTAACAATTTGCTCCTTGGAGAGGGTAAGGTCCCCCCAAGGGCATCTACTAAGTCTCTGCATCATCTTGTTGAGGCAAGACCAAGGCACCTTGTGGTTGCCCCCACTGAAGCAACCTAGAGCACAAAGTCCAGGGAGGGGAATGGAGACAAGAGAAGCGAGAGAATGACCAGAAGACAGGATTCTGATCAAGTGGAAAAGTTTATTTTTTCCAGGCTAACTTATATAGTCAGTAGTATGGGATAAAGGGGAGGGGGAGAATAGGCCAAGATCTAGGTGTTAGTTTAAGCAGGATGTTAGAAAACTATAGAAAGAGGATCTTGGAAGGGTAAAAATTTCATGGGGGTTTGGAGAGGGAGGCTTGCCAATGTAAGTGGTGGGATGAACGAGTATTGCCAAGGTAAGTGGGCCTATGGTTGGAACAAAGGATTGACATCTGGGTTATGTTGTTCCTTCTGGGTGCTCATGCTACTAGAAGCAATTTATAATCAAAAGACAGTTCTATAACCCTGTGGCTTACCACATTTGGCATAAAGGTTCATGTGAAGCTGTATGGCTCCAAACAGCACCTCCCCTCACCCCGGTGTCTAGGCTGAGCAAGGGAGCAATTTGATTTTCTTTTATCTTTTTGAGGAAGGATCACATTGGGAAATTGAATTTATCAATTGATCAAATTGAATTTATTGTGCAGAATTGACTGATTGAAACTTGTCACCCTCCTGCTTCAGCCTTCTTAGTGCTGGGATCAAAGGCATGTTATCACCATGCTCAGCAGATAGGGGATTTTGTTTGCATAAAGGAAGGTCTTGCTATTTTTCCCAGACTGGCCAGAATTCCCGGCCTAAGATGATTCTCTTGCCCCAGTCTTCTTAGAAGTGGTGAGTTGGAAGTACTGGGTTGAGGTCAGATTCATACTTCTCCTTCTTACCTTCTTAACTGACAGGTCATGTTCCGAGTAACCCCCTGAATTCTCCTCAGGCTCCTGTAGGTCCTTCATCTTGATAAGCAGTTCTGCCTTGGGGGCTGATGTGCTGTAACAGGTAAAACTGGTGGCCAAGGACATGACCCCTGTCACACCTGGATCCTTTTTCCTGGGTAAACAGGACAAAATTTTAATCAGCTGTGGCACTTGCACACTCTTTGAACCTTGGTTGTTACAAATGGTACTGACAGAAAGACAAGAGCCAGGATGGTGAGAAAAAAAGTTAAACTCAAAATATTAATGACAACAACAACAAAAAAAAACAAAATAAAACCCCATTAATACTCATAAGGTTCACAGAGGTTATTGATTACTACCCTTCTTTCAGTAGTAGATTGGGAACTGTGGACCTTGCTTTGCTAAGCAAGTGCTCTCATAAACTGTTGTGTCCCCAACCCAGGACCACAGTGCTTTAATTTTTCTTTGCTTTTTGATTTTTCATGACACGGTTTCTCTGTAGCTAGGGAGTATGTCCTGGAACATGCTCTGTAGACAGGCTGACCTAGAACTCACAGAGATCCCCCTCCTCTCCCTCCCGAGTGCTGGGATGAAAGGTGTGTGCCACCAGAGTCTGACCAATGTTTTAATTTTTAAAAGTGTGTGTGTATGTTCTGTTGAATCTTGAGCCTATACTAGATACCAACTTCACAACCACAGATGCAGAAAACTAAACTGAGTTTAAACACTGCCACATGGTCAAGTGTCTCTCATAGAAGCAAGATTGCCTTTTTCCATCCCATCAGTGATTCAGATTAAATCCATGTCCTTACACATGGTAGGTAAGTACTTTACCTCTGAGATGCATGCTTGGCCCCAAGGTAACTGAAATTTAAACAAACAAACAAACAATGAACATCTCTAATGGAAGAAAATTGTGTTCAATATCACATCCTTAGGCTTCATAATATGACCTCAAATTAGGTGAAAGGCAAGCAGAAACGATTCATAGATACAATACTTGCAAAGACTACATGATAGATGTAGGACATGTGTAAAATACCAGCTCTTAAGAATCTAAGGCAGGAATACTTTGTCTTCAAAGCCTGTCAAGGTAACATGTCTCAAACAACATTAAATGGGAAAGGCTATTGCTTAGTGATGACAAACTTGCCTAAGATATATGAGGACCCGGGTTTTAGTCCAACATTTTCAAAGAGTAGTTAGGAGGGAGATACCATTTGTGGTGGTATTTTCAAATAACCCTAGGGTTTAGGAAGCTGAAGTAAATGGATCAAGTCCAAGGAAGCCCAAGCTTCAAAGAGAACCTACTTCAAAAGCAAATGGATGGATGAAAAAGCATGTGATACACATATTAAATACAGAGATTAGATGATGGACAAAACACAGGTGAAGGGGTGGATGGTTAGCCTCACACCAACAGAGGGATTCTCAGGGCCAGCACTGACAGTATTTGAGGGCTGTCTCACAAACTAACTATCTGTAGTAGTATCTGCTGCCTTTCCACTTAGGTGTGAGGAGTGCTCCATTCTCCAGTGCAGCAGGTGAAATTACAGAATGGCATTGCTAAAGGTACCTAGAGTGGACATGTGGGTACTGCCATATCCATTCCAGTTGTAAGGTAAGGAAAGCAGCAGAAGCTCCAGTGGGCTTCACCTTGCCTCTGTTAAGCTCCATGAAATCAATTCCAGGTATGGTCATTTAAAAACTTGCCAAAAACTGCTAAGTACTGGGGACCCCAAAGAAAACCAGCACCTCTCTGCAGAAGCAATCATGAATATCAATACAGCCCTAAATCCCTTCTTTCACTTCTAATCACACAAGAGAGAGGGACTGAGAAACAAACATCCCATGGTGTGTGTCATCTACTCACTTGTCCTCTGTGACTCTGGGTGATGGGACTTTGGGAAGCAGCTTTCTTAACTGCTGAGTTTCCTCCATGAGGTATTCATCTTTGGGGAAAATTCCCTCCGTCAGATCCATGGTTGTTTTGATCTTCACGTTGGAGTCCAGGATGTCAGCCAATGACTTGTCCTTTACCACAATCTCCCTGGATAATTTTTCACACTTCAAGTCACCCATGGTCTTCTCCTTGGCTTTCCCACAGTTGAGTGTGGGAGGGGAGGAACAGCTATCTTTGACAGGAGGTTCAGGGGTGCTGTGTGGCCTGGGCTCTGGAGGGAGGGCTCTCTGAGGCATTTCCCCCTCCTGTCATGTATACACACAGAAGCTGGAATAGCACTGTTCTGATGTGCTCAATGACTTGATCTGGTCTCTCTCCAGCCCACTGGGCAGCGTGTGCAGCTCAGTTGGCATGCAAGACTCTGTCGGCTCTCCTCAGGTGGCTTCCTAAGTGCACACTTTTTATGGGCACCATTTTCACAGTGGTGTTGTTATCTATCCCCCTGCTCAATTATGCATAGACAAGGGCTGTCCTCTGAATTCTTGACATGTAGAGATTCCAAACCAGGATTCACACAGTGATCCCAACACAAAGACCCACTGTCAACCAGACAAAAAACAAGTCAGAGGTTGCAAAGTGTCCTCATCTGGCCCCTCACATGCTCTCTGGATGCCTAGCAGTCCAACACAAACTCTGTCACATACCTATAGGTATTGGAGGAAGAGATCCTGAATGATGTGAGACCTGCTTAATATTAATTTTTGTTTTCTTTAAAATTGGGCATTAAACCTATGGACTTAGGTAAAGACAAGTTCTCTATTGAATGAGCTATGGCTACACTCCCTGATTGTTTTTATTATGAGGCAATACAAATGCATCAAGCCCCATTTGTTCAATCTCCTTTTGTAAGAAAAAATCATCACTGGATAGAATTACAAGTCTAAAAGTAGGATGCTGCATACCAGCAAGTGCCTGGGTAGCCTTCCGTATCCCTAGAAGACTTCTAATGGGAGTAGCTGTGTTTGGAATTATTGATGAGTACCTACACTCATGGATTTCACTCAGGAGCTTTGTCATGTGCACTGCATCCCACGTTCCATGTGCTCTTACAAAGGATGGCTTCAGATGTCAGTATGAGACTAGGACACCTTCTGGCCAGATCCTTAACAACAATGCTGTCTTCTGAAAGATGCTGAAATGATACCACATAAGAAATAAAACACAGCTGAGGCATGCATATAAAGTTGTAGATTCAATACCATCACTGGAGACTGTGCTTGTTTTTTGTTTGTTTTTTTAATGTCATACAAGCTAACGTCCTCTGGGAAGAGAGAACATCAACTGTAATGTACCTCCATCTGATTGGCAGCCTATAGGCAAGTCTGTGGGACATTTTTTTGAGTAATGTTTGATGTGGGAAAGCCAGGCCCACTTTGGCAGGTGGTCTTGGGTTAAATAAGATAGCAGGCTGAGCAGGCCATGGGGAACAAGCCAGGAAGCAGTGTTCCTCCAAGGTCTCTGTTTTAGTTCTTTCTCTGACTTTCTTTCAAGGTGCTCTAATGTGGGAAATTACCAATATGGAGCCAGGTAAAAATACAAGGGATTTTAATAGTGAAAAGCCTTACTTACAATGCTACCTGGCCAGCTGGATGTACAGCAGTCTGTACAGCAAGCTGAAAGCGAAACCGAAAACTGAAACCTGCCACCTGAATGTCCCTCAAAGGCTTGGTCAGGCACACCTGTAGCCTGCCCCTACGCATGTGTGGCTACTGTTATTCTTTTGTTTAAGCTGCAGCTGCTGATATAAAGAAAGGAACAAAGGATAAACAACCCACGTGGAGTTTATTTACCAGAAAAAGGGGGGGAGGGGTATGGGTAGTCAGTCAACCCAAGAGGAGCCAAAAGGAAGAGAGCGAGGGATGGGTGGCAGGACCTTTTAAAGGAAAGGTTGCATATGCGCACTGGGGTTTTGCACCTCACAGGTTGCAATGCATGGCGGGTGAGTGAGTGCCCCATTGTTAGGGGGCGGGGTCAGGGTCATCCAGGTGTATTGTTCTTACAATCCCGGCTGTTGTTCATTATAAAAGTTGGAGAATTGGGCGTGGCAGGTTAGGGAAGTAGGGGCGAAGATGTCTTAAGGCTGCTTCCTGCTGGCCTGGGGCGTTGACTGTCTTTGGGGGGTTGGGGTGATGCCACGTCCTGGGGTTGATTGTTGTTTCATTGCAGTCCGGGCCATATGGTACACTCTGGTGCCTTTTAGACCTGGCAAGATGTTCACAGAGCAGAGGACAAGGTTAAGTTTAGAAAAAAAAATTTTTTTCTTAGGTCCTGTCACTTGAGGGGAAGATTGTAAGAGGGAGGGGTTCCCGAGGTGTCCCGAGATGAGGGAAGGGAAATTGGGACTGGGGAAAGGTTGGATATTACCTGGAGTGAATCTGACCTGTTTGGATCTGATTCGGCTCCCTGGAACTTATAAGAGTCCTTAAAGTTTGGGAAAACATAAAGATTAGACATATTAAATCATATCTAGGTGGTATGAAATCTTTCTGGTTACCTTTAACCAGAAGGCACAAACACTTGGTGGTCCTTGTATCTTTAGATCCATGGCTTTTAGGCTGGCATTCCTGTAACAACAGCTAAGTAAGTTATTGTGAGATACTTTGGAAATTAATGAGCAGAGTGTAATTAGAAGCAGGAAAGTTTAAATCAGCCTTGTAGAAATTGAGCCTTATTCTTCTGAAATAGGAGGCAAAGTAGATGATTTCAGTGTCCTCTGAAACCTAAGGGAACAGGGTCCTGTTGTAGAAACTGTGTGTGAAGGGTGAGTCTCAGGTGGAGAAGTAAAGGGCTTGAGGTGGGATAAGTGAATCCAGTGAGGAAGGCCCTCAAGCTTAGCTGCTGTTGGAGCGACAAGAATTACTTTGAAAGGGCCCTTCCACTTAGGAGAGAGGGGAGAGGGGCTCTGGTCTGGAGGAGAAAGGAGTACCTGATCCCCTATATTAATTGGAGAGGTACAGGGGGTAGCACATGGTGGAGGTAGAGAGTAGTCAGCAAATTCCCAAAGGAGGGAATGGAGATGATGAAGTAAAGGTGTAAGCAAGTGGTCAGGGAGAGGCGAGAGTTTAGGTGAGAGGCCAGGTGTTAGAGCCGGCCGCCCACACATGAGTTCAAAGGGTAAAATGAAAAGTGGTTGTTTAGGGAGAGCCCTAAGCCTGAAAAGGGCCAGAGGCAGAAGCTTTACCCAGTCAAGGTGAAGTTCCTGTGACATTTTAACCAGAACAGTCTTTAAAGAACTGTTAGTTCTCTCCACCTTCCCTGAGGACTGGGGGTGGTATGGAATATGAAAATGCCAAGGAATATTGAGAGCTTTAGACAGGGTTTGAGAGATCTGAGAGGTAAACTCAGGACCATTGTCTGACTGAAGAGAGGCTGGAATCCCAAACCGGGGGATAATTTCCCTGAGAAGGATGTCAGAGACGGTCTGAGCTTTCTTGTTAGTAGTAGGAAACGCTTCTACCCACCCTGAGAAAGTATCCACTAGTACCAGGAGGTATTTAACTCGCCTGACTGTGGGCATGTGGGTGAAGTCAAGTTGCCAGTCAGTCCCTGGGAGAGAGCCCCTAGCCTGGTGTGTGGGAAAAGGGGAGCTACGATACCTGGAGTTAGGGTTTGACATCTGACAGGTTTTACAGGAGGCAGTGATAGTTTTAAGAAATTTAACTCCTCAGAAGTAGGTTTGAGGTGAGCCTTGACAAACAGAGAAAGAGCCTTACTGTTAGGGTGGAAAAGCTGGTGTAAGTAGGACAGAATTTGTCTCATGTCAGGAGGTGGCTGTGAGGATGTGGGTTGTAGTGTATGAACTCCCTGTGGTGGGTGAGGTAGATCTGGGCCTTGGAGGGCTGCAGCCCTAGCTGCTCTATCAGCCCGATTGTTGCCCCTAGAGATAACAGAGCTGTCAGTCTGATGTGACCGACAGTGAATAATTCCTATAGCTTTGGGGAGGTGAGTGGCCTTTAGCATGGCCATAATATAACCTGAGTTAGTTATGAATCCTCCTCTTGTAGTAAGTAGCCCACGTTCCTTCCAAATAGCTGCGTGGGACAGGAGGATATGAAAAGCATATTTAGAGTCTGTATAAACATTTAGAGAATGTCCCTGTGCCAATTGGAAGGCACGGGTGAGGGTTATTAATTCAGCCTGTTGGTTAGTAGTGTGGGCAGGAAGTGCCCGTGCTTCCACCACCCTGGTGTCTGACACTATGCCATAGCCCGCTTTACAGTTCCCCTCATGTAAAAAAGAGCTGCCATCTGTGTACCAGGTATAGGTGGCCTGAGGTAGTGTGCCCTCCTGTATGTGTGAAAGATGGGGCAATAGTTCCTCCAAGGTTTCAATGCAGGAATGAGCTGGAGAATAGTTAGCATTAGGTTGAGGTAGAAGATTTGAGATATTAAGGGGTGGGCAAGATTGGAAACTAAGCGTGGAATCTTCTACTAATGCCACCTGGAGGGAAAGAACTCGGGAAGGAGGTAGAGTTTGTAAGCCTCTATAGGTTAGGAGATGGGACAGGTTGTGATGAGAGAAGACAGTGATGGGTGACCCAAAGGTTAATTTCTTTGACTCACGGATAAGGAGCTCAGCAGCTGCTGAAGCACGTATGCAGGATGCCCACCCTTGAGTAGTCAGGTCTAGCTTCTTCGACAGATAAGCTACAGGTGCAAAGGAAGGTACTAGCTGGTGACCTAGAACTCCAAGGGCAAATCCTTCCTTTTCTGTTACATAGAGGGAGAAAGGACGAGTTAAATCTGGTAGATGAAGAGCAGGGGCTTTCAGGAGAGCCTGTTTAAGTCTCTGAAAGGGCTTAGTAACAGGGTTAAGGAGGGGTTCATGTGGAGGTCCGAGAGCTGCCTCATAAAGGGGGCGGGCAAGGAAGGAGTAAGAGGGGATCCAGGTACGTAAGAAGCCAGCTATTCCCAGAAATGATAAAATCTCCTCTTTAGTAGAAGGAACTGCAAGAGACCCGATTAAGTTTTTCCTGTCTACAGTAATAGCTTTGTGGGTTGCGGTAATGGTTAGTACCAAATAGGTGACCTGAGGAGTAGACAATTGAACCTTAGAAGGTGAGACTCTGTAACCCCTGCTAGACAGGAAATTTAGGAGGGTGGAAGTGTCAGTCGGGCTAACTTCCAAGGAGGGGCTACAAAGTAAAATATCATCTACATACTGTATGAACTTGAATTTAGGGAAAGACAGAGAGAGCAGGTCAGAAGCCAGGGCCTGACCAAAAAGGTGTGGGCTGTCCCGGAAGCCCTGAGGTAGGACAGTCCAGGTGAGCTGAGTGGAGACATGAGTATCTGGATCAGTCCAGGTGAAAGCAAAGATATTTTGAGACCGGGTGTGGAGGGGTATAGAGAAAAAGGCATCCTTAAGGTCTAAAACTGAGAAGTGAGATGTCCCCAGGGGGATAGTAGAGAGGAGTGTGTAAGGGTTAGGAACCACAGGATGGAGGGGCACTACTGTAGAGTTAATGAGCCGGAGGTCCTGAACCAGACGAAAAGTCCCATTAGGTTTTTTTACTGCCAGTATAGGGGTGTTAAAGGGGGAGGAGGTAGGAAGAAGTAGCTTTTTCCTTAGGAGGTCAGAGATAATAGGTTTAAGTCCCTTAAGGCTCTGGAGTGGGAGTGGGTACTGAACTTGAGCAATGTACCTAGAGGGGTCCTGTAACTGAATGACAATGGGGGGATGGTGTCTAGCCACAGAAGGGTTCTGGGTGTCCCAGACCTTGGGGTCTACCTGAGAGGCTGGTAAAGGAAATGACGTACTGGAACCTGTAGGGTGAGTAGCTAGGAGGAGGAGGGGAGCCGCTGGCAAGTCTGGAGTTAGGCGAATGTGGGGAGCAAAGGATATAGAAGCTCCTACCTTAGCTAGAAGGTCCCTCCCTAGTAAAGGTACCGGACAAGTCGGTATAACCAAAGACGAATGAGTAAGGGGAATCCTCCTAAAAATACAGCTAAGCGGTGGAGTCTGCTGAGGTAAGTAAGGCTGTCCTCCTACCCCGACAATAGGAAGACGAGAAGGAGAGGTGGGTCCCCAAAACTCCTTTAGGACTGAGTATGTGGCACTGGTGTCCAAAAGGAAAGAGATAGACCGCCCTGATACTTTAATGTCCACCCGGGGCTCCCTTTCAGAGATGATGGTGGTTGGGTCAAGAGAGCCTGGGCCTCGTCATTCATAGTCATCTATAGCCAGGGCTAAGAGATCAACTGGAAGGCCGTCTGTATTTGATGTCCTCTTGTCACCTGGGACACGGGGACAGTCCACTGACCAATGGCCTACATCCTGGCATCTAGGACATGGCTTTCATGGTGCACGGGGGTTCGGGCAACCCGGGACCAGTGCCCTTTCTGACCACACTTCAAGCATGGATGCTGCGGTACTCTGGCCCCAGAGAGCAAGGGATCCCGGGCAGATGCTGAGGCCGGTCAGATGGCTTCAGCTAGCATCTGGTATCTGTTCTTAAGGGTCTGGCTATCTCTCCCATGGTACACCTAAAATGCCACTCTTAGGGCCTCATCCTGTGGAGTCAGGGGTCCTTTCTCCAAATTTTTAAGTTTAGCTCTAATGTCAGGGCAGCTCTGAACAAAAAAGTATGTCATGAGAAGTTGTCTTCCCTCTAGCGTCTCAGGGTCTAAGTTAGTATACTGTAAAAAGGCTTGTTTAAGACGCTGTAGGAATTGGGAAGGATTTTCTGATTTGTCCTGAACTATATCTAGGAGCTTATCATAATTTATGGGCTTTAGGGCAGCCTTACGGAGACCAGATATGAGGCAAGTTACAAACTGATCTCTAGCCAAAATACCACCCGGGGTGTTATAATCCCAGTGGGGTTCCTTCTCCGGGACAGCGTCATTTCCAATAGGGTGAGTTGGCTGAGTCTGATGTATCTCATCTGCACATGCCCTCGCATAATTCCAAACTCGCTCGTGCTCCTCATGTAGTAAGTTGTTACTTAAAATCATGAAGACATCATGGAAAGTAAGACTATAAGACTGTGCAATGTACTGAAATTCCTTTATAAAGGCAGTGGGGTTAGAGGTATAGGATCCTAATCTGTGCTGAATCTGAGAGAGCTCTGACAGTGGAAAGGGAACATGAACTCTAACCACGCCGTCCACACCGGCTACCTCACACAAGGGGAGGATAGTGGCCAGATTGGCTTTGGTAGATCGCGATCCCATTCGAGAATGAGTAGTAGGTGGGGTGAAGGTGGGAGCCAGGGGTGGGTGTTTGGAAGCGGCTGAGTCAGAGGAAGCTGGAGCAGGGACGATTGAGACAGAAGAGAGAGAAGGTTCAAGGATCTTAGTAGAAGCTTTAGAAGGCGCAGTTGGAGGGTGAAGGCGAACCGGTGGAGGTTCATCAGCTGGATCTGAAAGACCCGCTCGAAATGCCCCTGAGCCCCCTGCCCCGAAGCTGCCGGGGCCTCCCAAGCCTTCACCCTGGCAGGGCTCGCGCCCCCGGCCCGCCCCGCCTGGCACCGAGCCTCGGGGCTGGGGCCGAGCAACGAGCACCAGATGGGCAGGCCCGAGAACGAGCACCAGGTAGGCTGGGGCCGAGCAACGAGCACCAGGTGGGCCGGCACGAGGGCGAGCACCAGGTGGGCCGGCACGAGAACGAACACCAAGGGAGCCGGCCTGGAGCCCTGCCCCTGAGCCCCGCCCGATGAGAAACACTCCGTCCCAAGGTCTCCGCCCCCAAGGTCAGCCATCTGGACGCGGAGGGGGGGGAATTGAGTCTGTTGTACCAGACACCAGACCTTGAGAATATGCTGATCTGGAATGGCTCTGTGTCTTATTTGAACCATCCAATAGAAATGATTCTGTATTTCGCCTCATTTGAAAGACTCTGTGTTTCACCTCATTTGAATAACTCTGTACTTTGCCTCATTTGAATAACCCTGTATAGCGCCTCATATACATTGACCAATGGGAATAGCTCTGTACAATGCCTCATTAGAATTATCCAATAGAATCCCTGCTCCTAGCTTGCGCCTTTTTCCCTATATAAGGACCCCTTTCCCTTGGCTCGGGGCGCTTAGCCACACAAAGGCTAAGTCGCCCCGGGTACCCGCGTCTCCAATAAAGCCTCTTGTTTTTTGCATCCAGTTCGTGGCCTCGCTGATTCCTGGGTGTGTGGGTCTCCCTCTACGAAAGTGCCTCTTCGGGGGTCTTTCAGATCCAAGTCTATAAGATTTAATTCAGGCTTAGATTCCATAGCCAGAAGAATTGGGGATGAGGAGGGAGAGAGAGAGTGTTTAGCAGATAGATAGAAAAAAGCCTGTACATAAGGTAACTCCTTCCATCTTCCGGTTTGCTGACAGAAGTTAGATAAATCCCAAAAAACCTCGGGGTCTAATGTCCCGTTTGGGGGCCAGTGAGACTGGTTCTCTAAGGAATACCTAGGCCATTTTTTTTTGTGCTGAGATGTGTGAGTCTGGATGCCTTAACGAACGGCATGAGGTTTAAGGGTTTTAAGTTCTCTAAAAGACATCCCAGTGGTGTGGATGGGCTTATTTCCTTAGTTGGCTTATTTCCCATGGGTGAACAAGTTAGAAACCGGTAAAAGCCCCTCTCCGGATGCTCGTCAACCCGGGGGGGGGGCTACCGAGGGGCCTTAGCCCGATAGACCCTGGGTCTGAATAGGGACTCAGCCATCCCGAAGAACAAAAAGAAAACAGAAGAACCCAACAGTAGCTACTGCTGGGACCACCCTTAGGAAGTAAGCCAAGAGCGATTGTCGGCGAAGGGGGTCGACCGTAACCGTGAAGGTCGTGGCCGGGTGGTCCCCCGCCTCCAAGAACACCAGAGGGGTGCCAGAACATCAACGGTCAGTCCCTCGGGTTCAGGGAGACGTTTACGCTGACTGAAAGGGGTAGCCTTACCGAATTGGGTCCGGTGTTGTATGCAGAGTCCCAGCAAACTGGTGAGATGGAATGTGGATTGTCTATCCGTGTGTTAAGGGTACCCTTGACCTAACACGTGCCCGCCAGTGGGTCGAGGGAGAAGGTATAAGGGCAGAGCCTTTCCACGTCCGGGCGCCAAAATGTTATTCTTTTGTTTAAGCTGCAGCTGCTGATATAAAGAAAGGAACAACGGATAAACAACCCACATAGAGTTTATTTACTAGAAAAGGGGGGAGAGGGGGATGGGTAGTCAGCCAACCCAAGAGGAGCCAAAAGGAAGAGAGCGAGGGATGGGTGGCAGGACCTTTTAAAGGAAAGGTTGTATATGCGCACTAGGGTTTGCACCTCACAGGTTGCAATGCATGGCGGGTGAGTGAGTGCTCCGTTGTTAGGGGGCGGGGTCAGGGTCATCCAGGTGTATTGTTCTTACAGCTACAGTATCCCCTACAATTCCCTTTTTAGTCTAAAAGAGAATCAAAACTTAACAGTGTAAAGTATCCAAAATTAACAATCATAAATGTGAAATATAAGAAGATACAACAATCTGCTTATGTCGAATCCTAAGTATGTCTATTTTAACTAAACCCTAAAGTTAGCTGAAAGAGGTGTCCAAGCCTGAGCACCTCCTTCCAATCTCAAACATAAACAATAGGAAGCTATCTGTAACTAGGTTTATACACTATCCTAAGTGACAACAATGGGGGAAAGGGGACATAGCATTCTCCAAGTTACTTCCTGCTGAAATGGGATGACGACAGCCCTGTGGGTTCCTGTAGGAAGAAAATGTTAGTGTAGTGAAAGTCTTGAATGGATTGTATACTGTCCATTTTAGATAGGATTCACTTGATTGAATATCTCGCTTGAAATCCTCAACTTGATTGAAGTCAGTACCTGAACCTCTGACCAGAGTTCAGTTGAAATGGATCAAGTTGGATCCAGTGTAGTCGAGGAGGTGTGGCCCATTTTACTTCTGAGCTATTTCTCCAGGCCCAAAATGATGTTTCCTAGGCAATGAAAATAGAAATATCATCGGAGTTACAACCTACACATGTAGAAAATCGTGGGCTCCAAAAAACTGATTCTTTTGGATCCCATCTAATAGTTCTCTTCTCACATATTCATTCTGTGGTATTGAGGGTATAATTATATAGATAGTGCCTGAAAATAAAGCCCTTGAAAACACACTTTTGGGGAGGTTGATATAAACCATTTATCCATCACAGACAAGTACCTGATTTCTAACAGCATCACTTCAAAAACAACAACAGCTATAAAACAATAATAGAAAACCTAACACAAGCCATGCATGGTGGCACATGTCTATTATCCAATTATTCAGGAATTTGAGACACCTGAATTTCCTTGACTATGAAATCTGACTGGGCCACATAATGATCTGAAGAAAATCCTTGTATTTTGTGAGACGTTGTCTCAAAAAATTAATTTAATTTAATTTAAAAAGGAAAAAATAGGGCTGGAGAGGTGGCTCAGAGGGCAAGAGCACTGACAGCTTTTCCAGAGGTCGTGAATTCAATTCCTAGCAACCACACGGTTGCTCACAACCATTTGTAATGGGATCTGTAGCCTTCCTCTGGCATGCAGGCAATTCAGGCAGAATACTGTATACATAATAAAAACAATAAACCTTTAAAGCAGTTTCAAATAATGGAGAAATAAAGAAAAACAGCTAAATATCTAAATAATAAATACTCAAAAGTGTTACAGTGTAAACGTACTAAGAAATATGCTTAGTGGTTTCTATAAATTTTAGATTTGTTTCCTGGTGAACATTTTCTTAGGTACCAAATTGTCCTCTCTTTTGACATGTGGCCAGTATTCCAGTGAATTGGTTTGCTTCAAGGTAATGTACACTGAGCAGTAAAATGTATGTGGTTCCTAGAATAAATTAATTTTCTATTACTTTTCTCATTAATTATTATTATTGACTTTTTTCATACAGAGTCTCACTGTGAAGTTCTGGCTGGTCAGGAACTTGAGATATATATTATGCTGACCTTAACACTCCCCCAATATTCCGAATTGTTCATCATCTTTGTAGCTGAATATCTATATCCAAACCTCATTGTGTATCTGGACCAACAGTCCAAAAAGGAACTGTTAGAATTCATTGTCAAGCCACAGTAAATATCCCCCAATGGCTTTTCACTTAATTTGCTTAGCAATAGGAATTTCCAGAACAAAGGCCCATTTTCTAAAATCTAAACAATTAATCCATCCTGTTACTAGTCACTCAACAGACAATGTCCCATGCATGAGGAGCCTGCCCTCATGTTGTCTTGTATTTCTTTACAGTTATCCAATATTCACTGTCATGATGATACTGTTCAACAAAGATTTCAATTACCAGGTAGGAGGTTTTGCTTTGTCCACCATAGCATGGATTCTTTGCATCACCTCCATGGGCCTCACGCAGTGTCACATATGGTATTTAAAAGAAGCTGTGATGTCTTACCCTAGTGTGTTCTTGTTGGGACTGTGGAAGGCCTGCTTGTACCACTATGACAACTCCAGCAATATTAGTATGAACCTGTTACCAATACACCTTCATCCTTTTGGATATACTTATTACTCTACACCTGCTGCTGATCACCAGCATTTTCTCGCTGATTGGAAAAATGGCCACCATTGTTACTCTTAGAAATGTGTACAGAGGGAGACAAGAGCAGAATGCTACCTGTTGGGGGCCAATTCTCAGGGCTTGGGATGAGATCTTAGGCCATGCTTGGCAGGCCACATAGTTAAACTTTACATAGCTCATTCTTAGAAACCTCAGCTCAAGAAAAGAAACAACTTGACCCAGTCCTCCACCCACAGGCTCAGTCACCTGGGCAACCTCTTTCTGACCTCTTACTCATGAACTCTTTACCCTGCCAAACATCCTCTTTGTGGCTTCCTAATATCCTGCCTATACCAACACCTGGTGCACAAACAACCCTTTCTGCCCCTCCCCATATCCTGACTATATAAGCTAGCCTGAGAAAAGTAAAGTGTGCCACTTGATCAGAATCCTGTCTTGTGGTCGTTTTTTCTGCATCTCTTGTCCCCATTCCCTATTCCTGATTCTCTTGCCCCAGGTTGACATCCTGCAGGTATGGACAGCTACCCACAATGCCTTTGCCTTTCAGTGATTCTGAATATCGTTGCCAATAGCTTTGTCTTCCTTGCCATCTTGTGCAATTATTTCTCCATTGTAAACAAGGAAGGGATTGCCTTTCCACCCTCTTTCCATATGCCCCTTTATCCAAATATTCAGAAAGCTGGGGCTGCCATGGGTATGGCATTTCTATCGGCTGTCCTGGTTCTGTTCAGTGGCATGATTTTTATTTCTTCTATGTTTCCTTTTAACATCATAAGTTTTCCTGATATCTGAAAATAAATTTACTTCACCTTGAGAAATCCAAAATTCCCTGTGGTTATAGCAAGGATTTTGGAGATGTCTACCTAAAGTTTCCAAAGACTCACTGATGCTCAACTGGCCTGTGACAGAAAATGGTTCAATGGCTCCTTCTGTTATCTTTTCTGTCTTGTTTGTTTCATTATTTCATTGGTTGCATTATGGACTTCTATTAAAATCTTTAAAAAAACCTTACCCACTTACAAAATTGTCTTATGAAATTTGGGCTTTAATTGATGACAATGAAGGAAATAAACTCAATACATATGAAAATGAGTATCAGAGCACATTAATCTTTCTTATCGATGCCTGGATCCACATCTCTTCCATAGGAAGTTTTCCAAATGTGTTCAATTTGACAATCAGTGGAAGGAATTTCCCCAGTATATTACAAGACTTAATGGCCTGAAGATGTCTATATTTCCTTTAATAAGCAATCATTTTCTGCTTATCCAACCTAACAGCATTGGTGACTATCATACAAACCTCTTGAGGCATATTAAAAGGCCACTAGGTACCACTAACTCAGAAGCGAAGAATATTAGCAGATTACATATGAAATCTATAGCCAAGATTTCTCCTCTTTGATGTAACTCAACTACCTAATGTTCACAGCAGTTCATTGAGGGATGCCTTGGATTACGACTTTATTTTGTTTCCTAGCCTGAAAAACCTCATATACGATAAACAAATATCCCTTCACTCATTCATTTCAGCCCTTGCATAGCTGCCCATTCCTCTTCTAGGTAGCAATATCATGTCTAAATTTCAGGCCCATTTAAGTCTCCTGGGAATCTGATTCCTCTTCTTACCTCCTTGTGCTCTTACACACACACACACACACACACACACACACACACACACACACACACACACTACACACACAAAATATTTAAAGCAGCATTTAGAAGTGGCAATCACTGTGTTGTCCATAACTCATATGCCATGGGTTGCCTCTTTTAAAGCTGTTAGACTTTAAGGTCTCATAGACCCCAACTATTTAGGTTATTACCATTGCTGTTGGTTTCCTTCCAAAACTTCATGGTGGGATCCTTTTGCTAAGAGACCATGTACTTGAATCACAAAACATGAAAAAAAGCTGGTAATGACCCAAATGCTTCATCCCCACTGGCTAGCTTTCATAGTGCTAGGAGGTGTTATTGACAATGGTAGGGGAGTAAATTAATCAACAATCTCACCCAGCTGTGAACTCTGGGAATTGTAGTAATGAATGTCCTGGAAAATCTCCTGATACAATAGTGACAGGATTGTTATGGAGTAAACAGCTTTTTGATTGGATTTCAGACCTGCTTGACAAAACAGAACTCATGGCTGATACTGTTAAAGTGCCCAAAACTCATAGCTGGTTAGGCCATAGTCCCTAACAAAGATCCAACCCATTCTGCTAAGTGGACATAGCATTAAATCCTCCCTCAAGTTCTTGTCTTTATACCCATAGGTACATCTTAACCCTTATCAGAGAACCTTCTTTTACAATAGAAGTCAATTAACATAGATATCCATTAACTCCTGCAGAGAGTAGGAAATTTCTGTGTTTTCAACCCTAAATGGGACATAATATCACATTTTCTCCCAAAGTTGAGAGATCATTGTGGAAGAGTGACTGGGAAGCTTGTAAGAGGCAGAGGTACTAGATGACTACCATAAAACTATTTTCCAGACAGGACAGGGCGGCTGTACATATGAGCTCATAGTGGCTTTGACTGCATGCACAAGATTAGGCTAGACACATCCCAGCACAGATAGAGGAGAGCTTCACTAACTCCCACTCCCTACTGAGGAGCTGTTGGCAATCAATGGCTGCTGGGAGAAAGGGAGTCAGTTCTTTCAAGATGTGACCCCTGGGAGGCTACCCATGCTTTACACCCATGCACATACTAACAACACTAAGTGAACTCAAAAGTTTTAAAAGACAAAGCAAAACAAAAAGTAACATGAAATCAGTAAGGAATAGTGGAGGATTGTGGGGTGGATTTCATGAAAACATAAGCATGTATAGAATTCTCACAATAGAAAATCATTTTAGAAGGGACATCATTAATGTTGTTATTACATCTCTGTCCTAGTTAGGTTTCTACAGCTGTGATAAGGACCATGACCAAAAGCAACATGGGGAGGAGAGGCTCTCTTTCACTTTACAGCTTACAGACCACATTGAAATAAAGTCAGAGAAGGAACTGAAGTCAGAGACCTTGGAGGAACACTGCTTACTGGCTTGTTCCCCATGGCCTGCTCAGCCTGCTTTCATATATAACCCAAGACCACGTGCCACAGTGGGCCAGGCTCTCCCACATCAAACATTACTCAAGAAAATGTCCCACAGACTTCCTTATAGGCCAATCTTGTGGATGTACTTTACAGTTGAGGTTCTCCCTTCCCAGAGGACTATAGGTTGTATATCATTAACAAAACAAATAAAAAAACAAGCACAGTCTCCAGTGATGGTATTGAATCCACAACTTTATATGCATGCCTCATCTGTGTATTATTTCTTATGTGGTATCACTTCAGCATCTTTCCAACGGCAGCATTGTTGTTAAGGATCTGGAGATAAGGTGTCCTAGTCTCATACTGACATCTGAAGCCACCCTTTGTAAGAGCACATGGAACGTGGGATGCAGCGCACATGACAAAGCTCCTGAGTGGAATCCATGGGTGTAGGTACTCATCAATAATTCCAAACACAGCTACTCCCATTAGAAGTCCTCTAGGGATAAGGAAGGCTACCCAGGCACCTGCTGATATGCAGCAACCTACTTTTAGACTTTTGTTAACTCTGTCCACTGATGATTTTTTTTCCTACAAAATGAGATTGAACAAATGGGGCTTGATGCATTTGTATATCCTCAGAATAGAAACACTCAATCAGGGAGTGTATCCATAGCTTGTGTGATGGAGCACTTGTCTTTACCTAAGTCCCTGGGTTCAATATCCAATTTTGAAGAAAACAAAAATTAATATTAAGCAGGTCTCACATCATGCAGGATCTCTTCCTCCAATGCCTATAGGTATGTGACAATTTGAGTTGGACTGCTAGGCATCCAGAGAGCATGTGAGGGGTCAGATGAGGACACGTTGCAACCTCTGCCTTGTTTCTTATTTGTCTGGTTGACAGTGAGTCTTTCTGTTGGGATCCCTGTGGGAATCATGAGTGGGAATCTCTACATGTCAAGATTTCACAGGACAGCCCTTGTCTTTGCACAGTCAAGTGGGTGATGGACAACAACACCTCTGTGAAAATGGTGCCCATAAAAATTGTGCACTCAGAAAGCCAGCCTGAGAAGGAGACCTGACAAGAGTCTGGCATGCCCAACTGAGCTGCCCATGCTGCCCAGTGGGCTGGAGACGGACCAGATCAAGTCATTGAGAACATCTGAGCAGTGCCTTTCATGCTTCTGTGTGTATACAGGACAGTAGGTGGAAACCCCTCAGAGAGCCCCCTTCCAGAGCCCTGGCCATCCAGCACACCTGCCCCTCCTGTCAAAGATTGCTGTTCCTGCCCTCCCTCGCTAAACTATGGGAAGGCCAAGGAGAAGACGATGGATGATTGAAGTCTGAAGAATTAGCCAAGGAGATTGTGGGAAAGGACAAGTTATTGGCTGACATCCTGGACCCCAGCGTGAAGATCTAAACAACCATGGATCTGATGGAGGGAATTTTCCACAAAGATGAGTACCTACTGGAGGATGCTCAACAGTGAAGGAAGCTGCTACCCAAAGTCTCCTCACCCAGAGTCACAGAGGACAACTGAGTCGATGACACACTCCATGGGATGTTTGTTCCTCAGTCCACTCTCTTGTGTACTTAGAAGTGAAAGATGGGATTTGGGCATGTATTGATATTCAGGATTGCTTCTTCAGAGAGGTACTGATTTTCCTTGGAGTCTCCAGTACTTAGCAGTTTTGGTAAGTTTTTAAGTGATCATACCTGGATTTGATTGCAAGGAACTTAGCAGAGGCAAGGTGAGGAGCGCTGGAGCTGCTGCTGCTGTTCTTAGCTTACAAATGGAATGGTTTTGGCAGTACCCATATGTCCACTCTAGGTACCTTTAGGAACACCATTCTGTAATTTCATGTGCTACACTGGAGAATGGACCAATCCTCACACCTAGTGGAAAGGCAGCATATACTACTATAGATCTTATAGTTTATGAGACAGCCATCAGATACTGTCTTGGCCTGAAAAACCCTCTGTTGGTGTGAGGCTAACCATCCATGCCCTCACCTGTGTTGTGTCCATCATCTAATCTCTGTATTCAATATGCATATCATATGCCTTTCCAACCATCCATTTGTTTTTGAAGTAGGGTCTCTATGAAGCTTGGGCTCCCTTGGACTTGACCCTTCTACTTCAGCTTCCTATATCCAAGGGTTATAGGAATATGTCACCACAACTGCCTATCTCCCTCATACCGACTTCTTGAAAATGTTGAACTAGAACCCAGATCCTCATCCATATTAGGCAATTTTGTCATCACTAAGCAATAGGCCTTCCCCATTTTATTTTATGAGACAAGTTACCTTGACTATCTTTGAACACAAAGTCTTCCTGCCTTAGATTCCTAAGGATATCTTAATCTGTACCCTCTCGGTACACAACATGTAGCTAGCTCTTAGGAAGCATGGTTACAGTGTCTCCCTACACCTAAGAGCTGGTATTGTACATATGTCCTACAGCTATCATACAATCTTTGCAAGTACTGAACCTATGTATCTTTTGTATACCTGCCTTTCACTTAATTTTGACTCCCATTACGAAGCTTGAGGATGTGATATTGAACAGCATTTTCTTTCATCAGAGATGTTGATTGTTTGTTTAAATTTCAATTATCTAGGGGCCAAGGATGCATCTCAGAGGCAAAGTACTTATCTATCATGTGTGAGGACTTGGCTCTAATCTGAATCACTGATGGGATGGGAAAAGCAATTTTGCTTCAATGAGAGACATGTGACCATTTGGCAGTGTTTAAATTCAGTTTTGTTTTCTGTATCTGGGGTTGTAGAGTTTGTTTCTAATATATGCTCAAGATTCAACAGAACATACACACACACTTTTAAAAATTAAAAATGTCCAGTTTCTGGTGGCATACACCTTTGATCCCAGTACTCCAGAGGCAGAGGCAGGTGGATCTCTGAGAGATTTTGGCCAGCCTGGTCTACAGAGCGAGTTCCAGGACAGACTCCATAGCTACAGAGAAACCCTGTCTTGAAAAACCAAAAAACAAAGAAAAAATTAAGCACTGTGGTTCTGGGTTGGGGACAGAACAGGGTATGAGAGCACTTGCTTAGCAATGCAAAGCCCACAGTTCAAACTTACTACTGAAAAGAATGGCAGCAATCAATAGCAGTCTGTGAACATTGTGAGTATTAGTGGGTTTTATTTTGTTTTTTTAATTGTTGTTAATATTTTGGTTTTAACTTTTTTCCTGACATCCCTGGCTCTTTACTTCTGTCAGTGCCATTTGTCACAACCCATGTACTGGGTTCAAAGAGTGTGCATGTGTCATAGCTGATTAAAATTTTGGTTTCTTTAAACAGGAAACAGGAAACAGGTGTGTCAGGGGTCGTGTCCTTGGCCACCAATTTTACTTATTACAGCACATCAGCCCACAAGGCAGAACTGCTGATCAAGATGAAGGACCTACAGGAGCCTGAGGAGTATTCAGGGGGTTACTTGGAACATGACCTGCCAGTTAAGAAGGTAAGAAGGAGAAGTATGAATCTGACCTCAACCCAGTACTTCCAACTCACCACTTCTAAGAAGACTGGGGCAAGAGAATCATCTTAGGCCGGGAATTCTGGCCAGTCTGATAGAAATAGTAAGACCTTCATTAATTCTAACAAAATCCCCTATCTGCTGAGCATGGTGATAACATGCCTTTGATCCCAGCATAAACAAGGCTGAGGCAAGAGGGTGACAAGTTTCAATCAGTCAATGCTGCACATTAAATTCAAGGTCAACGTGATTTCCCAATGGGATCCATCCTCAAAAAGATAAAAGAAAAACAAACAGCCACCTTGCTCAGCAAAGACACCGTGGTGAGGAGAGTTGCCTTGGTCCTGCCTCAACCAGATGAGGCAGAGACTTAGGAGATGCCCTAGCAGGGGACCTTACCCTCTCTGAGGATCAAATTGGAGATGGGGTGCCAGGGAAGCTGGAGGAGAGGGGAAGGAGGTAGTAGAAATGGACTGTAAAAAATACACATTACTAAAAAACAAACAAACCTCCTCTCAGAATTGTATGCCGGGTCTTTGAAAGGTAGTGGGACCACTCATTTGTCACCCCAGCAGATAACTTACATAACATCTCTGAGAAATTTCTGCTTGCTTTTCATGCAAGACATGGTTCAGCATGAACAAGCCCTTCATGCTTAACTATGTTCCAACTCTTCTACAAAGCTTGAGGATCCAACTGTCGGCAGACTTGAGAAAGAAACCCCTCTGTAAGGGACCTTGTGTTCTCATTGGAATTATGTATGGCCACTACACACCAAAATAAAAGCATGTCTATCATAGGCTTGGTAATACTGACCCTCTACCTGCTTTTGGAAATAGGTTTTACTGTCACTGACCATGCAGCCCCCAAGGAGTAAAATATCTAATCTCTAGCACCTAATGGGACAAGTTTGCTAACTCTTGTTATACTACATCAGGTATTAGACAGTTGGAATAGTGTGAATTGCTAGAAAGAGACAAGGACCAGTGATTGCAGAAACCCAGAGTGATGCCAGGCTCAAGTCCTAAAAATGTGTAACATGTATGGGAAACGTGAAGCAGGTACAGATGTCCCTGCTGGGAGCTTGGTGGTCTTTGGGAGAAGCAGCAGAAAGCAAGGCTTCAGATTCGTGAACAAGGAAAGAAGTTTGGAAATTACCTCAGAGTCATGTTACATAGCACCCATGACAATCATTGCAAGGAAAGTGTTATCTATTCCTCCCAACATGATTTGAAAGATAGCACAGATTAATGTTTATTATGCTAGAAATATTAGGGAGGTAGTATCATGACCTGTTTGTACATTTTATAAATTCTTTTAGTGTAGAAAATCGTAAACTTTAGGATTCTGGGAATGAAATAGGAACATGGGGGTTTGGTCTCTTAGAGACTTTGAATTAGAAAACGGTGTATTTTAGTCACATGACCATGTTTTTAAAAACACAACAGCATTTTCAGTTATTCCTCATAACACAGAATTGTTAGAATTTGAAGCATTTAATTTAGGCTACACTGTACACACAGGGAATTGCCTTTTTTACATTTAGTACAATACATTTGAAGTGTATGGCCTGGCCAAGGACATAGCTCATTGGCAGAATGCTGACAGAATTGGCAGAATGTGTTAGGTCTGAGATCCATTTTCTAGCACCCTACCCCACAAAGGACTCTAAAATATCTTTAAAATCCATCAGGCTGGAGAAACCCACAGAAACAGGTACCTGAACAAGTTGTTGCTCATGGACCCCCGACTGATAGTTGGGAAGCCATCATAGGAATGTTCTAGACCCCCTGAAAGAGGATGTCAGGTTGGAGTTCTGGGCAATCTATGAGGACTCTGGTAGTGGATCAGTATTTATCCCTAGTACAGGAATGGATATTGGGAGTCCACTCAACATAGAGGGAAACTCAGTGTAGCCACATGGGGGTGGGGGTCTCCGCCCTGCTCCAAATGATATGACAGACTTTTAAGATCCCATGGAAGGCCTAATCTTCCTTGGGAAGGAGAAAGTTGTTGGGATAGGGGACCTGTCCGGGGCAGGTGAAGAGGGGAGGGAGAAGAAACTGGGATTGAATTGTAAAATGATCTTGTTTCTAAATTAAATAAAAAAGAAAAATTATAAATAAAAATTAAAATGCCAGCTGTGGTGACACATACCTGTAATCCTAGAATTCAGGATGAAGAGGGAAGTGGATTAACACAAGTTCAGGGTCACTCTGGGATACTTAGCCAGCTGGATACCAGCCAGAGCTCTATAAGAAGTCCCTGTCTCAGAAATGCTACCCCCAAAAAACAACTTTAAAAAAATGCTGTCACCTACCTCTGACTGTATGGTGCTCTACCTATTTGTTCTGAAATGTACCAGGTGCTGGAATACTGTGTTACTAGACGCAACTGCTTTGGGTCTGAGTGAATCACAGAGCCTGAACAGTATTACTATATTTGATTTATTTATTTTTGGACACAGAGTCATGTTATGTAGCCTAGGCTGACCTACAACTTGATGTGCAGTTCAGGGTGGGTTCTAACTTGTCTCCTTGCTTCAGCCTCCTAAGTGCTGGGATTACATAACTGCAACAACATGCCCAGCCCGGCTTACATTTTTAGATACTAAATATTAATTTGCCCGTTTCCTCCCTGTTCTTGGGACAAAGCTAGGGCCTAAATCATCATAGGTAAAACTCTGTCTTTAAGCTTCATCCTAATCCCTCTTTCAATTATAACATAAAAGCGGGGATTCCTATGTATGTGGTAGACACATCCATGTATTTGGTATACTTACTTTTTGAGACAAAGTCCTGATATGTAACCTTGACTGCCCTGGAACTCCATATGTGGCCTTAGCTGGTCTTAAATCTCTTAGAATCTTCCTATATCAGCTACCTCCATGCTGGATAGGCATGAACCATGATATCCAGCTCTATATTGTAGTTTTACTTTTGCTCTTTGAAATCAATGCCTTAGGACTAGGGAGATGTCTCTGGGTAAAATGCTCTCCCAGGAAGTAAGGAAGGCTGGAGTTCAGATCCCCAGAACCCACATAAATATATAGTGCGTGTGACAGCCTGTCTGTAATTCCAGTTCTTAGGAGACAGAGACAGGGGCCCCACAGATCAAGCCAACTAACTAGAACGGCCAATTTGACATGATCTGTGTTTAAATGACAGATCCTGCCTCAATATAGAAGGTGAAGAGCAATCAAGAATAGCACCCATGTCAACCTCTGGCCTTCTCATGTATGCTAAGATCTGTATTCTTACATATATGCATATGACATACAGATGAAATGCAAGGAGGTTGAACCTAGGATCCTAGCATTGAGGTGGAATCATTAGGAAAACAAGTTTTAGGCCAGGCTGGAATACACAGAAAGACTGTCTCAACAACAGTAAAGACCAGAAACAAAATTATTGTTTCAGGACGGGGGATCTAGCTCAGTGAAAGAGTGCATGCCTAACATGTAGGAAGTCCTGGGTTTGATCCTCATGACCACATAAAAATAATAAATAAATGTTATCCTTTAAATAATGGTTCTCAACCTTCTTAGTGCTAAAACCCTTTAATATATTTAGAGTTCCTCTTGCTATGATTATACCCAGCATATTATTATGTTCATTCCTACTTCATAAGTGTATGAATCACAGTGTAAATTTATATTTTCTAATGGTCTGTTGTGACCCTAATGAAATAGTCATTTTACTCCAAAGGTTCGCAAACTATAATTTGAGAACCACTGCTTTAAATGGTTTATATATTGGTGGAAAATAATTCTTTGAGTGTTGACAGTGTGTATAAAAGCATTCACCACAGCTTTCCCTCCTAGATACTTATGGCATACACTGTTCCCTACAGAGAATAGCTAAACTTTTCTCATTGATCTGGCTGCATAATGTAAACCCCACCTCTTGATAATGTGCATAGCCCCACCTCCTTGTTCAGCTGTATGCAATAACCCTCCCCTCTGTTCAACTCCACATAATAAGTATGCTGAGCTTACAGAGTGCTGTGGTATCTCCATCAGAGATCCCAGTCTACCTGACCCCTGATTCCTGTGGCCATTCCACATGTCCATCTACCCATCTTCCTTTTCTTCATTCGGTCATCACAGCAGCCAGTGCTTTGATGTGGCATACCTGCCTAGGGATGCTGCTGCCCAAAGTGAGCCCACTTACATCAATTAGCAATTAAGAAAATACACCACAGACATTCCCACAGGCCAATGAAAGAAATTCCTCACCTGAGGGACCTTCTTCCTTCATCACTAGTTTGTGTCAAACTGGCAAAACCAACTAGCACAGTGTCCAACCTCTCTCAGCCATAGGAACCATGGTTTCAATTGGTAGCAGTACCAGAAAGGCCCCCTTCCTAGTTGATTTCAAATTATTTTCTTTCCAGCTCTTTATCAGCAGTCAGTGCCCATGTAGAAAGGAAAGGGTTAGATATCTGAGTGGAGGGATTTGGAGGAGAAGGCATTTTAACCAAAGGGAAACCAAAGTGGAGGAAAACCCCAGTGTGTAATTTGTGAGGAATTATCCCTTAATTTCCATGGTGGGAGGTCAGTGGCTCTCCCAAAGTATGACAGTCCATATAGAAACTCTTAATGAGACAGTCCTAGGTTGTTTCAAGGGGCTATAGGGTTCCTAAGCAAAGGTATAAGCAAAAGTCTGGTATAAGGCACTTGAATCAAATAGAAATTTGCTGTTTATGGGGCTGATACATTCTTTCAACTTTACATGAGGAGGGAGGGTGCCAAGATATATGATAGCTCCTATTAGTATCTAATGTCTTAATGAGGTCTTTTAGAATAATGGCTTGATTTATCTGAGTCTGTATTTTCTTTTTTTTCTCTTATTATTATTATTATTATTATTATTATTATTATTATTAATTCAAGTTAGGGAACAGGCTTGTTTCACATGTAATTCCCCTCTCCCTCTCCCTCCCCTCACCCCCATTCCTTCTCCCCCACCTCCAACCTACCCCCACCCCATCCACCCACCACTCCCCAGGCAGGGTAGGGCCCCCAACCGGGGCTCCACCAAGTCCACCAAATCTTCCTGTGCTGGGCCTAGGCCCCTCCCCATGTGTCCAGAGACAGAGCGCATCCCTTCAAGTGGGATGGGCTCTCAAAGTCCCCCACACACACCAGGGCAAAACGCCAGTCCACCTCCGGAGGCTCCCAGGAGTGCAGGGGCCTCCCCATTGGCATCGATGATCAGGGGGCTGGATTAGTCCTGTACTGTCCTCCCAAAGAGCGTCTGGGGTCGATATGCTTTCCCTTTTTTTGGCCGACTGTTTCTGTGGGTTTCCCCAACCTGTTACAGACCCCTTCGCTTTTCATTCCTCCCTCTCTTCAACTAGGTTCCAGATTTCAGCTCAGTGTATTTCTGTGGATGTCTGTCTCTGCTTCCATCAGCCACTGGATGAGGACTCTAGGATAGCATAGAGAGTAGTCATCATTCTCATTCTAGGGGAAGGGCTTCTAGGCCATCCTCTCCTCCACTTCCCGGACTGTCAGAATGTGTCATCCTTGTAGGTCTCTGGAGATCTCCCTAGTTCCAGATCTCTTCTCGGACCTATAGTGGCTCCCTCTGATATGGTATCTCTCATCCTGCTCTCTCTCCTCTATTCTTCCCCCAACTCAATATATCTGCTCCTCCATTTCTTCTCCTCTACTCTTCATCTTGTGCTCTTATTGTGGCAGCACCCACTCCCCTACCCTCATGCTCTCAATTAGCTCGGGAGTTCATGCCACTTCCCATTCCTGGGGTCCATTTATCCCTTAGAGTCATTCATGATTTCTAGTTTCTTTGGGGAAGAGGATTATAGGCTGGTAAACCTTTGCTCTATGTCTAAAAATCATATATGAGTGAGTACATACCATGTTTGTCTTTTTGTGATTGGGTTACCTCACTCAAGATGGTTTCTTCTAGTTCCATCCATTTGCCTGCGAATTTCAAGATTCCATTGCATTTTTCTGCTGAGTAGTACTCCATTGTATAAATGTACCACATTTTCTCTTTCCATTCTTCAGTTGAGGGGCATCTAGGTTGCTTCCATGTTCTGGCTATTACAAACAATGCTGCTATGAACATAGGTGAACATATATCCTTGTTGTATGGACATGCAGTATTTGGGTATATACCCAAGAGAGGAATGGCTGGATCTTGAGGTAGATTGAGTCCCATTTTTCTGAGCAACCGCCATACTGATTTCCAAAGCGGTCTTACGAGTTCACACTCTCACCAGCAATGGAGGAATGTTCCTTTTTCTCCACATCCTCTCCAGCATAGATTGTCATTGGTATTTTTGATTTTAGCCATTCTGACAGGTGTGAGGTGGTATGTCAGAATATTTTTGAGTTGCATTTCTCTGATGGCCAAGGATTTTGAACAATTTCTTAAGTGTCTTTCAGCCACTTCAGATTCCTCTGTTGAAAAATCTCTGTTTATTCTGCACCCCACTTTTTAATTTCATTGTATGGTGTTTTGGTGGCTAGCTTCTTGAGCTCCTTGTATATTTTGGAAATCAGTCCTCTGTCAGATGTGGGGCTGGTGAAGATCTTTTCCCATTCTGTGGGTGGTCATTTTGTCTTACTGACTGTGTCCTTTGCCTTACAGAACCTTCTTAGTTTCAGGAGGTCCCATTTATTGATTGCAGACCTCAGTGTCTGTGCTTCTGGCCTGATGTTCAGGAATCATTCTCCTGTGCTAATTTGTTCAAGGGTTATTCCCACTTTCTCTTCTAGAAGATTCAGTTTGGCTGGATTTATGCTGAGATCTTTGATCCATTTGCACATAAGTTTTGTGCATGGTGACACGTATGGATCTATCTGCAATTTTCTGCATGTCCGAATCCAATTGTATCAGCACCATTTGTTGAAGATGCTATCTTTTTTCCATTGTATGGATTTAGCACCTTTGTCAAAAATAAGGTGTTCGTAGGTGCGTGGGTTAATATCTGGGTCTTCAATTCGATTCCATTGGTCTATCTGTCTATTCTTGTGCCAATACCAAGCTGTTTTCAGAACTATGGCTCTATAGTAGAGCTTGAAGTCAGGGATGGTGATGCCTCCAGAAGATCTTTTATTGTAAAGAGTTGTTTTGGCTATCCTGGGTTTTTTATTTTTCCATATAAAGTTGAGTATTGTTCTTTCAATGTCTGTGAAAAACTGTGTTGGGATTTTGATGGGGATTGCGTTGAATCTGTAGATTGCTTTTGGTAGGATTGCCATTTTTACTATGTTAATTCTGCCTATCCAAGAGCATGGGAGATCTTTCCACTTTCTGGTATCTTCTTTAATTTCTTTCTTTAAAGTCTCAAAGTTCTTATTGTACAGGTCTTTCACTTTTTTGGTTAGTGTTACCCCCAGATATTTTATGTTGCTAGTGGATATTGTGAAAGGTGATGTTTCCGTGATTTCTTTCTCATTGAGTTTATCATCTGTATATAGTAGGGCTACAGATTTTTTGAGTTAATTTTGTATCCTGCTACCTTGCTGAAGGTGTTTATCAGCCATAGGAGTTCCCTGGTAGAGTTTTTCGGGTCACTTATGTAGACTATCATGTCATCTGCAAATAGTGAAAGTTTGACTTAGTCCTTTCCAATTTGTATCCCTTTGATCCCCTGTTCTTGTCTTATTGCTCTAGCTAGAACTTCAAGTACAATATTGAAGAGGTATGGAGAGAGTGGACAGCCTTGCCTTGTTCCTGATTTTAGAGGAAACGCTTCGAGGTTGTCTCCATTTGGTTTGATGTTGGCTATTGGTTTGGTGTATATCGAGTTGATCATGTTTAGATAAGTTCCTGTTATTCCTGTTCTCTCCAAAGTCTTTATCATGAAGGGATGTTAGATTTTGTCAAAGGCTTTTTCAGCATCTAGTGAGATGATCATGTGGTTTTTCTTTTTCAGTTTGTTTATATGGTGGATTACATTGATGGTTTTTCATATGTTGAACCATCCTTGCATCCCTGGGATGAAGCCTACTTGATCGTGGTGGATGATTTTTCTGATATGTTCTTGGATTCGATTAGCCAATATTTTATTGAGTATTTTAGCATCGATGTTCATGAGGGATATCGGTCTGTAGTTCTCTTTCTTAGTCTTATCTTTGTGTGGCTTGGGTATCAAAGTGATTGTAGCCTCATAGAAAGAGTTTCGCAATATCCCATCTGCTTCTATTGTGCGGAACAGTTTGATGAGTACTGGTATCAGCTCTTGTTTGAATTTCTGGTAGATTCTGCAGTGAAGCCATCTGGCCCTGGGCTTTTTTTAGTTGGAAGGATTTTGATGACTGCTTCTATATCACTAGGGGTTATAGGTCGATTTAAACTGTTTATCTGATCTTGATTTAATTCTGGTAAGTGATATTTATCCAGGAAACTGTCCATTTCCATTAGATTTTCAAATTTTGTGGAGTACAGATTTTCAAAGTATGACCTAAAGATTCTCTGGATTTCCACAGTGTCCGTTGTTATATCCCCCTTTTCGTTTCTGATTTTGTTAGTTAGCGTGCTCTCTCTCTCTGCCTTTTGGTTAGTTTGGCTAGAGTTTTGTCTATCTTGTTGATCTTCTCAAAGAACCAACTCTTTGTTTCATTGATACTTTGTAATGTTTTCCTAGTTTCTACTTTATTGATATCAGCTCTCAGGTTGATTATTTCCTGGCATCTACTCCTCCTTGGTGAGTTTGCTTCTTTTTGCTCTAGTGCTTTCAGTTGTTCTGTCAGTTCTCTATTGTGACTTTTCTCTAGTTTCTTCATGTGGGCACTTAGTGCTATGAACTTCCCTCTTAGCACTGCTTTCTGAGTGTCCCATAAGTTTGGATATGTTGTGTCTGCATTCTCATTAGATTCTAGGAAGTCTTTAATTTGTTTTTTTATTTCTTCCTCAACCCAGGAATGGTGCAATTGGGTGTTATTCATTTTCCAAAAGTTTGCAGGTTTTCTGCCATTTGTATTGTTGCTGAATTCTAACTTTAATGCATGGTGGTCTGATAAGATACAGGGGGTTATTTCAATTCTTTTGTAACTATGGAGGTTTGCTTTCTTGCCTACTATGTGGTCAATTTCAGAGAAGGTGCCATGTGGTGCTGAGAAGAAGGTATATTCTTTTGAGTTTGGATGGAATGCTCTATAGATATCCGTTAATCCCAGTTGGGTCATAACTTCTTTCAGATCCTTTGTTTCTTTGTTAAGTTTCTGTCTGGTGGTCCTATCAAGTGGCATAAGGGGGGTGTTGAAGTCTCCTACTATAAGTGTGTGTGGTTTTATGTGTGGTTTGAGCTTTAGTAATGTTTCTTTCATAAATGTGGGTGCCTTCGTATTTGGAGCATAGATGTTCAGGACTGAGATTTCATCTTGATGGACTTTTCCTGTGATGAGTATGAAATGCCCTTCTTCATCTCTTTTGATTGATTTTAGTTTAAAGTCCAATTTGTTAGATATTAGGATTGCTACACCGGCTTGTTTCTTGAGGCCATTTGATTGGAAAATCTTTTCCCATCCTTTTACTCTGAGGTATCGCCTGTCTTTGAAGTTGAGGTGTGTTTCTTGTAAACAGCAGAAGGATGGATTCTGTCTTCGTATCCATTCTGTTAGCCTATATCTTTTTATGGGTAAGTTAAGACCATTGACATTTAGGGATATTAATGTCCATTGTTCATTGGTTCTTGTTTGTTTTGGATTTATTGTTGGTGGTGTCATTGTGTGTGGATTTTGCCCTCCTGCTTCCTTTTGTGTTTGGCAAAATTAGATTATCTATTGACTTTTTTTGTGCCTGTAGTTATGTTCCTTGGGTTGGAGTTTTCCTTCCAGAACCTTCTGTAGTGCTGGATTTGTGGATATGTATTGTTTAAATCTGTTTTTGTCATGGAATATCTTGTTTTCTCCATCTATAGTGATTGAAAGTTTTGCTGGGTACAGTAGTCT
Organism: Cricetulus griseus; assembly: GCF_003668045.3. NCBI lineage: Eukaryota > Metazoa > Chordata > Mammalia > Rodentia > Cricetidae > Cricetulus > Cricetulus griseus. Next base: position 106,751,478 of record NC_048604.1, on the reverse strand, counting down.
GGGTTGACATCCATGCTTCCTTAGTGCTTGTAGGGTATCTATCCAAGACCTTCTGGCTTTCAGAGTTTCCATTGAGAAGTCTGGTGTGATTCTAATTGGTTTGCCTTTATATGTTACTTGGCCTTTTTCCTTTGCAGCTCTTAATATTTTCTCTTTATTCTGTAGATTTGGAGTTTTGATTATTTATGTGTCTGGGGGACTTCTTTTTGTGGTCCAGTCTGTTTGGTGTCCTATAAGCTTCTTGTACTTTCATAGGCATATCTTTCTGTAGGTTGGGGAAGTTTTCTTCTATGATTTTGTTGAATATGTTTTCTGTACCTTTGAGCAGTGTTTCTTCACCTTCTTCTACACCTATTATTCTTAGGTTTGGTCTTTTCACTGTGTCCCATATTTCCTGGATATTTTGTGTTAGGGATTTGTTGGACTTGAGGTTTTCTTTGGTTGATGAATGTATATCCTCTAGCGAGTCTTCAATAGCTGAGATTCTCTCTTCTGTCTCTTGGATTCTATTAGTTATACTCACATATTTAGATCCTGATTGTTTATCCAGTCTTTCCATTTCCAGCATCACCTCATTCTGTGTTTTCTTTATTGTGTCTAATTCAGCTTTCATGCTTTGCACTGTTTCAAGAGCTTCCTTCACTTGTTTGGTTGTTTTTTTCTTTGGTTTCTTTAGATTCATTAAGAGATTTGTTTATTTCTTGAATTTTTTGGTTTGTCTTTTCTTCCATTTCATGTAATTTTTTGCCTGCTTTTTCTCCTATTTCTTTAAGGGGTTTTCTTGTTTCCTCTTTAAAGGTCTCTATCATCTTGCTAATATAATTTTTGAGGTCCATCTCATCTTCATGCACTGTGTTGGGCTTTTCAGGTCTTGCTGGACTGGAGTTCCTAGATTCTGGTGGTGTCATATTGGTCTTTCTGTTGTTGAGCAAGTTCTTATTCTGTCTTCTTCCCATATCTTTTTCCAGTGAGTGCAGGTAGGATCTCTCTATCTCCTCTTGTTACTCTGTAGTGTGTGTGGGCCAGGAATTCAATGTCGGAAGCTCTGGATGGTCTTGCCTCTCCTCATAGTCTCCTCACTCTGAAGGAGTTAGGCATCCATAGGGATCAGGTGTGTGGGGGTGGGACAGGAAGTAATAGTGGGGTGTTTCCAGGCTCTGGGGGTTCCTCACTGCCTGGGCAGGTCTACCCCAAGCAGGAGCAGGCCCGGAGAGATTGGGATGGATGGGGCATTGATAGGGTTTGGGTAAGAGTGGTGGATCACTGACCTCCTGGCGGATTGGTCGCCGGGAATGGAAGGAAGAGTGGTCTGTACCCAGATTCAGGGAGCTCCTCCCTGCCTGGGCGTGTCTATTTCAAGCAGGGACAAGTCTGGGGGGATCTGGGCGAATGGCACTTTGGACAGGAGTTGGGTAAAAGCAGGGGGTCACTCACCTGGTCTGTGATGATTCGGTGGAAAGGGAAGGAAGAGTGGCCTGTACCCAGATTCTGGGAGCTCCTCCCTGCCTGGGCGTGTCTGTTCCAAGCAGGGACAAGCCTGGAGGGAACTGGGTGATTGGCGCTTAGGACAGGAGTTGGGTAAAAGCAGGGGGTCACTCACCTGGTCTGTGATGAGTTGGTGGAAAGGGAAGGAAGAGTGGCCTGTACCCAGATTCTGGGAGCTCCTCCCTGCCTGGGCATGTCTATTTCAAACAGGGACAAGCCTGGGGGGATCTGGGTGAATGGCGCTTAGGACAGGAGTTGGGTAAAAGCAGGGGGTCACTCACCTGGTCTGTGATGAGTCCTGAGTCTGTATTTTCTATTCACATCAGTCTTAGTACCTTTGTCTCTAAGACTGTCTGTTAAATGGTTACCTGCAGGTACAAGGGAGAAGGAAAGCTTCTGTCCAATTAGTCAGTGCTTGTGGTGGTTTAAATAAAAAATATCCCCTACAGGCTCCAGTTTTTGAATACTTGTTTCCTAGTTGGTGTCACTGTTGGGGGAGGTTTGGGAGGTAGGGCCTTGACGGAGGAAATATGTCACTTTGAGAGCACAAAGTCTCACCCTACTTGCAGTTCATTCTCTCTGCTTCCGGCTTGCATTTGAAGCTGTGAGCTCTCAGCTTGCTCCTCTTCCCACCATGCCTGAAACTTGCTGCAATGCCTCCCTACCATATTGAACTCTTATAACCCTGGAAGCATAAGCAAAAATAAATACCTTTATATATATGCTCCTTTGGGTATGTTATTTTATCACAGCAACAGAAAAATAATGAATATAGGGGTCAGAATAACCAATAAATATTTCAACTGCCATCCCTGTGGTGTCTACTTAGATACTCTGGAAGCATTTCAGCCCATGAGGCCTCTTTCTGGACTTTTTTGTTTCTTATTTGTGTTTCCATCATCATTTTCTTGTTGACCTTTTGGCATGTGTGCTGTCTAGTTTTATGTTAACTTGACACAAGCTAGAATTATCTGAAAGGAGGGAACTATTTGAGAAAATGCCCCTATAATATCTGGCTCTTGGGCGTATTCTAAATTACTAACTGATGCAGGAGGGCATAGCTGCCATTGTGTGTGGTACCATCCCTGTGCTGCTGTCTTTAGGTTGTATAAGAATGCAGGCTGATGCTGGGTGGTGGTGGCTCACACCTTTAATCCCAGCACTCAGGAGGCAGAGGCAGGTAGATCTCTGAGTTCTGAGTTTGAGGCCAGCATGGTCCATAGTGAGAGTTTCAGGACAGGCGGGACTATACAGAGAGAGACCCTGTATTAAAAAACAGAAGAAAATGAACAACAAACAACAAATAAAAAAGAAAATAGAGGAGGCTGGGTAAGCCAGTAAGTAGCACTCCTCCATGGCCTCTGCATCAGCTCTTTCCTTCAGGTTCCATCCCTGTTTAAATTCCTGTCCAGGTTTCCTGCAGTGATGGACTACAATGTGGGAGCATGAGGAAAGTGAACTCTTGCCTCCTCAACTTGCTTTTGGGTATTGGTGCTTCATTGCAACATTAAAATTCCTCACTAGGCCAGAAAGTCACACATCTCCCATATACCTGTTTATCAAAGGTATAGGCCCCATACCATGATAAGTTTTGTATTGTATCTTATATTGCCTGAGGTTTCCTATGAAAGTCCCCATTCTTATATGATATGCACTTATAAGATGTCCAATATCTGAAGTTTTTGTGACCTCTCTGATCAAGAGGACAAGTGATTAGTCAGAAAGGCCCCATAATACCATCATTTCATATTCTTTATTTTTAATTTTTATTGATGCATAGTAGAAACTGGCAAAGGCTCAGAGCTGATTATTCTTGTTTTGTTTTGTTTTGTCCATGACTTCCCTGACAAGAAGTAGGCCACTACATAGATAAGGCTTTGAGGAATTTGTGAGGTCTCCAATATAACAAAAAAGTTAAAGTGTGACCAGTGAGTGTTGTTTTAGTTTCACCAACAGGCTTCGTAATTTCCTTGTTCAAAATTACTTCCCAATCCGACTCGATTTTGAGATCATTTTTCATCTCAAAAATTTATGTCTTTATTTCTAACTGAAAATTTGAGGGCTCCTTCATTAGATAAATGCAGATTATATTGTGACCATTAATTTTCTTCAGTATTTTGAAGATTTTCCATTCTGTTTACTTTGCTTGCTTACTCGTTTCTTTTTGGTGCTTGCTGTCAGATGTTGGAGTTATTGGAATAATTGTAAGTGGTTAATTCCTAATTTATGAATTTCTATTTGTTCCTCAAAGAACATTTTTGGGGTGTTAAAGGACACAGGATCCCTTTTCAGGTTTTTAGTCTAGCTAACAAAAGATTGTAAAAATGGACTCAGAATAAAACTGGCATGAAATTCATTGGAGGTAAAATATGGCAGGCAAGCTATAGACCTCAGTCACTGCCAGGAAGAGAGAACTGAAATAGAATAAAGAGTTAAAAATACATTAGAGCATTTAAAAATGCATCCTGGAAGATCAGACAGAAACACTGGAAACAGACCCAGTTATTTTCTCCTTGTAAGATTTATGAAATGGTAATTTGTCTTTTACTGTAACTTCCTTTCCTTTTTTTAAAAAGATAGTTATACATCATAAATATATATATATATATATATATATATATATATATATATATGTATCTTCAGCAGGATTATCATATATCAGCATTTTTACAAAAGAGAAGGAATATAAGTTGTTCAAGCAATGATGGTATTTGAACATGGTATATGAAAACTTATAGGTAAATAAATTAAGAATCAAATATCATAACCACCTCCAAGGTTCATAATCAAATAAATAAAACTCTCTACTGAAAGAAATACTGCACCACAATCTTTATATCTCTCCATCAGGAAACTCAGCATCTTAAGTTAATGGTCCAATAAACAACAGTGTTCTCCCTCTCTCTCCATCTCTCCTTCCTTTCATTCTCCCGTCTCATTTTTGATTGTTGGCCAATCTCAAACTTATGACTTTCTTGCCTCAGTCACACAAGTGGTTGGATTACAGGCATGTGCCACCATATCTGACTTTATATATTCATTCTCCTTTAATGAATTCTCCTTTAATTAGTTCTCCTATAAGTTTTACCTAAGGAAAATTCATTGTTAATAATAAGCATGACTTATAATTTCTTTAACTTTAAATATATAAGAATATATTTAGATTTTATCACTTAGCTACAGTCATAAAATATTTTCCCATGTGTCCACTGGATAGTAGTATAATATCATCAAATGCAATAGAAACTATTTCACTTATTCGAAGAGCTTATAGTGTTTTCCTTTTGGCCACAAGATGGCACCAGAATCCCACCAAGCAAAGCAGATTGACCAGGCAATTTCAGTTCTTCCATGTTCATAGAGTATTATTCCATTTCTCCACGTGATCACAGCATCAGACCAGCACATACAGTACAAACTATTTCAAGGCTTTCATTTCCACAAAGGATTCTTCCACCAGTCCACAAGAACACAGCATAAGGATATTATCTATAAAAGAAGCAACAAATTCTTTCAAATAGCTGTATCCTTAAAGAATTTTTCACCAGTTGTAAAACAACTATGTCTAACAGACATTTGCAAAACATTCCACCCAAACACTAAAGAATCTCTTTCTTCTCAGCATTACATGGAAAATTCTCCAAAATCAAACACAAATTAGGACATATACGAAGTCTCAACAAAATTAGGAAAATTGAAATATAATTGAAATATAACGGGGTTTATCGATTATAGAACAGGCTCCTCTAGATGGATATAAAGTACCGCCAAGTCCTTTGAGTTTTAAGCTGAGGCTAGTAGTTCTCAGGCAAGGGTTTTTTTTTTTTTATTTAACTCCTCATGTTTAATGCTAAGCATAGTGGGGTATCTAATCCCAGTTTCAGTCTTAGCTGTCGTGTATTGATACGATTAGAATTACTTTCATAATTGAGTTTAATGCCAACTATGAATTTTCACATATTAGTTGGGTTTTAATTCTATTGATTTAAGTTTATAACACGTTTTATGCCAAAGATCATTAGGTTGGTTTAATCGTATGACCGCGGTGGCTGGCACGAAATTTACCAACCCTATGTAAGGTATTACTAAGTCAAACTTTCGTTTATTGCTTAATTTTTATCACTGCTGTGTCCCGTGGGGGCGTGGCTAGGCAAGGTGTCTTTAGCTATAATAATGTGCTTGATACCCTCTCCTTAGAGCTTAAAATTAAATTCTAGGGATTTGACACTGGCGCATGGAGTTTTGTATGTGTAATTCTACCTTCAATTAATTATAAGGCCAGGACCAAACCTTTATGTTTATGGGATTAAAAATCCTTCTAAGCATTTTCAGTGCTTTGCTTTAGTTAATTAAGCTACATGAACGTATCTATGCCAGTTACCCACTTGTAGATTTAGACTAGGCTAGGTGTTAATAGGAATTTTAGTTGCCTTTATGAAATTTTACACTTATTGAAATTCAAGTTACATTTGGTGGATTACTAGAATGGTGGAGAGGACTGATATTGAAATCTCTGGTTTGGGGGTTTTTCAGAGTTAGTAATTATCAGTGGGGGAAGGAGGTTTGTCTTGAAAATTAGTATTGATTCAATTTATGTCCAAGAAAACATTAATCTTGAGAGATTTCCTATGAGGATAAATGACACTTGAATAGAGAAGTCCAGCTACACGAATAAGCTGACCTTCATGCCTTGACAGCAATGGTGAGTCACAGCATACCGAAAAATAAAAAATACCAAAGGCACGAGACCACAGTTTTGTTGGGCATGGGCTGATTAGACCCGTACCATCGAGATGTTTTATTTAAGGAGAATGTATGGACGATAACGCATTTTATGGCCCTGAAGAAAGAACCAGATGCCTCGTAAAGTTTCAGGTTAGTCACCCCCAAGTTAAAATGGGCCCGGAGCGAGAAGAGGGGCAGAGGTGGGCGGGTTGCTGATTTCTCGGAGGATGGTAGATGTGTTAAACCAAATAGGGGCGGGGATAGTCATATGGAAAAGCAGGGTTATGACTAAAATGGTGTATGTAAGATAACGCAGAGATGTTGAATTACATTAATATATAGTAGACATGAAAATACATGTTTTAGACCATTTATGTGGATTTTACATAATATGTCTTAATGCATTAACTTTATAATACATGCTTATATGCTAGGGGAATATAATTTAATGCACAATATACGTGAATGTATTATGGAGTAGATAAATTTATGTACAAGAAGTAGTTTAATGAGAATTTCAGCTTTGGGTGCTGACGGTGGGGGCTAAACCTTCCTTCTTGAGATGTCCTAAGAAGATTAAGTCTTCATTTTTGGTTTACAAAACCAAGGTAATTTTTATACTATTAGGGTATTAAGTGAATTTTAAGACACTATCTTCAATTATGTTAGCGATTGGTATAAAAATAACAATGATAGCAAAGTATGCGATTGAGGCGATTTGACCGATAATGATGAAGGGGTATTCTACTGGTTGACCTCCAATTCATGTGAGTAGAAGAAGTTCTGCTACTAGGAGTCAATACATGGTTTGTGTAATACGTCGGAAGATTATGGCTGGAAGTTTAGATGTATGAAGTAGGAGTGGCAAGGATCAAAATAGAAAGGATAAGGGCTAAAACGCCTCCTAATTTATTAGGGATAGATTGTATGATTGTGTAAGCGAATAGGAAGTATCACTCTGGTTTAATGTGTGCGGGAGTATTGAGTGGATTTGCAGGAGTGTAATTATCTGGGTCTCTGAGAATATCTGGGAAAAATAATACTAAAATTATGACAGCAATTAATATAGGAAGACTCCTAACAGGTCTTTAATTGTATAGTAGGGGTGGAATGGAATTTTATCTGCATCGGAGTTTAGGCCTGTTGGATTGTTTGAACTCGTTTCATGGAGGAAGAGTAGGTGAACTACTGCTAAGGCAGCAATAATGAAGGGGAGAATAAAATGGAATGCGAAGAAGCGAGTGAGTGTAGCTTTATCTACAGAGAAGCCACCTCAGATTCATTCTACTAGGGTAGTGCCGATATAAGGGATGGCTGATAGAAGATTAGTAATAACTGTAGCTCCTCAGAATGATATTTGGACTCATGGGAGGACATAGCCTATGAATGCTGTTGCTATCACTGCAAATAGCAGGATGATTCCTACATTTCAAGTTTCTACCATAGTGTAGGATCTGTAATAGACGCCTCGACCTACATGAAGAAATAAGCAGATAAAGAATATGGAAGCTCCATTGGCATGGAGATAGTGAATCAGTCAGCCATAATTGACATCTCGACAAATGTGCGTGACTGATGAGAATGCTGTGGTGGTATCTGATGTATAGTGTATGGCTAGGAATAGTCCGGTTAGAATTTGAATAATAAGGCAAAGTTCGATTAAGGATCCAAAATTTCATCATGATGAGATATTAGATGGGGTGGGTAGGTCAATAAATGCGTGATTAATAATTTTTATTAATGGGTGTTTTTGCGTATGATTGTCATTAGTGTTTCTATAGTTGAATTACAACGATGATTTTTCATGTCATTGGTCATAGGTAGAATCTATGTAGAAATTATGACAGAATATATTTTCATTTTAAGTTCATTAATTACGTTAGGTTGTCTAGGCACATCTTTGAAGCCTTCACCTATTTATGGGGGTATGTGTTTAATTATTAGTGGATGTGCTGGTTGTTTAGCGGTGTTAGGGTTTGGTGGGTCCTTTTTAGGTCTTATGGTATTTTTAATTTATTTAGGGGGAATGATAGTTGTATTTGGGTATACAACTGCTATGTCAGCTGAGGAGTACCCGGAAACTTAAGTGTCTAGTTGACTGGTATTAGGGATTCTAGTAATAAGTAAATTTATAGAGTTAGGGATGACATTTGTGACTAAGTATTATGAGGGTGTGGAGTTGATCTTAGATTTTAATAGTATAGGAGGTTAAGTAATTTATGATGGTGATGAATTAGGTCTAATGGGAGAGGGGGAGCTGGTGTAGCAGCGTTATATAGTTGTTCAGCTTGATTAATGGTAGTTTCTGGGTCAACTTTACTGATGGGGGTTTTATTATTATTGAGATTACTCGGGGAAGTTAATCAGTAAAACTGGAATTACTAATAAGGAGACTAGGAAGGATAGAAAGTATAGTTTGATGAGGCCTTTTTGGTTAGTGATGGCTTGAGATGCTTGGGAGTTTGAGAGGGAGATAGTTTTTGGGATTGCTTTTTCAAGTCATGTTAAATCAAGTGTAGTAAGGGCTGTGTTAAAGCTTATTGTTAGGTATTTTGTTGGAAGTAGGCGGTGGAAAATAAATGTGAAATATCCTAGTGAGGTTGAGAATAAGTTTGGTGATGATTGTAAATTTAGTTTAAGATTATAAGTTAGGTTATTTAGTTCTAGGGCAATAGAAAATCCTACGATAGTAACTAGAATTGCAGTAGTTTTTAGATATCATGGTATGGTTATTACTTGAATAGAAGAGATAGGGATGTTATGTGAGATAATGAAGCCGACAAAAATACTCCCTAAAGCCAAACGTTTGATTGGGTTGATGAGTGTTGGATTATTTTCGTTTAGCACGATTAATGGGGGGAAGCAAGGTTTTGATATAAGAGCGAAAAAGATAATTCGTAGGCTGTACACAGTTGTCAGGGAAGTGGCTAATAATGTAATTAAGAGGGCTCAGGCATTTGTATAACAGGTGTTTGCGGCTTCGATGTCTTTTGAGTAGAAGCCTGTGAGGGAGGGTATTCCTGTTAGGGCAAGACTTCCAATCGTTAGGCATGAGGAAGTAAATGGGAGAGGTTTTAATAGGCCTCCTATTTTTTGAATGTCCTGTTCGTCATTTAAACTATGAATAATAGACCCGGAGCGTAAGAATAATATGGCTTTGAAAAACGTGTGTGTGCAAATATGTAAAAAAGCTAGGTGTGGTTGGTTGATTCCCAAAGTCCTATTATTAATCCTAATTGGCTAGATGTGGAGAAGGATACGATTTTTTTGATATCATTTTGAGTAAGAGCACAGATGCTGTAAATAGTGTTGTTATTGAGCCTAGACATAGCATGATGGTTAGGGTGTTGTTGTTGTTAGAAGTCATAGGATGGAACTGGATCAGTAAAAAGATCCCTGCTACTACTATGGTAGTGGAATGTAGTAAAGCTGAAACTGGTGTGGGGCCCTCTGTAGCTGAGGGAAGTCATGGGTGGAGGCCAAATTGTGCAGATTTTCCTGTTGCTGCGATGAGGAGGCCCAGGAGAGGAATTAGACTTTTGTTATTGGCTATAAAAATTTGTTGGAATTCTCATGAGTTATTGTTTAGGCATAATCAGGCTATTGTGGCGATAAAGCCGATATCACCAATGTGGTTGTATAGGATTGCTTGTAGAGCTGCGGTGTTGGCATCTGGGCGGCCGTGCCATCAACCAATAAGGAGGAATGACATAATTCCCACGCCTTCTCAACCAATATACAGTTGGAATATGTTGTTAGCAGAGGTGAGGATAATTATGGTAATAAGGAATATAAGTAAATATTTAATAAATCGGTCTATGTTTAGGTCTGAGTGTATGTATCACGAGGAGAACTCTATAATGGATCAGGTAATGAAAAGGGCTACGGGTAAGAATATAATGCAGAAGAAATCAAATTTTAGGTTGATGGAGAGTTTGATTGTGTTAATGGTAATTCAGTGTCAGTTGGTGATGAGAAGTTCAGTATTGGAGTGGAATAAGACACATAGGGGAACAAGGCTGAATAAAAAAGTAAGTCTGATGAGTGAAGTAACGTGTGTTGGGAAGTTAGTTGTCTTGTAAGAGCTAAATATAGTTATTATAATAGGTAGGGCTAGGAGAAGGAAGATAAAGAAAACGGTAGATGCGATAGTGTTAATTACTTTTATTTGGAGTTGCACCAAGTTTTTGGTTCCTAAGACCAATGAATTACTACTATCCTATAAAAGTAAGAAAGCCATGTTGTTATACACGGTGGCATGAGTTAGCAGCTCTTGCATACTTTCTTGGTAAATAAGGGGTTTTATTCCCTGTTTTCAGATTCACAGTCTGATGTTTTAATAAACTATATTTCACAGAGTATTACCTATGATTAATTTTGGGTTGATTATTAGGAGGATTAGTGGTATAATATGGAGTATTATGAGCGTAAGTTCTTGAGTGTGGGACGGTTGAAGATTAATGATGTGTATTGTGATCTTTCCTCGTTGGGTAGTGATTAATATATATAGGGAATATAGGGCTGTAATGAGAATATTAATCCCCACTAAAATGATTGTGAGATTTGATCATGAGAACAGGGAAATTGAAATTAGCAGTTCTCCGATTAAATTAATTGAGGGAGGGAGGGCTAAATTTGTTAAGCTCCCTAGGAATCAAAATAATGCCATTAGGGGGAAAGCTGTTTGGAGTCCTCCTGCCATGATCATAGTTCGGCTATGAATTCGTTCATAGTTAGTGTTAGCTAGGCAGAATAATAATGAGGATGTAAGTCCATGTGCAATTATTCGTGCTGAGGCCCCTATGAAGCTTCATGGGGTTTGAATTATAATAGCTGCAATGACTAGTGCTATATGGCTAACTGAGGAGCAGGCAAAGAGTGATTTTAGATCTGTTTGTCGTAGGCAGATTGAGCTGGTTATAATTATACCTCATAAAGATAGTATAATGAATGGGTAGGCTATAGCTTTTGTTGTAGGGTCGAGGATCACTGATATTCGTATTATCCCGTAGCCTCCTAGTTTTAGTAGAATGGCTGCTAGAATTATGGACCCTGCGATGGGGGCCTCTACATGAGTCAGAGATGGACTCCATATAGAGGTATTTTAATTATGAAGGCTATTATGCATGCTAGTCATAAAATGTGATTAAATCATGATGGGTTTAGTGAGGTATTAGAGAGAGTAAGGAATAGGATGTTCAGAGATCCTAGTGAAGAGTGTGCAGAGATCAAAGAAATTAAGAGAGGGATGGATCCTACTAGTACATAAAAGAGGAAATAAAGTCCTGCATTTAGTCATTCTGTTTGGTTTCCTCATCGGGTGATAATTACAAGAGTGGGGATAAGGGTGGCTTCAAATAGGATATAGAATAAGATGAGTTCCTTTTCGGAGAATGTGGCAATTAGAAGAATTTGGAGAATTACTAGTATAGAGATGTAAAGTTTTTTATTGAAGTTAGTTTCGTTTTTAATATGGTTTTGGCTAGCCACAAGTATAAGAGGAAGAAGTTAGATGGTGAGTGTAGTTAGTGGGGAAGATAGGGAGTCAGTGTAGAATGTAGGTGAAAATCCTACACCTGCTTCATTTATTTGTCATAGGGTTGTTATAGCGAAAATATTAATTAGGAAGCTGTGTATAGTGTCATTAACTCATACATTCTTGTTAGAGATAATTAGGTTAAAGGTAACAATATTAAGGAGGGTGCGATAAATTTTAGCATTGTAGTAGATTTAGGTTTTGTACATAGTCTGTGCCGTATGTGCTTGATACTTTTACTAGCAGGGCGAAGCCTACTGCTGCTTCGCATGCTTCGAATACTAAGATTACAATGGGAGTCGAGAATGTAATTATGGAGTGAATATTTAGTGAGGTAATAGATGTTATAATAAATAAGGAGAGTATTATCCCTTCTAGACATAAAAATGTGGATATTAGGTGTGATCTAAATATAACAGTTCCTAGGAGAGAGAATGTGGAGGCTAGCATGATATTAAAGACTGTGGTTATCATATTGGTAATTATGACATATCATAATCTAATGAGTTGAACTCATTAATTTTTGTTAAACTAATTACCATAATTATTCTGTTCTTTCTAGGCCCTTTAACTTTCACCCCAGTTAAAAAATAGGATTTCTAAAAATTAGAGATGAAAAAGGAGACATTACAACAAACATTCAGGAAATTCAGAGAATCATAAAAACATATTCTTAAAGTCCTCATTCCAGCGAAGTGTGATAACCTTTGACCACATCACTCTTGAGACAGAGGCAGGCAGTTCTCTGTGAGTTTGAAGACAAGCTTGTCTATGCAGTGAGTTCCAGACCATCAAGACTGAACAAAACATAGTAAGTAAATAAAGTACATTCCACTGGACTGGAAAAATTAAAAGACATTAGTGAAATTCTGGATATATACAACCTAACACAATTAGGTCAAGATGAAGTTGATACTTTAAATATACCCATAACTTCCAGTAAAATAGAAAGTTAAAAAATAAATATCTTCCAACAGTAAAAATCCCAGGGCCAGATGGATTCTATGCAGAATTCTAGCAGAAATTCAAAGAAGTACTAATATGAAAAATCCTGAAAATATTCTACAAAATAGAAAAAGAGAAATAGTTCTAAATTCCTTCTACAAAGTAAGCATTACCCTGATACAAAAGTCAGGCAAAGTCTCAAAAATAAATGAAATGTATAGGCCAAGATCTTTTATGAAATTAGACACAAAAATTCAGAAAGGAATAATTGCAAACTGAATCCAAAAACACATAAAAATGATTATCCACCATTGTCAAGCCAGCTTTATTACAGAGATGCAGAGATGATTCAACATTCATAAATCAATAAATATAATCAGGAAAACTATGCCAATCATAATAGCCTCAAAAATAAATAAAATATCTTGGAAGAAATCTAACCAAGCAAGGGAGAGATTTGTAAAATGAAAACTTTAAGATCCACAAGCAAAGAAATTGAGGAACATACCAGAAGATTGGAATACCACCCATACTCATGGATTGGTAGGCTTAATACTGTGAATATGACCATCCTTCCAAAGGCAATCTACAAATTCAATGCAATCCCTGAATATGAGAGCTGATACCCTGAATGTGATAAAGGAGAAAGTAAAAACATAACTGAATTGATTGTCACAGGAAAGGGATTTTTGAATAGGACACTAATAGCCCACACTTTGAAGCCAATAATGAATAAATAGGCCCTTATAAAATTAAAATGTTTCCAAACATCAAAAATCACCATCACTTGAGTAAAGAGGCAGCCTATAGAATCAGAAAAAAATCTACACCAGCTATTTAATCTGACAGAGGATTTGTATCTAGACTATATGAAGAATTCATGAAACTAATCCAATTAAAAAGAAATATTGTTTAAATGTTCAAAATCCATAGCCCCAGAGAAATGCAATTAAAACTATTTCGAGATTACATCTCACCAGTTTTTAAAAAAGAGCTTAAAATTGACAAATTCTGCCATGGATGTAGGGATAAGTGAACAATTATTCACTTTTGGTGGTAATGCTAATTGGTGCACTCACTATGGAAATCAGTGTAGAGGTTCCTCATTAGACTAAAAATAGATCTATCTGATGATCCACCTATACCTCTATTGATTGGACACATACCTAGAGGACTGCATATCTACTCTAGAGACATCTGCACATACATATTCATTGCTACTCTATTCAAAATAGCTAGAATGTGGAATCAGTCAATTGATGAAAATAATAAAAATGTAGTAATATACATTACTGAATACTATTTAGCTCCAAAGAAAAATGAAACCATGAAATTCACAGGTTAAATGAACAGAATTGAAACAAACTTTCTGAGTTAACTCAGACCCAGAAAGACAAGTGGCAAATGTTTGCTCTCACCTGTAGATGTTAGCTTTAAATCATCAGATATGTGTGTTTTATTTGCAATATCCATAGAGTTCAGGAAATCTCTAGGAGCCTATGAGGATGGCATTTAAGGGAGAGTACAGAGAACACACAGGTATAAAGGCTTAAAGGAGAATAATAGATCATAAAGGGTTAAATTGGAGGTAGAGGAAGGGAAGGCAGGATAGAAGATTGAATGTTGAGAGGGATAAACAACACTAAAGACCCGAAGGAATTCTACAGAAACCCATTACTTTAGAAGTTTCTTAAAACATGACAACATGCACGCTTGTGTGCCCAGGCGTGTGTGTGCACCCCCCAACTCCCCCACAGACACATACAGAGAGAGAGAGAGAGAGAGAGAGAGAGAGAGAGAGAGAGAGAGAGAGAGAGAGAGAGAGAGACAGAATTAACTTATAACAATGACACTACTAGATACCAGAGGTTAACAAAAATTCTGCAAGAATTACTTGTTTTGAAGTTGTTTGTCAGCAAAGTCCCATAGATTCCCAAATAGTAAGATCCCCAAATAGTACAAACTATTGATATTGCAGAGGAGGGTAAAATAACAGAAAGGGTGTCTGCAAAAGACAGGAGTCATACTATTAACTATCTACCTAAAAACACCCTTTAATACACACAAGTCTGTGTACAAATCTACTTACATAATTTAAATGAAAGTCTCTTTGAAGGTGATAATGCTCCCTCTAAGAGCCAAAGACCATATAACAAAATCCCCAATACCAGACATGATAAACCCTATTTCCAGTTGTTGGTCAGAATTGTGCAAAAGCTCCCAAAACATATTGCTGTGACCCTTGGTTGCTCTCTAGAGGTAGAAGGCAAGTCCCTAATTGCTGAAGATGCCATGAACCTCAGACACAGGATCCAGAAGATACTGAGCTAGAACTGACCTGAAAGCCTCTTCCTTGAGGTCTAGCTTTCATGGTACCAGCAGGCATCATACAAACTTCCAAAGGAGGGAAGTAAGTAACAATCCTACTCAGCTATGACTCTTGTGAACTACATCCATAAAGTCCTCTTCCATCAATCCACCAGATGGCAGCAAAATAAAATCAAATGTAGTAGAAACAAAGGATTATTTCAAAAGTTTACATATTAAGGTGGGACTATCATACCCCATGACTTCTCCTCACCTTCTGGGAAAATAGAATGAATCAAATGTTTATGCAATATGTAGCTAAAGTTATACTTAAAACAAAATTACTGAGAAGCTTCTGTAAGGCAAAGGACACAGTCAGTAAGACAAAACGACCACCCACAGAATGGGAAAAAATCTTCACCAGCCCCACATCTGACAGAGGACTGATTTCCAAAATATACAAGGAGCTCAAGAAGCTAGCCACCAAAACACCATACAATGAAATTAAAAAGTGGGGTGCAGAACTAAACAGAGATTTTTCAACAGAGGAATCTGAAATGGCTGAAAGACACTTAAGAAAGTGCTCAAAATCCTTGGCCATCAGAGAAATGCAACTCAAAACAACTCTGAGATACCACCTCACACCTGTCAGAATGGCTAAAATCAAAAATACCAATGACAACCTATGCTGGAGAGGTTGTGGAGAAGAAGGAACACTCCTCCATTGCTGGTGGGAGTGTGAACTTGTAAGACCACTTTGGAAATCAGTATGGCGGTTGCTCAGAAAAATGGGAATCAATCTACCTCAAGATCCAGCCATTCCTCTCTTGGGTATATACCCAAATACTGCTTGTCCATACAACAAGGACATATGTTCAACCATGTTCATAGCAGCATTGTTTGTAATAGCCAGAACCTGGAAACAACCTAGATGCCCCTCAACTGAAGAATGGAAAGAGAAAATGTGGTACATTTATACAATGGAGTACTACTCAGCAGAAAAAAGCAATGGAATCTTGAAATTCGCAGGCAAATGGATGGAACTAGAAGAAACCATCCTGAGTGAGGTAACCCCATCACAAAAAGACAAACATGGTATGTACTCACCCATGTATGATTTTTAGACAGAGAGCAAAGGTTTACCAGCCTATAATCCTTTACCCCAAGGAAACTAGAAATCATGAATGACTCTAAGGGATAAATGGACCCCAGGAATGGGAAATGGCATGAACTCCCGAGCTAATTGAGAGCATGAGGGTAGGGGAGTGGGTGCTGCCACAATAAGAGCACAAGATGAAGAGTAGAGGAGAAGAAATGGAGGAGCAGATATATTGAGTTGGGGGAAGAATAGAGGAGAGAGAGCAGGATGAGAGATACCATATCAGAGGGAGTCACTATAGGTCCGAGAAGAGATCTGGAACTAGGAAGATCTCCAGAGACCTATAAGGATGACACGATCTGACAGTCTGGGCAGTGGAGGAGAAGTTGGCCTAGAAACCCTTCCCCTAGAATGAGATTGATGAATACTCTCTATGCTATTCTAGAGTCCTCATCCAGTGGCTGATGAGAGCAGAGACAGACATCCACAGAAATACACTGAGCTGAAATCTGGAACTCAGTTGAAGAGAGGGAGGAATGAAGAACGAAGGGGTCTGTACCTGGTTGGAGAAACCCACAGAAACAGTTGGCCTGAAAAAGGGAAAGCATATCGACCCCAGATGCTCTTTGGGAGGACAGTACAGGACTAATCCAGCCCCCTGATCATGGATGCCAATGGGGAGGCCCCTGCACTCCTTGGAGCCTCTGGAGGTGGACTGGCATTTTGTCCTGGTGGGTGGGAGGGACTTCGAGAGCCCATCCCACTTGAAGGGATTCGCTCTGTCTCTGAACACATGGGGAGGGGCCTAGGCCCAGCACAGGAAGATTTGGTGGACTTGGTGGAGCCCTGGTTGGGGGCCCTACCCTGCCTGGGGAGTGGCGGGTGGATGGGGTGGGGGGTAGGTTGGAGGTGGGGGAGAAGGAATGGGGGTGGGGGGAGGGAGAGGGAGAGGGAAAGTACATGTGAAAATATTAATAATTTAATAAAAAAAGAATAATGAAAAAAAACAAAAAAAACAAAATTACTATGGAATTTCTATAGACTTGTTTAGAATTAGAACACCTCCAAGAAGGAGAGCAGACATTTCTCCATATGAAAAATTATATGACTCCCTATATCTTAGTGGGTTCACAGACCTCCCCACTGTGGAAGCAAGAGAACAATTTACCAAAGAAATAAATAAATAAGTGATAAAGTAAAAAAGAAAAGAAACTGGGCTGGCTGTCAGGCATGGTGATGCACACTTTTAATCACAGTACTCAGGAGGCAGAGGCAAGTGGGTTCAGACGAATTGAGATCAATTTAGACTACATTGCAAGTTTCAGACCAACCAAAGCTACATAGTGAGACTCTGTCTCAAAAAAATTAAAAAAGAAAGGAAGAAAGATAGAAATAAGGAAAAATGAGAGGAAAGAAGAAAGAAGGAAGGAAAAAAGACAGGAAGGAAGAAAGGAAAAAGGAAGGTAGGGAGGGAAGGAGGGAGGGAGGGAGAAAGGAAGGAAGGAGGGAAGGAAGGAAGGAAGGAAGGAAGGAAGGAAGGAAGGAAGGAAGGAAAGAAGGAAGGAAGGAAGGGATAAAAGAAACTGGGTTGGAGAGATGGTTCAACCATTAAGAGCACTCGTTCTTGCATAGGACTGTGGATCAATTCCCAGCAATCATATGGTGGCTTAAAACCATTTGTAATTCCAGTTTCAGAGGATCTGGCATCCCTTTCTGACATTCATGGGCACTAAGCTAAGAGATCCAGCTATACTCTCCAGACGTATGAACACTTAAGTGTCTCCACACAGGAATCTGGTGACTTTTCTGTGTTGAGGTCCAGTTAACTTGCTAAACTTTCACCTTGTACTTGTCTTTTTATTTAAGCAACTTGCATTTCACAAGTACTCTTGCCTGCTAATACTTGTTGTCAGTATCTGAAGACATGATAATGACCTGCATACTTTAGGATATGAAAACATTTAAAGAATGGAATGAAACTGACAGGCAGAGGTGTAGATGGACTTTTTTTGTCCTGCTAGCCAGATCCCAAATAACCACATGGAGACTTTTTATTAATTGTGAGCTGGACTAATAGCTTAGGATTGTTTCTAACTAGCTCTTAAACGAACCCAATTCTATTAATTTACTTTTTGCCTTGTGACTTTATTACCTTTACTATGTACTACCCATATTGCTTTCCTGTTTCCTCTATGTCTGACTAGTGATTCCCTTTTCTTTTCAGCTTTCTCCTCCCCCACTTTCCTCCTCTTCCCTTCACCTACTTCTTGTCTGTAGTCAGCATTTTTAGGGGGTCTTCCCTGATCAAATCTGATCTCTATCCACCTTGACTGAATCCACAGCCTTTCATTTTCTTTGGAAACATAAGAAGAGTTTCTTCCCCAATGAAACATAGTTTTGACTTGTATTTTGAAGTTAGGACATTCTTAGAGTTTATAGGATGGTTTATTTCAGCAGTCTCTTTTACAATCCCATGTCTCCTGGAGGCTGTTGTTTACTTATAAGAAATCAAAAAAAAAAGTCGAAGATGAAACAATAACATACAGGATCCAGACTCTCTGTGTATTTGCAATCTCTTTTTCGTGTGGAAATCAGGATGCTTGACCAGTAAGATGAAGTGGACTTTATTAGGAGAAAATAACTTACACAGGAAAGGAATGACAGTCGTGGGCTCCAGCTACAAGCATGCATACCCTGTCAACTGGATGCTCTCGGCAACCTGAGCAGGAAGCTATAGAAAGCATCTTAGCCCCAAAACCTAAACCTTATCACCAAAAGGGCATGGTCAGTGATAGAGGCATGGGGGTGGATACCACTACAGATCTCTACATGGCTTTTTTATTATTATTATTTTTACTTTCTTTAAAGACTTTAGTTTTTTCTTTTTGTCACAATTTTAATTTAAATTAGAAAGAAGATTGTTTTACATGTCAATGCCAGTTACCTCTCCCTCCCCTCATCATGTGCCCCCAACTATCTCATACCCTACCTATCTCATACACTTCCTGGTTCCTAGGGAGGGTGAGGCCATCCATAGGGGATCTTCAGAGTCTGTAATGACTTTTTTTTTGTATTTTTATTAGTTCAAATTAGGAACAACCTTGCTTCACAAGTCCATCCCTTCTCCCTCTCCCTCCCCTATGGACCAACACTACTCCCTACCCCACACCTACCCCCAACCCAATTCACTTTCCACTACCCAGCCAGGGTAGAGCCCATGAAATGGTCTTGCCTAAGTCCACCACATCATCCTGTGCCAGGTCTAGGCCATCCCCCATGTGTCCAGGCCAAGAGTGCATCACTTGACTTGGGATGGGCACTCAAAATCCTTTCTTACACCAGGGAAAAATACTAATCCACTACCAGGGAGCACCTAGACAGCAGAGGCCTCCTAATTGACATCCATGTTCAGGGGTCTGGATCCCTCCTGTACTGGCCACCCAGACTGGTGTCTGGGGTCCACGTGCTTCCACTTGTACAGGCCAGCTGTTTCAGCGGGTTTCACCAGCCAGGTACCCACCCTTTGATCTTCATTCCTTCCTCTCTACATCTAAGTTCCAGAGTCCAGTTCAGTGTATATCTATGGGTGTCTGCCTCTGCTTCCCTCAGATTGTTCTGGGATGGCATAAAAAGTAGTCATCAGTCTCATTAAAGGGGAAGGTTCCCTCACCAAATAATAATCAAAACCCCAAACATACAGAATAAAGAGAAAATATTAAGAGCAGCAAAGGAAAAGGCCAAGGAACATATAAAGGCAGACCTATCAGAATCACACCCGACTTCTCAATGGAAACTTTGAAAGCCAGAAGGTTATGGATAGATATCCTACAAACACTAAGGGAGCATGGAGACTAACCCAGACTACTGTACCCAGCCAAACTTTCAATCAATATAGATGGAGAAAACAAGATATTCCATTTCAAAACCAGTGTTAAACAATACATATCCACAAAACCAGCACTACAGAAAGTTCTGGAAGAAAAACTCCAACCCAATGAAGATAAATACATTCACAAAAACATAGGCAATAGATAATCCAATTTTACCAAACATGAAAAGAAAGAGGAGGGCAAAATACATGCACAATGACACCACCAACAATAAATCCAAAAGAAACAACAACCAACAAAAATGGACAGTTATATACCTCAAGGACAATGGTCTTAACCTGCCCATAAAAAGATACAGGCTAACAATAGGGATATGAAGACAGAATCCATCCTTCTGCTGTATACAAGAAACACACCTCAACTTCAAAGACAGGCTCTACCCTCAGAGTAGAGGGTTGGGAAAAGATTTTCCAATTAAACTGGGTCCAATAAATAAGCTGGTGTATCAATCCTCATAACTAACAAATTAGACTTCAAATTAAAATCAATCAAAGAGATGAAGAAGGTCATTTCATGCTCATTACAGGAAAAGTCCATCAAGATGAAGTATCAATCCTGAACATCTATGCCCCAAATATGAAGGCACTCACATTTGTAAAAGAAGCATTACTAAAGCTCAAACTACACATAAAACCACAAACACTTATAGTAGGGGACTTCAACACCCTGCTTTCACCACTAGACAGGACCACCAGACAGAAACTTTAACAAAGAAACAAAGGATGTGACAGAAGTTATGACCCAACTGGGTTTAAAAGATATCTATAGAACATTCCATAGAAACACAAAAGAATATACCATCTTTGGCAACAAAGCAAAGCTCCACAGATACAAAAGAATTGAAATACAACTAAAAAAGAGAACTACAGGCCAATATCCCTCATGAACATCGATGTAAAAATACTCAACAAAATATTGGGGAATCAAATCTAAGAACACATCAGAAAAATTGCCCACTATGTTCAAGTAGGCTTCATCCCAGGGATGCAAGGATGCTTCAACATATGAAAATCTATCAGTATAATCCACCATATAAACAAACTAAAACAGAAAAATGACATGATCATCTCACTAGATGCTGAAAAAGTCAATGATAAAATCCAACCTCCTTTCATGATAAAGATCTTGGAGAGAACAGGAATAACAGGAACATATCTAAACATGATAAAATATTATACAACAAACCAACAGCTAACATCAAAATAAATGGAGAGAAACTCAAAGAAATTCCTCTAAAATGAGGAAAAAGACAAGGCTGACCACTCTCTCCATATCTCTTCAATATTGTACTTGAAGTTCTAGCTAGAGCAATAAGACAAGCAAAGGGGATCAAAGGGATCCAAATTGGAAAGGAAGAAGTCAACTCTCACTATTTGCAGATGATATGATAGTCTACATAAGTGACCCGAGAACGTCTACTAGGGAACTTCTACAGCTGAAAACACCTTCAGCAATGTAGCAGGATACAAAATTCACTCAAAAAATCAGTAGCCCTACTATTACAGATGATAAACTCAATGAGAAAGAAATCAGAGAAGCAGCATCACACTTCACAATATCCACAAACTACATAAAATAACTTGGAGTAACACTAACCAAAAAAGTGAAAGAACTGTACAGTAAGAAATTTGAGTCTTTAATGAAATAAAGTAAAGAAGATACCAGAAAATGGAAAGATCTCCCATGCTCTTGGATAGGTAGAATCAACATAGTAAAAATGGCAGTCTTGCCCATTGTAATCTACAGATTCAAAGCAATCCCCATAAAAATCCCAGCACAGTTCTTCACAGACATTGAAAGAACAATACTCAACTTTATATGGAAAAATAAAAAATGCAGGATAGACAAAACAACTCCTTATAATAAAGGATCTTCTGGAGGCATCACTGTCCCCGAGTTCAAGCTCTACTACAGAGCCATAGTTCTGAAAACAGCTTGGTATTGGCACAAAAATAGACAGATAGACCAAGGGAATCAAATTGGAAACCCTGATATTAACCCACACACCTATGACAAAGATTCCAAATCAATACAATTGTAGAAAGATAGCATCTTCAACAAATTGTCCTGACACAACAGGATTCCAACATGCAGAGATTGCAGATAGATCTGTCACCATGCATAAAACTAAATGCAAATAGATCAAAGATCTCAACATAAATCCAGCCACACTGAATCTTCTAGAAGAGAAAGTGGGAAATACCCTTGAACGAATTGGCACAGGAGACTGCTTCCTGAACATTACACCAGTAGCACAGACATTGAGATCTGCCATTAATGAATGGGACCTCCTGAAACTGAGAAGTTTCTGTAAGGCAAAGGAAACAGTCAGTAAGACAAAACGACAGCCCACAGAATGGGAAAAGATCTTCACCAACCCCACATCTGACAGAGGGCTGATTTCCAAAATATACAATGAACTCAAGAGGCTAGCCACCAAAACACCAAAGAATGATATTAAAAAGTGGGTTACAAAATTCTCAACAGAGGAATCTGAAATGGCTGATAGACAGTAAAGAAAGTGCTTAAATTCCTTGGCCATCAGAGAAATGAAAATCAACTCTGAGATACCATCTTTTTTTATTTTACTACTTCAAATTAGGAAAAAGCTTGCTTCACATGTCAATCCCTTCTCCCTCTCCCCCATCCCCCACAACTTCCAACCTGCCCCTAGCTTTCCCTCCTCCACTCTGCAGGCAGGGTATTGCCCTCAAAAGAATCTTCCCAAAGTCTAACACATCATCCTGGGCCAGGCCTAGGCCTTTCCCCATGTGTCCAGGCCAAGAGAGCATCCCTTCACATGGGATGGACTCTCAAAATCCCTTCTTTTTTTAAGACCTTACATATTTAATTTAACGTGTACCCCCTGTACAAATGGAAAAAATTAAGTTCAACATTTCTAGACCAATATGGCTGTTAATTTTTGTACAATGCCAACTCAACACGGTAAACTGGGATACTTTTTTCCAAAGTTGACAGTACAGCTAAAGTTTCCAAAATTCATCTCGTATATGTATATATATTTAAATTTATATAAAAAACCAATAATGGCAGTAAGTTATGCTTCAATAGCAACAACAGCTTTTCCAGTTTCTGCAGTCATTTGAACAAAATTGTAGAGACATTTTTTTTAATGGAAAGTGCTGAGATACTATCTTGCACCACCAGAATGACTAAAATCAAAAACACTAATGACAATCTATGCTCAAGAGAAGATGTGATGTGAAGGAAAAAGGAACTAACCTCCATTGCTGGTGGGAGTGCATACTTGTAAGACCACTTTGGAAACCAGTATGGCATTTGCTCAGAAAAATGGGAATCAGTCTACCTCAAAATCCAGCAATACTTCTCTTGGGAATATACCCAAATAACACAGTCCATACAACAAGGACATATGTTCAACCATGTTCATAGAAGCATTGTTGTAATAGCCAGAACCAGTAAGACTTTATTTTCAAGCTATTTATTTATTTATGATTGTCTATATCCCTTTACTTTCTTTTTTCTTAAGCCTACCCACATCGTTAAACACACTGTAACCAATTTAGAGGATTTTTCCACCTGAACCTGCTTTCCTGTGTATCTGCAAACTTTTCTGTCTGTATGAGTGCAACTCAAACTACTGTACAGCTTAGGTCATGCAGTGCTGGTGGCTCTATGTCTGCAGGCTGCAGCTGTGAGACACATCTTTGTATCATGGCCCAAGGGGAGACTGTGGGACTAAGAAGCCATGTTTGGCTCCATTTTTGTGTATTTTAGGAACATTTTTAAAAAGCCTTCTCAAGTCTTATGTGGAAACACATACTCCACACTTGACACCATTTGTAGGCAGACCTTTTCATTGAGACCTCTGGCTCCCCAGTAATGACATGGTGACTTATTATTAGTTATGAAGGCTTGGCCTATTAATAGTTTAGGCTTGTTTCTAACTATCTCTAATAACTTAAATTAACCCATATCTTTCAGTCTATGTTCTTATATGTGGCTAAGTTACCTTTACTTTTTAATGGCCAGGCTGCTGCTTCTCCATCTGGCTGGCAACTCCCCCTTCCTTCTTTTTGTCTGAATCCTGTGTGCCTGACGATCCTGCCTAGCTATTGGGCATTTGGCTTTTTATTAAAACAATCAGAATGACACATCCTCACAGTGTACAACAAGATTATTCCACAACAGAGAGGAGGACACATATATTGGACAGACACTCAGAAACCAGGTTTCTGCTTTATTGGGAGGGAGTAGATGACTACATGAGTATTCTGTGCAAAAGAGAAGTATCTTCAAGGATTCTCCTGGCAGATATTGGAAATACCAGAGCTGACACTTCAGACCTTTTAATCCACCTGTTTGGAAGAATTCCAGGCCTTGACTTTTCTCTGTAGTTTCAATGACCTGATCTCAATGAGGATCATAACTACAGAAACCAGTGAAAGAATTGTTGCCATGATCCCAATAGGAAACACATGAGTGTGGTGTTTCTTTATCAGGGCTTCTTTCCTAACAGGAAAATTGGGTGGAAAGTCAAGGGTTGTTTCACCATAAAGATCTACTACATGGTTCCAGGTGACAGAAAGAACCGTGCAAAGACCGCTGAGAACCAGAACTAAGGCATAGCCCTTGTAGCAGACCACCTGTATATCAGGGACTTCGGCTTTTATGATGCTGATTCTAATTGCCACTAAGCTGCAAACCAGGATAACAGGTTTTATCAAAATCGACAGCAATATCAGGTTCCGAGCATACCGAAATTCAGGTGAAATTGTCCAGCTTGAGTTGACCGGGATGTGCACTGGAATACTGACCACCGAGGTAGAGATGTTTAAATCTTGATTGTAAAAAGCTTCCCAGAGGCCAATGTACACAAGCTGAACATATTTGTCGTCGAATTCCCACAGGCGCCAGTATCGGCTGTGTACAAGGATTAGTCCAAATGCCAAAGACCAGAGGCTGCAAAGGAAGCCAATGAGTTTGAAGATCCACTTCTTCATCTCAGTAAATCTGCACATGAGATTGAACAAACAGAGTCAAGTTACAAGTATGAAGAATAGTGAAAAAACAGAATAAGTCATGGTTTACAGTGTAGTAAGTTCTCACACCTTGTCCCTGTTGTCACACACATACTTGTATTAAAGTAGTCAATATACTTACTCTACACAAAAGTTTAAATGTATATAAGAAATCTTGAAATCTATGGCTGTGGCAGGAATTCCCATCTCAAGAGATTTTGGACAATATTTCACAGTGTCCTCCAAATGCTGTTTGTTGACTAAGAATATACAGTCAATTCAGGAACAGAAGGGAAGTCAGGAAAACCAAATGAGATATGATTTACCAATAACTATATACTCACGCCTTGCTCTTGCATCTCAAAATTGTGTTTCAATAATCCAAATACTGTGTATAAAAATAACGGAAGGATTGGAGAAACAGTTCAGTGGTTAAGAGTGTAGTGTTCTAGCTTAGGACCCAATTTCAGTTCCCAGCACTCACTTTGGGTGGCTTACAATTCCGTGTAACTGTACAAGGTCCTCTTACAACGACCTGTACTTGCATGCATATATCCACCCACAGACATAGAGACACATAATCTAAAATAAAATAAATATTAATAAAAGAAGAGAAAGCAACTAGAAATCCATGACTATGCAAAAGTACCCATTATAAGGTTTGAAAATGATTTGATTATTTGTCTGCACGTATGTCTGTGTACCACATTCCTGCTTGGTGCACCCTTCTGTGTGGAGGTCAGAAGAGGACATTGTATCCCTCGGAACTGGAGTTCTAGATAGTTGTAAGCTGTCATGTAGGTGGTGAGAATGGAATAGGTGTCCCCTGGAAGAACAGTCAGTGCTCTTAATCATTAGCCAAATATAAGTTTTTTAGACAACAATATGGCAATGTCTTTTGTTAGGGTACCCTGTACCTCAGGTGGCAGTGCACCATGTCTGGACAGCTCTCTGAGCTTAGTGTCAAATGGAGGACTCCCCTCTCCCAGCATGGCTACCTGCTCTCTCCCTGACCTTATCTGGAGCTGTCCCTAAACAGCTAAATGGATGCCTGACCTATCTGGAGCATGACCTTTGACAAAGATCCTTGCAGATGCTCACCCCCGCTGCCCATATAATAATTAGGCATTGTGCTCCAGCTCTATGGTAGGACTGTGCTCACAATCTTTCACAAGTTGAAATGTTCACATTTTTTTACTAGAAATTTCATTTCCTGCAATTAATAGTAGCATAAGAAGTTCAATATCATATATAATGTGATATTTATTTTATTTCTGTTTTCAAATCAGAAAAAACAATTATTAATATCCTAAGTGAGTATAGAAAGCAGAGGATTGCTTAGTTTAATTGTGACTTCTCCAATAGTGTAGTGGAATATCACAGGATCATTACCAAGCATGGATTAATGTATATGATCTTAGAGGAAACAAGCAAAATGAAAAATAATACACATGGAATGCCCATTTATGTCCAAGGAAAACATACTTCTTCAAATATCTAAGAAGATAGGAATATAACAGTTGTGCAAAAATAGAAAATCTAAGCATATCAATTGGTGGAATAGAAACTATCATTCCTATTTGCACACTTTCCTAGAATGTGCACATTTCTAAAAAAAACCTGTGCATGGCATTTTATAACTTAAGACAGAGTGAACACAAACCTTAAACATCCATTTGTAACTGGAAGGAGGTATAGCTTGTTGATGGTGTAATTAACTAACAGGTGTGAGGCACTGAGGTCACTCCCCACTCCCAGGAAATAAAATGTGCATGTAGAAGATGAAGAACAGTGGATATGTCCATTTTGTAGCTATTCTTATTTTGTTGTTTTGTTTTGTGTTTTCAGACAGGGTTTCTCTGTGTACTTTGGAGCCTATCCTGTCCCTCGGTCTGTCGACCAGGGTGGCCTCGATCTCACAGAGATCCACCTGCCTCTGCCTCTGGAATGCTGGGATTAAAGTCATGAGCCACCAACGGCCAGCTTTGTAGCTATTCTTTACTCTACATTCCACCTTGAAACAATTAGGTGCAACATACAATGTACACTGATGTATTTTGGGTGAACAAGTATCTTCTTTGAAGCAAAACTTACACTCCCCTTTCACACTATGAGGCAACTTATTTAGATCTTTTGACAACTCAAATCTTTGAATGTAGCAATAATGAAAATGAGAAAATCCCACTGAAGGATCCCACTGATTCATTTAGTAAAAAGGAAGGCAAAGTCCTTAAGTAGCTAGTCACATAGATAATGCCATTGCCATTGCCATTGTCCATGCAGAAGTTTTGAGGGACCCTTAAACTGGATCTCCTTACCAGAAAACCCTCCCTACCAGCTACCCACTGTTCCAAGTCCTCTGTGGAATGCGCTTTCTAACTGGGTGAAGCCAGTATACCTGCTCTACTAGGGAAGTAACATCAGCAAGTTAGGTGTGAAACTGAGGGTGGCTTGGGTAAAAGCCTGCCCATCCTCTCTTCCTTGACAAGGCAGGTCTGAGGTGGTCTGAGGAAACAATGTGCTTTTAAATGGAACTGAAAACAGAATGGAAAATGCTGTTGTGTCAAGTAAATGGGCTACATGGGCACATTTTATGCTTGGATTTGAAACCCAAAGCATGGAGGTATTTATTTTTTAAAGACCCAGTAGGAAAGCTTCCATACAAGGTAGTTTCAATAATTACCTTATTATTTTGTAGGTGAAGTAATAAATTTGAAGGCTGATATACAAAGCAGCAGGAAATGTTGACCATAGAGGGCATCACATGAAGAGGGAAGTACCTTGAATAAAAATGTATTATTAGGCAGATAATTCCGTTAAGAAATAGGCTGGCTGATAGGCTCTCATAATCTTTGGATTATCTGGAGAATCTTTTATAACTTGAGGATTACTAGCCCCTTTGATATTCCTGTGCCTCCAACAATACCCTTCCGATAATTATGCCCATTTTTTAGATAAGGCAACAAAACCCAGAGGCAAATTCACACAGTCAACTTCATGGAGCTACACAGACAGCAGTGCACCTCCCTGATTCCATGTAGTCACACATGGGGCTTCAAGGCCCTTATGATATTCAGCAGGACTTACACACACTTAATCACATGTCATTGGCCCTTTCTGGCACTCTGTGTCCTGTGAAATTGAATGTAATTATTAAAAGGCTCCTGGAAGGTGTAAAAATACTTGCCTGTTTTCTTTTCTATGAAGTCCCAATGTTAGTGATTTCCCACCATAAGAAAGGCAATAACTGTAAACATTCTTATGTTTCCATGGATACCAGGGCTTAGATGGAATACGCTGAACAATGAGCACATTCCAACATACAAGAATGTACCATCAGGTATCTCTTTAACATGTTGATAAGTCTTTGTAGAACTGAAATTTATTTTCGAACTCAAACGTGTTGATAATCCTTTGTAGAAATAAAAGTTATTTTTGAAGTCATGAAACAAATAGCTACTATAATTAATGAGATCCCTAAAGAATGTTTAAGAAACAAACCCTGGGCAGATTAAATGACTTAGTGGATAAAGGCACCTGCCCA
The DNA here is from genome assembly GCF_003668045.3 of Cricetulus griseus. Taxonomy (NCBI): domain Eukaryota; kingdom Metazoa; phylum Chordata; class Mammalia; order Rodentia; family Cricetidae; genus Cricetulus; species Cricetulus griseus. The sequence goes on along the minus strand of NC_048604.1, from coordinate 106,722,944 downwards.
AAATCTTGATAATCAGGAACCCATATGGTGAAAAGCTGAATAGAATTGACAGAGTTGTACTCTGACCTATGTGTGTTCCTTGGTGAGACCCCACAAGTGCATGCACACCCCGGCACACACACACACAAAGATACAATGAGGAAGAAAACCAAGAAGCTGTTTAAAAGGAATCTCCAGATTCCCAGAGACGTCTGGCACAGGGGAAATGTTAGGGGATCCACTAGGATGACCCAATTTATGAATCCAAGCAGTGGTAGAGAAAATGCCATTCATGCCATTCCCCTATCATGAGATTGGTGTCTACCTTGGTTACCATTCCTAGAGCCTTCATCCAGTAGATGTTCAAGGAAGAAACAGTATCCCACAGCTAAGCACTGAAACATACCCCTGGAATCCAGTTGAGAAGAGGGAGGAGGGATGAGCAAAGAAGCCAAGATGGTCCTGTAGAAACCTGCAGAAAGAGTTGACCTGACCTAGTGAGAGCATGGCACCCTAGTCAAAAAGCTAGGAAAAACAGCATTGGATCAAACCAAGCCCTCTGAGTGTGGGTGCCAGCTAGGAGACCAAGACAGTCTATGGGACCTCTAACAGTGGAGTCAGCCTTTAACCCTAAAGCCCAAATGGACTTTGGGAGCCCATTCCTGATGGAGGGATAATATTGCAATGCAGGTACACCAAACAATATGGGAGACTTTGAAGGTCCTTGGTGTAGGGCCTCACTGTCCCTGGGGAGGTGTTTGGGGATGTTTTGGGAGGATTGGTGGAGAACATGGGAGGGTGGGAGGGTGGGGAAATGGGGGTAAATTTATATGTACATATGAGTAGCAATTAAAGAATAAAAAAGAGAGAGACTAAGACCACTACCACAATTTAAAGCCAAATTTGATGTAAGCTTTAATTAAACACTGGCCACGTCTATCTCTGGGATTCCAGAAGATGGCCCAAATTCAAGTTTTACAGTAGGTGCAGTCAAGGGCAAGCACACATCCTGATGTATTATTTCCTGACTGTGAGGCTCCTGCCCAGAATGTGATCAAGCATAACCATTGCTGATGGATCAAATAAACTTGTTTTGGGGAGTAAAAAACAAGTGGCTTGTTATCTCCCATAAACAACAGCCTCCAGAATCTCAGAAACTATCTATCCTTGAGCAAGAGGCGTACACATCAGACATTTTTGTTTCATCGATCAGTCTCTTAAGCTCCCATATTGGCTATTAAAATTGTTCAGCATGTAAATGTGTTCCTCAAAGCCTGATAAACTGAGTTCTATCCTCAAACTCTACATAAAAGTGGAAAGAGTATGAACTTTAAGAACTTGTTTTCTGAGCAGGGCGGTGGTGGTGCATGCCTTTAATCCTAGCACACCTGTGAGTTCTCGACCAACAAGGTCTACAGGAGTTAGTTCCAGGACAGCCTGCAAAGCTACAGATAAACCCTGTCTCGAAAAAAAACCAACAATAAAGGAAAACCCAATGGACCTGGAAAGCTTGTTTGGAGGTTCTAGCATGGGAGCACAGCTACTCATATACTCTTGACCGAAGACGGTTCCTCCTCAATTTGGGGAAGGTTGTCATCATCGACAGAGCACACAGCTTCTGGAGGGACACGCATGGAGTGGTGAGGAAGGAAGGGGACATCCACCTAGAAAGCCAGATCAGCCCAATCAACCCTGGCAAGCAGTGGGGTGTCAGATGTCACAGCCAGATCACCTTCACATCCAAAAGAGGAGGGATGCAGAGGACATGAGGGAGCAGAAAGGTTGTGTCAGGTGAAGAATAGAAGAAAACAAGAAAGGAGATACCATAATAGAGGGAAACATTTTAGGTTTACAGAGAAATCAGGCACTAGGGAAATGTCTGGAAATCTACAAAATGACACCAGCTAACAGGTACCGAGGTCTTTGTGCTCACAAAGAAGACCTAGGAGAATCTGGAATGTTAAGCACACAGTTATTACTTCAAGGGAAGCAATGTAATGCATTATCTTCCCAGATGGCAAGGAATGGCAATACTCATTAGCCTGGGGACCTTTGCTCTATCAGTGTGGGTAGAGACATTCCCAGCACTATATACTCCCCCAGACTCTCATTCTAAATTTGTTTTTCTCAATCTATAGAATATATCTTCATGGACTTTACAAAGAGTTTTAATACAGCCACATCTGATCTTTATTTAGTTTACTTTGTTCCTCAAGGAGATTTATGTATGCTTTGTTCTCCACACGCAATAGTTAATTGTCACCAGAATAATGTTCACCAAATTATATTGTGCTTAAATATGTCTAAAGCAAACCACTGAGAGTCAGACTCTCAGAGTTTGAACCAACACTTGATACTGAATCATGTTGTCCTGAACTGTGGGCTTGCTTCCCAAAGGCCTGTGAGGGTTGCAGAGAATCCCATACCATAAGAACACATTCAAAACAAACCCCAATTTATTTTGTTAAAGTCAAGCAAGAGGATATGTTGGTATGTGGTAAGCACCAAGCACAAATGTGCATTTTTGACAGGACAAAGTTCAATCTCTATGTCAGCAAGTATTCATAGAATGTTTATGATACCTCGGGCTCTGTTTTTTTAAGTATACAAATTATAGACTTACATAAAGAGACATTTTGATTCCTATGTCTAGTGCTGTTGTTGATCCCTGTTCTGGAGCAAAACAGTTAGCATGTATTTTTATTAAAAATTTATGTGTTTAGTGTGTGTGCATGTGCATGCATGCTTACAAGTGCATACATGCCATGGAACACATGTAGAGCTTCGAAGAACACTCTGAAGACATGGTTCTGTTCTGTCACCTTGTGAGATCTTTGGATTAAACTCAGATCTTCAGGCTTGTGTAATAGAGCTTCTACCTATCTATCTAGCTATCTCCCAGGCCTGTCATTACCCAAAAGCAGAAAAGAGACCATCCACAAGATCAGCTTGTTAACTCCCCCCAGAGAAGGAGAGAGTAGGAAAGGTCATAAGTGTGTCTCCTGAGATTCCAGCCAGTTACTCCTGTACATTTTCTATTAGCATGCAGTATTGCCCCCAATGTATGTGTCTTTGGGAGCTGGGAAATGGTATATAGACCATGAATGTTTAACTGAAGGGTGAGAGGGCACCACCTATGTAGCTTTAGGGAAGTTGTTATCTAAGCTGGGGTGAGTCTTCTCAAGTGATGGGATTGTTTTGGGGTCACTCTCAATTCTTTTTTTTCTCTCTTTTTATTATTATTATTATTATTATTATTATTATTATTGTTATTAATTGAAGTTACGGAACAGGCTTGTTTCACATGTACTTCCCCTCTCCCTCTCCCTCCCCTCACCCCCATTCCTTCTCTCCCACCTCCAACCTACCCCCCACCCCATCCACCCACCAGTCCCCAGGCAGGGTAGGGCCCCCAACCGGGGCTCCACCAAGTCCACCAAATCTTCCTGTGCTGGGCCTAGGCCCCTCACCATGTGTTCAGAGACAGAGCAAATCCCTTCAAGTGGGATGGGCTCTCGAAGTCCCCCCCACCCACTAGGGCAAAACGCCAGTCCACCTCCGGAGGCTCCCAGGAGTGCAGGGGCCTCCCCATTGGCATCCATGATCAGGGGGCTGGATTAGTCCCGTACTGGCCTCCCAAAGAGCATCTGGGGTCGATATGCTTTCCCTTTTTCAGGCCAACTGTTTCTGTGGGTTTCTCCAACCAGGTACAGACCCCTTCATTCTTCATTCCTCCCTCTCTTCAACTAAGTTCCAGATTTCAGCTCAGTGTATTTCTGTGGATGTCTGTCTCTGCTTCCATCAGCCACTGGATGAAGACTCTAGGATAGCATAGAGAGTAGTCATCACTCTCATTCTAGGGGAAGGGTTTCTAGGCCATCCTCTCCTCCACTGCCCGTACTGTCAGATCGTGTCATCCTTATAGGTCTCTGGAGATCTTCCTAGTTCCAGATCTCTTCTCGGACCTATAGTGGCTCCCTCTGATATGGTATCACTCATCCTGCTCTCTCTCCTCTATTCTTCCCCCAACTCAATATATTTATTCTCCTCTAGATTTATTCTCCTCTACTCTTCATCTTGTGCTCTTATTGTGGCAGCACCCACTCCCCTACCCTCATGCTCTCAATTAGCTCGGGAGTTCATACCACTTCCCATTCCTGGGGTCCATTTATCCCTTAGAGACATTCATGATTTCTAGTTTCCTTGGGGTAAAGGATTATAGGCTGGTAAACCTTTGCTCTATGTCTAAAAATCATATATGAGTGAGTACATACCATGTTTGTCTTTTTGTGATTGGGTTACCTCACTCAGGATGGTTTCTTCTAGTTCCATCCATTTGCCTGCGAATTTCAAGATTCCATTGCTTTTTTCTGCTGAGTAGTACTCCATTGTATAAATGTACCACATTTTCTCTTTCCATTCTTCAGTTGAGGGGCATCTAGGTTGCTTCCAGGTTCTGGCTATTACAAACAATGCTGCTATGAACATGGTTGAACATATGTCCTTGTTGTATGGACATGCAGTATTTGGGTATATACCCAAGAGAGGAATGGCTGGATCTTGAGGTAGATTGATTCCCATTTTTCTGAGCAACCGCCATACTGATTTCCAAAGTGGTCTTACAAGTTCACACTCCCACCAGCAATGGAGGAGTGTTCCTTCTTCTCCACAACCTCTCCAGCATAGGTTGTCATTGGTATTTTTGATTTTAGCCATTCTGACAGGTGTGAGGTGGTATCTCAGAGTTGTTTTGAGTTGCATTTCTCTGATGGCCAAGGATTTTGAGCACTTTCTTAAGTGTCTTTCAGCCATTTCAGATTCCTCTGTTGAAAAATCTCTGTTTAGTTCTGCACCCCACTTTTTAATTTCATTGTATGGTGTTTTGGTGGCTAGCTTCTTGAGCTCCTTGTATATTTTGGAAATCAGTCCTCTGTCAGATGTGGGGTTGGTGAAGATCTTTTCCCATTCTGTGGGTGGTCGTTTTGTCTTACTGACTGTGTCCTTTGCCTTACAGAAGCTTCTCAGTTTCAGGAGGTCCCATTTCAGTAAATCCTGTCAATTCACTGATTCACCAAGCTACATATTGTTGGAACCGTTCTTTTTGATGCCAGTTCTGTGCAGAGTTAGACATGAGGCAACTGAGGACGACTGCTTTATGTGTCTTAGGCACTATGTTCCTGACAGAATGCCCCCTTGTGGTTAGACATACTTGAAGCTACAGATAGGCTGTTCCTACTTTATCAGAAACTAAGGAGTCAGGGCATTCTCCCACACATGTGTACTAACAAAGAGTCTCCATCCTCAACAGACCTGAAATCAACATTGAATTATGGTTGACACCCTTTCTTCTGTGAGCTTTTATGAGGACCATGTGAATGCTATCCTATTAAAAAGGAGATCTGCTGCACCATGATCTCAGAAGTATAAAGAGTTGCCTTATTCCATGAATATGCCACCCACTTCACAAATATTCGCTAAAATCCCTTGAAAATTCACAATGAAGAACCATGGGCTGCTCTGTGCTTTGGAAAGTCTACCCAATTTATCTTTGAAATGTTTCTTTTGCTTAGGGAAATATATATGTACCATAAATGATTTAACACTTCGACTTTCACTTTTTTGCAGTGCTGGGGATATAACTCTGGGCCTTGTTCATTCTAAGCATTCACTGCATCACTGAAGTACACAGAAACAAATTTTGACTATTTTTAAGAGTGTGGCAATGTGGGATTTTTCACTTTCATGCTTCTGTACAGCTACTTACTACCAGGCATTGGTTTCTAGAACCCCAAGTTCCTCGACAGACCAGTAAACATCAACACTATAACCCACCCATATATAAACCATTTAAAGCAGTGGGTCTCAAACTATAGGTTGCGATCCTTTGCAGTGAAATGACCCTTTCATGCGGGTCGCATAAGACCATTAGAAAATAGATATTTACACTGTGATTCATAACAGTAGCAAAATTAAATTTATGTAGTAGCAATGAAAATAATTTTATGGTTGGGTGTCATCACAGCATGAGGAACTCTAACTATATTAAAGCGCTGTAGCACTAATAAGGTTGAGAACTGCTATTTAAAGGATAACTTTTATTTATTATTTTGATGTAGTCCTGAGGATCAAATCCAGGACCTGCTACATGTTAGGCCATCATTCTATCATTGATGTAGAGCCCAGTCCTAAAACACTAATTTTGGTTTTGGTCTTTACTGTTGTTGAGACAGTCTTTCTGTGTATTCCAGCCTGGCCTAAAACTTGAGTTCCCCCTGATTCAATCTCAATGCTAGGATCATTGGTGCAAAACTCCTTGCATTGCTTCTGTATGTGGTATGCATATATGTAAGTATACAGATCTTAGCATGGGTGAGAAGACAGAGGTTGACATGAGCGTTATCCTTGATTGCTCTTCTCCTTCTATATTGAGGCAGGATCTCTCATTTAAACACAGATCATGGCAAATTGGCTGTTGACCTAGTTGGCTTGCTCTGTGGACCCCCTGTCTATGTCTCCTAAGAACTGGAATTACAGACAGGCTGTCACACCCACTATATATTTATGTGGGTTCTGGGGATCTGAACTCCAGACTTCCTCACTTCCTGGGAGAGCATTTTACCCACAGAAACATCTCCCTAGTCCTAAAGCATTGATTTTCAAAGAGCAAATGTAAAACTACAATATAGAGCTGGATATCATGGTTTATGCCTATCCAGCATGGAGGTAGCTGATATAGGAGGATTGTAAGAGATTTAAGACCAGCCTAGGCTACGTATGGAGTACCAGGGCAGACAAGGCTACATATCAGGACTCTGTCTCAAAAACTAAGTATACCAAATACATACATGTGTCCACCACATACATAGGATTCTCCCCTTTTATGTTATAATGGAAGGGGTATTGGGATGCAGCTTAGAGACAGAGTGCTACCTATGATAACTTAGGCACTAGCTTTCCACCCAAGAACAGGGGGAAATGGGCAAATTAATATTTGCTATCTAAAAATGGATGCCGGGCTGGGCATGTTGTTGCAGTTATGTAATTCCAGCATTTAGGAGGCTGAAACAAGGAGACAAGTTAGAACCCACCCTGAACTGCACTTCAAGTTGTACGTCAGCCTGGGCTACATAACATGACTCTGTGTCCAAAAATAAATAAATCAAATATAGTAAAACTGTCCAGTCTCTGTGATTCCCTCAGACCCAAAGCAGGTGCCTCTAGTGACACAGTATCCCAGCACCTGGTACATTTCAGAACAAATAGGTAGAGCACCAAACAGACAAAAGAGGGTGACAGCATTTTTTTAATGTTTTTTTGGGGTGGGATTTCTGAGACAGGGACTTGTTATGTACCTCTGGCTGGTATCCAGCTGGCTAAGTATCCCAGAGTGACCCTGAACTTGTCTTAATCCACTTCCCTCTTCATCCTAAATGTTAGGATTACAGGTATGTGTAACCACGACTGGATTTTAAAGATATTTTGGAATACTTTGTGGGGTAGGGTGTCAGAAAATGAATCTAGGACCAAACACATGCTAGGTCAGCATTCTACCAATGAGCTATGTCCTTGGCCAAGGCTTGCACTTCTAAATGTATTGTATTAACTATAAAAAGGGCAGTTCCCTTTGTGTAGAGTGTAGCCTACTTCAAATTCTATGACTTCTGTTTTATGAGTAAAAACTGAACATGGTGATGTGTTTTTAAATATATATATGGCACTTAAAGGTGATAAGGACCTAGACAGTCAGAGAATATTATCCGTTGAGGCAGAAAAAGAGTTACAATGTGCAGAAAACAGAATATTAGATGCACATGTAGATCGGATAAACCTTAATTTAGACTGTATTCTGGTTATCTTGCCATCCAAGGAATATCCTTCTGGGATTCTGATTAAGAGGGAAGACACCATATTGAAGTGGATATTTCTGCCACATAAACAGATTAAAAAGTTAAAGACAGATGTAGAAAAGATTTCTGATTTGATTTTAAAGGGAAAATTAAGACTTTGTCAACTGACTGGATAAGATCTAACAGAAATTATAGTACCTTTAACTAATGCAGAAATTTCCTCCTTATGGAAGGATAATGAATATTGGCAAATAGCTCTTACTGACGTTTTGGGAATGATTAGCAACAATGATCCCAAAACTGACAGAATTAAATTAATAAAAAAGACAGTCTGGATTCTTCCACATATTGTAAGACATACTCCCATTTCTGGAGTTCTTACCTTCTACACTGATGCCAACAAATCAGGTAAGGCTGGTCAGAAAGCAGGTAAGTTAAGTAAAGTAGTTCAAAGTCCACATACATCTGTACAGAAGGCAGAATTATATGCAATTCTCATGGTACTCATGGATTTTACAGAACTTCTTATTATATTTACTGATTCTCAATATGCAGAGAGAGTCGTGTTATACATTGAGACTCAGGAAGCCAGCCTGAGAAGGAGAGCCGACAGAGTCTTGCATGCCCAACTGAACTGCACATGCTGCCCAGTGGGCTGGAGAGGGACCAGAACAAATCATTGAACACATCAGAACAGTGTTATTCCCACTTCTGTTTGTATACATGAGAGGAGGTGGAAATACCTCAGATATCCTGCCCTGCAGACCCCAGGCCACTCAGCACCCCTGAACGTACTGTCAAAGATAGCTGTTCCTCCCCTCCCTCGATCAACTATGGGAAAGCCAAGGAGAAGACTATGGATGACTTGAAGTGTGAAAAATTAACCAGGGAAATTGTGGGAAAGGACAAGTCATTGGCTGACATCCTGGACCCCAGCGTGAAGATCAAAACAACCATGGATCTGATGGAGAGAATTTTCCCCAAAGAAGAGTACCTCCTAGAGGAAGCTCAGCAGCGAAGGAAGCTGCTTCCCAAAGTCCCCTCACCCAGAGTCATAGAGGACAAGTGAGTAGGTGACACACACCATGGGACATCCTGCAAGGGTGTGGTCAGGGTGATGTAGAGTGAGAGGCAATCAGGTAGCTGGGCATTTTTTCAGTTTCCCTTTCGGCTTGCTGTACAGACCGCTGCCATGCTGGCTGGCTAGGTCGCTCAGTAAGTAAGGCTTTTCCCTATTAAATACCCTGATATTTCTACTTGGCTCTGTATTGGTAATTCTCCACTTTAGCCTCCCACAGTGGCAAGTATGGTACTTGAAAGAAGCTGTGATCTCTTACCCTAGTGTGGCCTTTGTGGGAGTGTGGAAAGCCTGCGTGTACCACCATGACAACTCCAGCAATATTAGTACGAACCTGTTACCAATACACATTCATCACTTTGGATATTCATATTTCTCCACACCTGCTGCTGATCACCAGCATTTTCTGGCTGATTGGAAAAGTGGCCACCATTCTTGCTCTTAGAAATGTGTACAGATGGAGACAAGAGCAGAATGCTACCTGTTGGGAGCCAAATCTCAGGGCTTTGCATGAGATCCTAAGCCATGCTTGGCAGGCCACATAGTTAACCTTTACATAGCAGCTCCTTAGAACCTCAGCTCAAGAAAAGAAACAACTTGACCCAGTCCTCCACCCACAGGCTCAGCCACCTGGGCAACCCCTTACTGGACCTCTTACTCATGAACTCTTTACCCTGCCAAACATCCTCTTTGTGGCTTCCTAATATCCTGCCTATACTAACACCTGGTGCACAAACAACCCTTTCTGACCCTCCCCATATCCTGACTATATAAGCTAGCCTGAGAAAAGTAAAGTGTGCCACTTGATCAGAATCCTGTCTTGTGGTCGTTTTTTCTGCATCTCTTGTCCCCATTCCCTATTCCTGACTCTCTTGCCCCAGGTTGACATCCTGCAGGTATGGACAGCTACCCACAATGCCTTCAGCCTTTCAGTGATTCTGAATATCGTTGCCAATAGCTTTGTCTTCCTTGCCATCTTGTGCAATTATTTCTCCATTGTAAACAAGGAAGGGATTGCCTTTCCACCCTCTTTCCATATGCCCCTTTATCCAAATATTCAGAAAGCTGTGGCTGCCATGAGTGTGGCATTTCTATCGGCTGTCCTGTTCAGTGGCATGATTTTTATTTTTTCTACTGTTCCCTTAAACATAGTAGGTTTTCCTGATATCTGAAAATAAATTTACTTCACCTTGAGAAATCCAAAATTCCCCATGGTCATAGCAAGGATTTTGGAAATGTCTACCTAAAGTTTCCAAAGACTCAACAATGCTCACTGGCCTGTGACAGAAAATGGTTCAATGACTCCTTCTGTTATCTTTTCTGTCTTGTTTGTTTGATTACTTCACTGGTTGCATTATGGACTTCTATTAAAATTTTTAAAAATCCTTACCCACTTACAAAATTGTCTTATGAAATTTGGGCTTTAATTGATGACAATGAAGGAAATAAACCCAATACATATGAAAATGTGTATCAGAGCACATTAATCGTTCTTATCGATGCTTGGATCCACATCTCTTCCATATGAAGTTTTCCAAATGTGTTCAATTTGACAGATCAGTGGAAGGAATCTCCCTAGTATATTACAAGACTTAATGGCCTGAAGATGTCTATATTTCCATTAATAAGCAATCATTTTCTGCTTATCCAACCTAATAGCATTTGTGACTATCATACAAAACCTCTTGAGGCATATTGAAAGCCCACTAGGTACCACTAACTCAGAAGCTAAGAATATCAGCAGATTACATATGAAATCTATAGCCAAGATTTCTCCTCTTTGATGTAACTCAACTACCTAATGTTCACAGCAGTTCACTGAGGGATGCCTTGGATTACAACTTTATTTTGTTTCCTAGCCTTAAAAACCTCATGTACGATAAACAAATATCCCGTTACTCATTCATTTCTGGCCTTGCATAGCCTCCTATTCCTCTTCTAGGTAGGGATATCATGTCTAAATTTCAGGCCCATTTAAATCTCTTTGACAATCCAGTAATTCTTATAAATTCTTGTCCTGCAGTGCCTTGTCTTGTAATGGCCTGGAGTTTACTGGGGACTTAGACAACACTGTCCCCATAGTCTCTAGTACAGAACCCTATATCATCCAAAAATAATCCTCCTAAATTCTAGGATACCTCTGTTCCTGAGCACCCATTAACAACCATTTCTGTCACAGTTTCTCTTACAGACCCTAGTTTCCCTGATGTCCCCAGTACCCTGAAAGTCTGCAGGCATTAAAAGGCTTACTGCTCCTCACTGATTAACTCCAGGCTACTGATCTACTGAGTCCCTGTAGCTCTTTGGCCAACATCCCTGCTATAACAGTTTTTTAAGGCGGATGGATCCTACAGAAGAGCTTAGGGTCTAAGGGCACTGGTTCTAATCCACCCTATGCTTTCCAATCTTTGCACCTTTGGTGGCAGATGCCCTCCAATACCTCCTTGATCACAATGTTAAAAAACACTAAGGATGTTAGATTTCTATCTGCTCAGACTCTCAATTCATATTTGTCTTCATCTAGTTTATTCAACAGCTTTCCTGGATTGTGTTATGGTGAGTCTTTTGTAGCAGCCCCCATCTCTTGGATAGGTTGTCTTAGTTTACTTTGTCAACTTTACAGAACCTAGAGTCCACTGATGAGTTTTTTTCCTACAAAATGAGATTGAACAAATGGGGCTTGATGCATTTCTATTGCTCGGAATAAAAACACTCAATCAGGGAGTGTATCCATAGCTCAGGTGATAGAGCACTTGTCTTTAACTAAGTCCCTGGGTTCAATATCCAATTTTATAAGTAAACAAAAATTAACATTAATCAGGTCACACATCATTCAGTATCTCTTCCTCGAATGCTGTAGGTATGTGACAGAGTTTGAGTTGGACTGCTAGGCATCCAGAGAGCATGTGAGGGGTCAGATGAGGACACTTTCCAACCTCTGCCTTGTCTTTTTATTTGTCAGGTTGACAGTGGGTTTTCTGTTGGGATCCCTGTGGGAATCGTGGGTGGGAATCTCTACATGTCAAGATTTCACAGGACAGCCCGTCTTTGCACAATCGAGCAGGTAATGGACAACAACAGCTCTTTGAAAATGGTGCCCATAGAAATTGTGCACTCAGAAAGCCAGCCTGAGAAGGAGAGCTGAAAGAGTCTCTCATGCCCAACTGAGCTGCCCATGCTGTCCAGTGGGCTGGAGAGGGACCAGATCAAGTAATTGAGCACAACGGAGAAGTGCTATTCCTGCTTCTGTGTGTATACACTACAGGAGGTGGAAACCCCTCAGAGATACCGCCCTCCAAAGCCCAGCCCACACAGCACCCCTGTACCTCCTGTCAAAGATTGCTGTTCCTCCCTTCACTCGCTAAACTATGGGAATGCCAAGGAGAAGACCATGGGTGACTTGAAGTCTGAAGAACTAGCCAGGGAGATTGTGGGAAAGGACAAGTCATTGGCTGACATCCTGGACCCCAGCATGAAGATCTAATCAACCATGGATCTGATGGAAGTAATTTTCCCCAAAGACGAGTACCTTCTGAAGGTTTCTCAACAGTGAAGGAAGATGCTTCCCAAAGTCCCCTCACCCAGAGTCACAGAGGACAAGTGAGTAGATGACAAACACCATGGGATGTTTGTTCCTCAGTCCCTCTCTCTTGTGTGCTTAGAAGTGAAAGAAGGGACTTATGGGTGTATTGATATTCATGATTGCTTCTGTAAAGAGCAGAAGGACAAGAACAAGGAAAATGTAAGGTTTTCCTTGGGGTCCGAAGTACTTAGCACTTTTTGGTAAGTTTTTAAATGATCATACCTGGATTTGATTGCATGGAACTTAGCAGAGGCAAGGTGAGGCCCACTGGAGCTGCTGCTGCTGTCCGTAGCTTACAACTGGAATGGATATGGTAGTACCCACATGTCCTCTCTAGGGACCTTTAGGAATGCCATTCTGTAATTTCATCTGCTACACTGGAGAATGGAGCACTCCTCACACCTAGTAGAAAGGCAGCAGATACTACTACATATCTTACAGTTTATGAGGCAGCCCTCAGATACTGTCAGTGCTGGCCCTGAGAAAACCTCTGTTGGTGTGAGGCTAACCGTCCACCCCCTCAACTCTGTTGTGTCCATCATCTAATCTCTGTATTCAATATGCATATCATATGCCTTTCCATCCATCCATTTGTTTTTGAAGTAGGGTCTCTATGAAGCTTGTGCTCCCTTGGACTTGATCCTTCTACTTCAGCTTCCTATACCCAAGGGTTATAGGAATATGTCACCACAACTGCCTGTCTCCCTCCTACCGACTTCTTGAAAACGTTGAACTAGAACCCAGGTCCTCGTGTATATTAGGCAAGTTTGTCATCACTAAGCAATAGGCCTTACCCATTTCATTTTTTTGAGACAAGTTACCTTGACTATCTTTGAACACAAAGTGTTCCTGCCTTAGATTCCTAAGGATATCTTAATCTGTACCCTCTCGATAACACCACCTGTAGCTAGCTCTTAGGAAGCATGGTTACAGGGTCTCCTAATACACCTAAGAGCTTGTATTGTACATGTGTCCTACAGATATCATGTAATCTTGCAAGTATTGAATCTATGTATATTTTGCCTGCCTGCCTATCACCTTATTTTGAGTCGCATTATGAAACCTGAGGATGTGATAATGAACAGCATTTTCTTTCATTAGAGATGTTGTTTGTTTGCTTGTTTGTTTAAATTTCAATTACCAGGGGCCAAGGATGTATCTCAGAGGTAAAGTACTTACCTATCATGTGTAAGGACTTGGCTCTAATCTGAATCACTGATGGGATGGGAAAAGCAATTTTGCTTCTATGAGAGACATGTGACCATGTGGCAGTGTCTAAACTCAGTTTTGTTTTCTGCATCTGTGGTTGTAGAGTTTGTTTCTAATATATGCTCAAGATTCAACAGAACATACACACACACTTTTAAAAATTAAAAATTTCCAGGATCTGGTGACACACACCTTTAATCCCAGCACTCCGGAGGCAGAGGCAGGAGGATCTCTGAGAGTTTTTGGCCAGCCTGGTGTACAGAGCGAGTTCCAGGACAGACTCCATAGCTACAGAGACCCTGTCTTGAAAAAGCAAAAGACAAAGAAAACTTTAAGGTACTGTGGTCCTGGGTTGGGGACAGAACAGGGTATGAGAGCACTTGCTTAGCAATGCAAGGGCCACATTTCCCAACCTACTACTGAAAAGAATGGTAGCAATCAATAGCAGTCTGTGAACCTTGTGAGTATTAGTGGGGTTTTTATTTTGTTTTTTTAGTTGTTAATATTTTGGGTTTAAATTTTTTTTCACATCCCAGGCTCTTGTCCTTCTGTAAGTGCCATGTGTCACAACCCATGTTCTGGGTTCAAAAGAGTGTGCATTTTCACAGCTGATCAAAATTTTGGCTTCTTTACACAGGAAACAGGAAACAGGTGTGTCAGGGGTTGTGTTCTTGGCCACCAATTTTACCCATTAAAGCACATCAGCCCCCAAGGCAGAACTGATTATCAAGATGAAGGACCTACAGGAGCCTGAGGAGTATTCAGGGGGTTACTTAGAACATGACCTGTCAGTTAAGAAGGTAAGAAGGAGAAGTATGAATCTGACCTCAACCCAGTACATCCAACTCACCACTACTAAGGAGATTGAGGCGAGAGAATCATCTAAGGCCAGAAATTCTGGCCAGTCTGGGAAAAATATCAAGACCTTCCTTTATGCAAACAAAATCCCCTATCTACTGAGCATGGTGATAACATGCCTGTGATACCCGCACTAAGAAGCCTGAGGCAGGAGGGTGACAAGTTTCAATCAGTCTATGCTGCACATTAAATTCAAGGTCAACATGATTTCCCAATGTGATCCTTCCTCAAAAAGATAAAAGAAAAACAAACAGCCACCTTGCTCAACCTTGACACTCTGGTGAGGGGAGGTGCCTTGGTCCTGCCTCAACACGATGATGCAGAGAATTAGTAGATGCCCTAGGAGGGGACGTTACCCTCTCTGAGGATCAAATTGGAGATGGGTTGCCAAGGATGCTGGAGGAGAGGAGGGAGGAAGAAGTGGAAGTGGACTGTAAAAAATACACATTACTAAAAAATAAACAACCCTCCTCTCAGAATTGTATGCAGGGACAGTGAAAGGTAGTGGGACCACTCATTTGTCACTCCAGGAGATTCCTTACATAGCATCTCTGAGAAATTTCTGCTTGCTTTTCATGCAAGACATGGTTCAGCATGAACAAGCCCTTCATGCTTAATTATGTTCCAACTCTTCTACAAAGCTTGAGGATCCAACTGTCAGCAGACTTGAGAAAGAAACCCCTCTGTAATGGACCTTGTGTTCTCATTGGAATTATGTATGGCCACTACACCCCAAAATAAAAACATTTCTAACATAGGGTTGGTAATACTGACCCTCTACCTGCTTTTGGAAATAGGTTTTACTGTCAGTGACCATGCAGCCTATAAGGAGTAAAATATCTACTCTCTAGCACCTAATGGGACAAGTTTGCCAAACCTTGTTTTACTAAATCGGGTATTAGACAGTTGGAATAGTGTGAATTCCTAAAAAGAGACAAGGACCAGTGATTGCAGAAACCCAGAGTGATGCCAGGCTCAAGTCCTAAAAATGTGTAACATGTATGGGAAACGTGAAGCAGGTACAGATGTCCCTGCTGGGAGCTTGGTGGTCTTTGGGAGAAGCAGCAGAAAGCAAGGCTTCAGCTTCATGAACAAGGAAAAAAGTTTGGAAATTACCTCAGAGTCATGTTACATAGCACCCATGACAATCACTGCAAGGAAAGTGTTATCTATTCCTCCCAACATGATTTGAAAGATAGCACAGATTAATGTTTATTGTGCTCGTAATATAAGGGAGGTAGTTTCCTGACCGGTTTCTACATTTTAAAAATTTTTTCAGTGTAGAAAATCGTTGCGCCTATCTTGACCAGTAAGAGGGACACGACCATGACTCTTCTTCAAGCAGTTTATTCAGGAACCTTGTACATTAGCTTCTCCTTCAGCTTCTACATCAGCTTCTCCTCTTACTACTACTTCAGCTTCTCTCTCTGCTTCTTCTCTCCCTACTAGCCCCCCCCCCGGCAAGCCCTTAAAAGCAAGCTCATTACCCAATTACCTCTTGCCACCTGGCAATCCCAGATAGCAAGCTCATTACCCAATTAGCTCACACCACCTGGAGATCCCAGATAGGTCACAGCTGGAGGAGGCACACCAGATCCACTAAGCGCTTCTAAATAAGGCTTGTTTACAGCTAAGCTTGGTCTCCCTGGCATCCAGCCAGGTGCCATCTTGGGGCTGTGGCTCCCCACAGAAAATGGCAACCTTTAGGATTCTGGGAATTAAATAGTGACATGGGAGTTTGGTCTCTTAGAAACTTTGAATTAAAGAACAGTGTATTTTAGTCACATGACCATGTTTTTAAAAACACTTCAGCATTTTCAGTTTTTCCTCATAAAACAGAAGTGTTAGAATATGAAGCATTTAATTTAGGCTACACTGTACACACAGGGAACTGCCTTTTTTACAGTTAGTACAATACATTTAGAAGTGTATGCCCTGGCCAAGGACATAGCTCATTGGCAGAATGCTGACCTAGCATGTGTTAGGTCCGAGATTCATTCTCTTGCACACTACCCCACAAAGGACTCTAAAATATCTTTAAAATCCATCAGATGGAGAAACCCACAGAAACAGCTGACCTGAACAAGTTGTTGCTCATGGACCCCCAACTGATAGTTGTGAAACCATCATAGAAATGTTCCAGACCCCCTGAATGAGGATGTCAGTTTGGAGTTCTGGGCAATCTATGAGGACTCTTTTAGTGGATCAATATTTATCCCTAGTATAGAAAATGGACTTTGTGAGCCCACTCCACATAGAGGGAAACTCTCTCAGCCTAACCACATGGGGTTGGGGGTCTAGGCCCTGTTCCAAATGATATGACAGACTTTTATGATCCCCCATGGAAGGCCTAACCCTCCCAGAGAAAGTTGTTGAGATAGGGGACCTGTGATGGACAAGGGAGGAGGGGAGGGAGAAGAAACTGGGATTGAAATGTAAAATAACTTTGTTTCTAAATTAAATAAAAATAAAAATAAAAAAGTCAGCTGTGGTGACACATACCTGTAATCCTAGAATTCAGGATGAAGAGGGAAGTGGATTAACACAAGTTCAGGGTCACTCGGTGGTGATACTTAGCCAGCTGGATACCAGCCAGAGCTCTATAGGAAGTCCCTGTATCAGAAATGCCACCCCAAAAAACAATTTTAAAAAAATGCTGTCACCTACCTCTGTCTGTATGGTGCTCTACCTATTAGTTCTGAAATGTACCAGGTGCTGGGATACTATGTTACTAGAGGCAACTGCTTTGGGTCTGAGTGTATCACAGAGCCTGAACAGTTTTACTATATTTGATTTATTTATTTTTGGACACAGAGTCATGTTATGTAGCCCAGGCTGACCTACAACTTGATGTGCAGTTCAGGGTGGGTTCTAACTTGTCTCCTTGCTTCAGCCTCCTAAGTGCTGGGATTACATAACTGCAACAACATGCCCAGCCCAGCTTACATTTTTAGATACTAAATATTAATTTGCCCATTTCCTCCCTGTTCTTGGGACAAAGCTAGGGCCTAAATCATCATAGGTAAAACTCTCTATCTAAGCTGCATCCCAATCCCCCTTTCAATTATAACATAAAAGCGGGGATTCCTATGTATGTGGTGGACACATGTGTGTATTTGGTATACATAGTTTTTGAGACAAAGTCCTAATATGTAACCTTGACTGCCCTGGAACTCCATATGTGGCCTAGGCTGGTCTTAAATCTCTTACAATCCTCCTATATCAGCTACCTCTATGCTGGATAGGCATGAACCGTGATATCCAGCTCTATATTGTAGTTTTACTTTTGCTCTTTGAAAATCAATGCTTTAGGACTAGGGAGATGTTTCTGTGGGTAAAATGCTCTCCCAGGAAGTAAGGAAGGCTGGAATTCAGATCCCCAGAATCCACATAAATATATAGTGGGTATGAAAGCCTGTCTGTAATTCCAGTTGTTAGGAGACAGAGACAGGGGCCCACAGAGCAAGCCAACTAGCTAGAACAGCCAATTTGACATGATCTGTGTTTAAATGAGAGATCCTGCCTCAATATAGAAGGTGAAGAGCAATCAAGGAGAACACTCATGTCAACCTCTGGCCTTCTCATGTATGCTAAAATCTGTATACATACATATATGCATACGACATATAGATGAAATGCAAGAAGGTTGCACCAATGTCCTAGCATTGAGATTGAATCAGGAGGAACACATATTTTAGGCCAGGCTGGAATACACAGAAAGACTTTCTCAACAACAGTAAAGACCAGAAAAATTTAGTGTTTTAGACTGGGGATCTAGCTCAGTGACAGAGTGCATGCCTAACATATAGCAGTTCCTGGATTTGATCCTCAGGACCACATAAAAATATAAATAAAAGTTAGCCTATAAATAGTGGTTCTCAACTTTCTTAGTGCTGCAACCCTTTAATATAGTTAGAGTTCCTCATGCTATGATTATCCCCAACAAAATATTATGTTCATTCCTACTTCATAACTGTAATTTTGCTACTGTTATGAATCACAGTGTAAATTTATATTTTCTAATGGTCTTATGAGACCTCAATGAAAAGGTCATTTTACTCCAAAGGTTCACAACCTATAGTTTGAGACCCAGTGCTTTAAATGGATTATATAGGGGTGGAAAAGACTTCTTTGATTGATGACACTGTGTATAAAAGCATTCACCATAGCTTTCCCTCCTCAGATATTTATGGCAAACCTGTTCCATACAGAGACCATTCCTACAGAGATTAGCTAAAACTTTCTCTTTGATCTAGCTGCATAAGGTAAACCCCACCTTCTGGTTTATGTGCATAGCCCCACCTCCTTGTTCAGCTGTATGCAATAACCCCCCTCTCTGTTCAACTCCACATAATAAGTATGCTGAGCTTACAGACTGCTGTGGTATCTCCATCAGAGATCCCAGTCTACCTGACCCCTGATTCCTGTGCCCATTCCATGTATCCATGTACCCATCTTACTTTTCTTCATTTGCTCATCACAGCAGCTTTGATGTGGCATACCTGCCTAGGGATGCTGCTGCCCAAAGTGAGCCCACTTACATCAATTAGCAATTAAGAAAATACACCACAGACATTCCCACAGGCCAATGAAAAAAATTCCTCAGCTGAGGGACCTCCTTTCTTCATGACTAGTTTGTTTGTGTCAAGCTGGCAAAACCAACTAGCACAGTGTCCAACCTCTCTCAGCCATATGAACCATGGTTTCAATTGGTAGCAGTACCAGAACGGACCCCTTCCTAGTTGATTTCAAGTAATTCTCTTTCCTGCTTTTTATCAGCAGTCAGTCCCTATGTAGGAAGGAAAGGGTTAGTTATCTAAGTTGAGGGATTTGGAGGAGAAGGCCTTTTAACCTAAGGGAAACCAAAATGGAGGAAAAGCCCAGTGTGTAATTTGTGAGGAATTATCCCTTAATTTCCATGGTGGGAGGTCAGTGGCTCTCCCCAAGTATGACAGTCTATGTAGCACGTCTTAATGAAACAGTCCTAGCTTGTTTCAAGGGGCTTTATGTTCCTAAGCAAAGGTATAAGCACTTGAAAAATCTGGTATAAGGCACTTGAATCAAATAGTAATTTGCTATTCATGGGGCTGATTCATTCTTCCAACTTTACCTGAGGAGGGAGGGTGCCAAGATATATGACAGCTCCTATTAGTATCTAATGTCTTCATGAATATTTTAGAATAATGGCTTGATTTATCTGAGTCTGTATTTTCTATTCACTTCAGTATTAGGTCCTTTGTCTCCAAGACTGTCTGTTAAATGGTTACTTGCAGGTACAAGGGTGAGGGAAAGCTTCCACCCAATTAGTCAGTGCTTGTGGTGGTTTAAATAAAAATTGTCCCCCACTGGCTCCAGTTTAGTAGTTGGTGTCACTGTTAGGGGAGCTTTGGGAGGTATGGCCTTGCTGGAGGAAATATGTCACTTTGAGAGCACAAAGCCTCACCCTACTTCCAGTTCATTCTCTGCTTCCTGCTTGCATTTGAAGCTGTGAGCTCTCAGCTTGCTCCTCTTCCCACCATGCCTGAAACTTGCTGCTATGCCTCCCTACCTTATTGAACTTACATTACCGTGGAAGCATAAGCAAAAATAAATTTCTTCCCATAAAAGCTCCTTTGGGTTTATATTTTATCACAGCAACAGAAAATTTATGAATATAGTGGTCCCAATAACCAATAAATTAAATATTTCAACTGCCCTACCTGTGATGTCTACTTAGATACTCTGGAAGCATTTCAGCCCATGGGGACTCTTATCTGGACTATTTTGTTTGTTATTTGTTTTTCCTCATCATTTTCTTGTTGATCTTTTGGCATGTGTGTTGCTGTGTGTTGTCTAGTGTTATGTTAACTTGACACAAGCTAGACTTATCTTAAAGGAGGGATCTCATTTGAGAAAATGCCCCTATAAGATCTGTCTGTTGGGTATTTTCTAAATTACTAACTGATGCAGGAGAGCAGAGATGCCCATTGTATGTGGTTCCATCACTGAGTTGCCGTCTTTAGGTTCTATAAGAATGCAGGCTGATGCTGGGCAGTGGTGGCACACGCCTTTAATCCCAGCAGAGACAGGTAGATCTCTGAGTTCTGAGTTGGAGGTCAGTGTGGTCTATAGAGAGAGTTTCAGGACAGCCGGGAAAACAAAACAAAACAAACCACAAACAACAAATAAAAAGAAAATAGAGGAGGCTGAGTAAGCCAATAAGTAGCACTCCTCCATGGACTCTGCATCAGCTCTTGCCTTCAGGTTCCAGCCCTGTTTAAATTAAATTCCTGTCCAAGTTTCCTGCAGTGATGGACTACAATGTGGGAGTATAAGCAAAGTAAACTCTTTCCTCCCCAACTTGATTTTGGTCATGGTGCTTCATTGCAACATTAGAAAATCCTCACTAGGCCAGAAAGTCACACATTTCCCATATACCTATTTATCAATGGTATAGACCCCATGCAATGATAAGTTTTTTATTGCATCTTATATTGCCTGACTTTCCCAATGACACTCCTCCTTCTTATATGGCATGCACTCATAAGATGTACAATATCTGAGGATTTTTGTGACCTCTCTGATCAAGAGGACAAGTGATTAATCAGAATCGCCCCATAATCCCCTCGTTTTATGTTCTTTATTTTTAATTTTTATTGATGCACAGTAGAAACTGGCAAAGGCTCAGAGAAGATTATTATTGTTTTGTTCTTTCCATGACTTCACTGACAAGAAGCAGGCTACCACATGGAATTTATGAGGTCTCCAATATAACAAAAATGTAAAGTATGACCAATGAGTGTGGTTTTAGATTTACCAACAGGCTTCATAATTTCCCTGTTCAAAATTACTTCTCAATCCAACTCCATTTTAGTTCATTTTTTCTCTAAAATTTGTACCTTTATTTTTAACCCAAAATTTGAGGGCTCCTTTATTAAATAAATACAGATTATATTGTGACCATTAATTTTCTTCAGTATTTTGAAGATTTTCCTTTCTGTTTACTTTGCTTGCTTGCTCACTTGTTTCTTTTTGGTGCTTACTGTCAGATGTAGGATCTATTGGCATAATTGGAAGTCCTTAACCGCTAATTTATGAATTTCTCTTTGTTCCTCAAAGAAAATTTTGGGGGTGTCAAAGGACATAGGATCCCTTTTCAAGTTCTTAGTGTAGCTCACAAAAGATTGTAAAAATGGACTCAGAATAAAACTGGCATAAAATTGATTAGAGGTCAAGTATCATGGCAGGAAAGCTATAGACCTCAGTCACTGCCAGGAGGAGAGAAATGCAATAGAATAAAGAGTTAAAAATACAGTAGAGCATTTAAAAATACATCCTAGAAGACCATACAGAAACACTGGGAAACAGGCCCAGTTACTTTCTCCTTGTCAGTTTTATGAAATGTTTCTTTGTCTTTCACTGTAACTTCTATTTTCTTTATTTTTAAAAGATAGTTAGATATCTTTAGTTTTTAGATACTACTATTGCTTCAGCCGGATTATCATATATGAGCATTTTTACAGAAGTGTTAAAATGTTTTACATAAGTTGTTAAAGCAACAATGGTATTTGAACATGGTCTATGAATACTTACTCATATGTAAATAAATTAAGAATCAAATATCATAACCACCTCCAAGATTCATAAACAAATAAATAAAACTCTCTGCTGAAAGAAATACTGCACCACAGTCTTTATATCGTGCCACAGGGAAACTTAGCATCTTGAGTAATGGTCCAATGAAGCAATGGTTTTCTCTCTCCTTCTCCATCTCTTCTTCCTTTCATTCTCTCTTCTCATTTTTGATTGTTGGCCAATCTCAAACTTATGACTTTATTGCCTCAGTCACACAAGTGGTTGGATTACAGGCTTGTGCCACCATATCTGACTTTATATATTCATTTTCCTTTAATGGTATCTATAAGTTTTACCTAAGGAAAATTCATATTTAATAAGAAGCATGACTTATAATTTCTTTAACTTTAAATATATAAGAATGTATTTAGGTTGTATCACTTAGCTACAGTCATAAAATATTTTCCCATGTGTCCATAGGATAGTAGCATATTGTCATCAAAAGCAGTAGAAACAATTTCAATTATTTTAAGAGCTTATAGCGTTTTTCCATTTGGCCACAAGATGGCACCAGAAACCCACCAAGCAAACCAGATGGGCCAGGTAATTTCAGTTCTTCCATGTTCATATAGTATTATTCCATTTCTCCATGTGATCACAGCATAAAAGCAGCACATATAGTACAAACAAGCTATTTCAATGCTTTCATTTCCACAAAGCATTCTTCCACCAGTCGACAAGAACATAAGTACATTAGCCACAAAAAAGCAACAAATTCTTTCAAATATCTATATCCTTAAAGAATTTTTCACCTGATATACAAACAACTATGTCTAACAGACATTTGCATAACATTCTTCTGAAACACTAAAGATCCGCTTTCTTCTCAATATTCCATGGAAAATTCTCCAAAATCAGCCACAGTTTAGGACACAAAGTCTCAACAAATTTTTGAAAATTAATATATTATCCAGGATCCTACCAGGGCATGATAGAATAAAACTTGATATTAACAAGAATAGAGACTATATGGACTCATGGAAAAGAGAACAACACATGACTGAAAAGAAATTGGGTCAAGAAGGAAATTTTCAAATTCCTATAATTTAATAAAATGGAAACACAACCTACCAAAATCTATGGGATACAATAGAAGCAGTCATAAAAGGAAAGATTATAGCACTATGACCCATGTCAGAATAATCAACCAAGAATGAAATACTTAATATTATATTAAGTAGACAGGAAAGGATAATCAAAATCAGGGATAAATTCATTAAATAGAAAAATACATAAAATCAATGAAACAGAGTTGGTTCTTTGAAAATATTAACAAATTAACAAACTTTCAGCCCAGTTAAAAAAGAGGATTTCTAAAAATAAGAGATGAAAAAGGTGACATTACAACAAACATCGAGGAAATTCAGGAATCATAAAAACATATTCTTAAAGTCTACATTCCAGTGCAGTGTGATAAACTTTGACCCCAGCAATCTGGAGACAGGGGCAGACAGTTCTCTGTGAGTTTGAAGACAAGTTGGTCTATGCTGTGAGTTCCAGACCAATCAGACCTGAAGATAACATAGTAAGTAAATAAAGTACATTCCACTGGACTGGAAAAATTAAAAGACATTAGTGAAATTCTGGATATATACAACCTAAAACAATTACATCAAGATAAAGTTAATACTTTAAATAGACCCATAAATTCCAGTAAAATAGAAAGTTAAAAAAATAAGTATCTTCCAACAGTAAAAATCCCATGGCCAGGTGGATTCTATGCAGAATTCTAGCAGAAATTCAAAGAAGTACTAATATGAAAAATCCTCAAAATATTCTACAAAATAGAAAAGGAACAATAGTTCTAAATTCCTTCTACAAAGTAAAGATTACCCTGATACAAAAGTCAGGCAAAGACTCAAAAATAAAAGAAACATGTAGGCCGAGATGTTTTATGAAGTTAGACACAAAAATTCAGAAAGGAATACTTGCAAACTGAATCCAAGAACACAGCAAAAAGATTATCCACCATTGTCAAGCCAGCTTCATTCCAGAAATGCAGAGATGATTCAACATTCATAAATCAATAAATATAATCCACACAAAAATAGACCAAAGGACAGAAATCACAGGAACTTTCATTTGATGTACAAAAGAACCTACACAAACTCAAATATTGATGAACGATAAAAAATACTAGAGAGACTTGGGAGGATGGGAGGGCAAGGGGATGGGGGTGTTGAGTATGTAAATATGAGTAATAATAAAAGAAAAATATGAAAAAATCCTACAGAGAATAGAGATAAAGGGGACATGGCTTGGCATAATAAAGGCAGTTTACAGTAAGTCCACAGCCAACATCATCCTAAATGGAGGAAACATTTCCACCAAATCAGGAAGATTAGGATGCCCACTCAGTCCATACCTGTTCAACATAGTGCTAGAAGTCTTACCTAGAGCAATAAGACAAGTGAAGGAGACCAAGGGCACACAAATTGGAAAGGAATATGTCAAAGTATCCTTATTTCCAGATGACATAATTCCATACATTAAAGATTCTACTAGAAAATTCAAGGTCAGAGGATTTACAAAACCAGAAGCCTCCTGTGTACAAATGACACACTGAGAAATCAAGAAAACGATGCCAATCATAATAGCCTCAAAAATAAGTAAAATATCTTGGAAGAAATCTAACCAAGCAAGGGAAAGATTTGTACAATGAAAACTTTAAGACCCACAAGCAAAGAAATCGAGGAACATGCCAGAAAAATGGAATAGCACTCATACTCATGGATTGGTAGGATTAATACTGTGAATATGACCATCCTTCCAAAGGCAATCTACAAATTCAATGAAATCACTCAACATGAGAGCTGATACCCTGAATGTGATAAAGGAGAAAGTAAAAACATAACTGAATTGATTGTCACAGGAAAGGGCTTTCTGAATAGGACACCAATAGCCCACACATTGAAGCCAATAATGAATAAATAGGCCCTTATAAAATTAAAATGTTTCCATACATCAAAAATCACCATCACTTGAGTAAAGAGGCAGCCTATAGAATCAGAAAAAAATCTACACCAGCTATTTAATCTGACAGAGTATTACTATCTGGACTATATAAAGAAGTCATGAAATTGATCCAATTAAAAAAAATTTTGTTTAAATGTTCAAAATCCTTAGCCTCAAGGAAATTCAATTAAATCTATTTCGAGATTTCATCTCCGACCACTTTTAAAAACAAGGGTTAAAAAATGGACAAATTCTGCCATGAATGTAGGGCTAGGGGAACAATTATTCATTGTTGGTGGTAATGCTAATTGGTGCACTCACTATGGAAATCAGTGTAGAGGTTTCTCAGTAGACTAAAAATGATGATGATCCACCTATACCACTTTTGATTGGATACATAACTAATGGACTGCATATCTACTCTAGAAACATCTGCTCATACATATTCATTGCTAGTTTATTCAAAATAGCTAGGATGTGGAATCAGCAAATTGATGAATGAATAATAAAAAATGTAATAATATACATTACTGAATACTATTTAGTTCCAAAGAAAAATGAAACCATGAAATTCACAGGTTAAATGAAAAGAATTGAAAACAATTGTTTTGAGTTAACCCAGACCCAGAAAGAGAAGTGGCAAATGTTTGCTCTCATCTGCAGATGTTAGCATTAAATCATCAGATATCTGTGCTTTATTTGAAATAGCCATAGAATTCAGGAAATCACTACGAGCCTAAGAGGATGGCATTTAAGGGAAAGTATAGAGAAGACACAGGTACAAAGGCTGAAAGGAGAATAATGGAATCAGAAAGGGTTAAACTGGAGGTAGAGGAAGGGAAGGCAGGATAGAAGACTGAATATGGAGAAGGATTAACACTAAAGACCTGCAAAAATTCTACATACACACACACACACACACACACACACACACACACACACACACACACACACACAAACACACACACACACTCAGAGAGAGAGAGAGAGAGAGAGACAAGAGACAGAGGCAGACAGAGAGAGTGTTAAGACAGAATTAACTTATAACAATGACCCCACTAGGTACCAGAGGTTAACAAAACATCTACAAGAATTAGTCATAGTTTTGGAGTTGTTTGTCAGTGAAGTCCCATAGATCCCCAAATAGTAAGATCCCCAAATAGTACAGACTATTGATATTGCAGAGGAGTGTAAAATAACAGAAATGGTGTCTGCAAAAGACAGAAGGAGTCATACTATTAACTATCTACCTAAAAACACCCTTTAATACACACAAGTCTGTGTACAAATCTACTTAAATGAAATTCTCTTTGAGGCTGATAATGCTCCCTCTAAGAGCCAAAGACCATATAACAAAATCCTCAATACCAGACATGATAAACCCTATTTCCAGTTGTTGGTCAGAATTGTGCAAAAACTCCCAAAACACATTGTTGTGGCCCTTGGTTGCTTTCCAGAGGTAGAAGGCAAGTCCCTATTTGCTGAAGACACCATGGACGTCAGCCACAGGATCCAGAAGATCTTGAGTCAGAACTGACCTGAAATCCTCTTCCATGAGGTCTAGCTTTTATGGTTCCAGGTCTCATACAAGCTTCCAAAGGAGGGAAGCATGTAAAAATCCTACTCAGCTATGACTCTTGTGAACTAAATCCATAAAGACCTCTTCCATCAATCCACCAGATGGCAGCAAAATTCAATCAAATGCAGTAGAAACACAGGATTATTTCAACAGTTTACATATTAAGTTGGGAATACCAAACACCATGGCTCCTCCTCACCTTCTGGGAAAATAGAATGAATCAAATGTTTATGAAATATGTAGCTAAAGTTATACTTAAAACAAAATTACTATGGTCTGTCTATAGATTTGCTTAGAATTAGAACACCTCCAAGAAGGAGAGCAGACCTTTCGCCATATGAAAAATTATATGACTCCCTATATATTAGTGGGTTCACAGACCTCCCCACTGTGGAAAGAAGAGAACAATTTACCAAAGAAATAAATAATTAAGTGATAATATAAAAAAGAAAAGAAACTGGGCTGGCTGTCAGGCATGGTGATGCACACTTTTAATCACAGTACTCAGGAGGCAGAGGCAGGTGGGTTTAGATGAATTGAGATCAATTTTGTCTACATAGCAAGTTTCATACCAACCAAAGCTACATAGTGAGTCTCTGTCTCAAATACGAAAAAAAAGAAAGAAGGAAGGAAAAAATGGAGGAAGGAAGAAAGAAGGAAGGCAAAAAGAGGAAGGAAGGAAGGAAGGAAGGAAGGAAGGAAGGAAGGAAGGAAGGAAGAAGGAAAAGAATGGAGGGAGGGAGGAAGGAAGGGAGGGAGAGAAGGAAGAAAGAAAAGGAGGAAGGAAAGAAGGAAGGAAGGAAGGAAGGAAGGAAGGAAGGAAGGAAGGAAGGAAGTGAAAAAAGAAACTGGGATGGAGAGATGGTTCAACAATTAAGAGCACTAGTTCTTGCATAGGACTGTGGATCAATTCCCAGCATTCATATGGTGGCTTATAACCATTTGTAACTCCAGTTTCAGATGATCTGGCATCCCTTTCTGACATCCATGGGCACAAAGCTAAGATGTCCAGTTCTACCCTCCAGACGTATGAACACTTAAGTGTCTCCACACAGGAATCTGGTGACTTTTCTGTGTTGAGGTCCATTTACTTGCAAACCTTTCAGCTTGTATTTGTCTTTTTATTTAAACAACTTGCATCTCACCAGTACTCTTGCCTGATAATACTTGTTGTCAGTATCTGAAGACATGATAATGACCTGCATAGTTTAGGATGTGAAAACATTTAAAGAATGGAATGCACCTGACAAGCAGAGGTGTAGATGGACCTTTTTGTCCTGCTAGCCAGATCCCAAATAACCACATGGAGACTTTTTATTAATTGTGAAAGCTTGGCCAATAGCTTAGGATTGTTTTTAACTAGCTCTTAAATGAACTCACTTCTATTAATTTACTTTTTGCTTTGTGACTTTATTACCTTTATTATGTACTACCCCTATTGCTTTCCTGCTTCCTCTAAGTCTGACTAGTGACTCCTTCTTCTTTTCAGCCTTCTCCTTCTTCTTTCTCCTCCCCCACCTTCCTCCTCTTCCATTCACCTTCTTCTTGTCTGTAGTCAGCATTTTTAGGGGGTCTTCCCTGATCAAATCTGATCTCTATCCACCTTGACTGAATCCACAGCCTTTCATTTTCTGTGAAAACAAAAGAAGAACCTCTTCCCCAATGTAACATATTTTTTACTTGTATTTTGAAGGTAAGAAATTCTTAGCGTTTCCAGGCTGGTTTATTTCAGCAGTCTCTTTTACAATCCCATGTCTCCTAGTAGCTGTTGTTTACTTCTCAGAACTCAAAAAAAAAAATCAAAGATGACACAATAGCATACGGGATACAGACACTCTGTGTATTTACATTTTTGTTGTTTGTGGAAATCAGGATGCTTGACCAGTAAGACAAAGTGGACTTTATTAGGAGAAAAAATAACTTACACAGGAAAGGAATGACAGTCATTTGCTCCAGTTACAAGCATGCAGACCCTGTCACCTGGAAGCTAGAGAGAGCATTCTAGCCCCAAACCTAAACCTATCACCAAAAGGTCATGGTCATTGCCACAGGCATGGAGGTGGATATCACTAGATCTCTACATGGCTTATTTTTATTTTATTTTATAATTATTTTACTTTCTTTAAAGACTTATTTTTTTCTTTTTGTCACCATTTTTTAAATTTAAATTAGAAACAATATTGGTTTCCATGTCAATCCCAGTTCCCTCTTCCTCCCCTCTTGCTGTGCTACCCCAACTATCTCATACCATACCTATCTCATACCCTTTCTGCTCCCCAGAGAGGGTGAGGCCTTCCATAGGGGGTCGTCAGTGTCTGTAATGACTTTATTTTTTTGTATTTTTTATTAGTTCAAATTAGGAACAAGCTTGCTTCACATGTCCATCCCTTCTCCCTCTCCCCCTCCCTATCAACCACCCCTACCTCCTACCCCTAACCTACCCCCCAACCCAATCCACTTTCCACTACCCAGCCTGGGTAGGGCCCAAGACACAGGCTTGTCAAAGTCCACCACATCTGCCTGGGCCATGCCTAGGCCCTCATTCATGTGTCCAGGCCAAGAGTGCATCCCTTCACTTGGGATGGGCATTCAAAGTCTCTTCTTACACCAGGGAAATCACTAATCCACTACCAGGGGCCACCTAGAATGCAGAGGCCTTCTAATTGACATCCATGTTCAGGGGTCTGGATCACTCCTCTACTGGCATCCCAGACACCAGTCTGGGGTTCATGTACTTCCCCTTGTACAGGCCAGCTGATTCTGTGGGTTTCTCCAACCTGGTCCCAACCCCTTTGATCTTCATTCCTCCCTCTATGCAACTAGGTTCCAGAGTTCAGTTCAGTGTATATCTGTGGGTGTCTGCCTCTGCTTCCCTCAGCCACTGGATGATTGTTCTAGGATGGCATAAAAAGTAGTCATCAGTCTCATTATATGGGAAGGTTCCCTTGCTACATAATAATCAAAACCCCAAACATACAGAATAAAGAGAAAATATTAAGAGCAGCAAAGGAAATAAGCCAGGAAACCTATAAAGGCAAACCAATCAGAATCACTCCCAACTTCTCCATGGAAACTTTGAAAGCCAGAAATTTCTGGATAGATATACATACACGAAGGGAGCATGGATACCAACCCAGACTACTGTACCAAGCCAAACTTTCAATTACTATAGATGGAGAAAACAAGATATTCCATGACAAAACCAGACTTAAACAATACATATCCACAAAACCAGCACTACAGCAAGTTCTGGAAGTAAAACTCCAACCCAAGCAAGATAAATACACTCCCAAAAAACATAGGCAATAGATATTCCATTTTTACCGAACACGAAAATAAACAGGAGGGCAAAAAATACACGAAAAATGACACCAACAAGTGAGAGTGACCCCCAAAACAATCCCATCACTGGAAAAGAATCACCCCAGCTTAGATAACAACTTCCCTAAAGCTACATAGGTGGAGCCCCCTTTCCATTCAGTTAAACATTCATGGTCTATATACTATTTCCCAGCTCCCAAAGACACATGCATTGGGGACAATACTTCATGCTAATAGAAATTGCACAGGAGGAACTGACTGGAATCTCAGGAGACACACTTATGACCTTTCCTACTCTCTCCTTCTCTTGGGGAGAGTTAACAAGCTGATCTAGCCCGGACCAGCCTAGAGCTCATCATCCTTGAGACTGCCTCCCTGGTGCTGAAATTAAAGACATGTAACACCAGACCTGGCTTCCTGCTTCTTTCCTGATTCATTTGTGCTTATTTGTATGGCAGAGGCTGGAACCCAAGACCTCAGGCATGCTAGGCAAATACATTATCACTGACTAGTACACCAGCCCTGTTTTGTTTTTAATACATTTTTATATATACATATCAGAATATATATATATATATATATATATATATATATATATAGTGCAAACAAGTGTTGTTTGAAATGTGTTTTACTCTTTTGGCTTTTTTGGCTGTTTGAGGGTCTTTTGAGGGTCCTACCACCCAGCTCCCAAGTGAATCTCACATGTGTTACAATAAATATTTCTGCCAAAAGCCGCTGAGCCCCATCGCCAGGTGTAAGCTTTTCGCCAGCCACCTGCCTGAGTTAGGGCCCAAATGAATACACAGAAACTTGTATTAGGTTCAAAGCTGCTTGGCCAATGACTAGGATTCTCATCTGTTAGCTCAGTCTCAATTATCATACATTTATATATTTTATAAGACTTATCTTATCGAACGCCTTATTGGCATCCCTCCTTGCCGGTGGCTCACATCCTGCCGCTGGAGGAGGCAAATGGGAAAAAAGGGGGCCCTTCCTGTTTCTCCTTCGCTTAAATATGAGTCTCCTTGCTATGTCACTTCCTTTTACGATAAATCTTTCTGCCACAAGCCGCCTGAGCCCCATCGCCACGTGTGTGCTTTATGCTAGCTGCCCCCCCGAGTTAGGCCCAAATAAATACACAGAGTCTTGTATTAGGTTCAAAGCTGCTTGGCCAATGACTGGGACTTCTCATCTGTTAGCTCAGTCTTAAATATCATAAATCTATATATTTTACAAGACTTATCTTATCGGACACCTTATTGGCGTCCCTCCATGCTGGGATCACATCTTGCTGCTGGAGCAGGAGTAGAGGGGAAAAAGGGCCCTTCCTGTTTCTCTTTCGCTTAAATATGAGTCTCCTTGCTATGTCACTTCCTGCCTGGATCAGCACTTCTCTACTACATTTCCCAGAATCCTCTTTGACTCTTAGTTCCGTCTAACTTGCTGTCTCATTGGCCAAACAGTATTTTATTCAATAATCAATAAGATAAACATACACAGTAGTACATTCCCCATCATCTCATCTTTTCTGTCTAAATAAAAAGAAGGGTAACTTATCTTTTATAATAACTGAAGAAAACTATAACCATAACTATCTGTCTTTAACTCTATCAAAGACCACAGAAGGATAATATGTAAACTCTAGAACTGACTAGAGACATCTTGCTACCTGGACAGTCACCCACAGTTCCTCTGTAATGTTGGGGCATCCATCTTCAGCCCATAGGCCATAGTGTGTCTGGCACACTTCTCCATTTCAACAGGAACCCTTCAGTACTGTCTTGTTTTATAAATTCAGCAGTCACTTTCTTGTGGGTCCTGTATGTCTAGTTTATATAGCAACAAACAGTCCAGGCAAGAGCAGTTTCTTGCCCAAATGGCTAGTCTTGCCATGTTGAAAGCAAACTCCATAACGAGTTTCTTTGATGCCCATCCTCCTTTCTGACGTAATTGGTGTGCCAGGAGCAGTTGTGTCTCACTGCCAAGAAAAACCCTAAACCATTTAAATGCCATATTTCTGTAAGTCTTTGAAAGGTTTGAAGAATACCTAACCATCTCAAATACATCTCTATATCTAGAAAACCTAACTAACCTAATTATAAGTTCTGACTATTATAGGTAAAAGATCTGTATAAACATAATACCTAAACAAGAGGAGACATATACATATCAAAAAATTGACCTTAAAGTTGTATCAATAAATGAAAATCTTTACCAATGCAAAGTATTCATTCCTATATCCTATTCCCGTTTTCTTTCTTTAAAAAGAGATTGACTATGCTCATTACCATTTATAACCAACCCCATTTAAATGAAAACAAACATTTATAAACAATATTTGGGAATATGGGCGTCGTTCTTTCTAAATTGTTTCCTGCTGATTGGGGACGATGTTTATACCATTAGGATCATGATAAAACACAGAAACCTGACCAAGTCCTTGTTTTTGTAGTCTGTAAGGCTGTATCATCTCAGCTTCAGGGGGTCTTGCTTGATCAAACCATATTAGTCTGGAAGGAATCCATAGCATTTATTTTCTGTGGAAACACAAACAGAAATTCTTTTTCCAAGTAGCCTGTCCTTAGACTTAAATTTTGAAGTCAAAGTATTTTTAAAATGTATATGTTGGATTAATTTAGCAGTATTTATAATCAAATGTATTTTAGCAGCAGTAAGTCTTTCCTCGGCAATCAATTTAAAGACAACAATATGGCATATAGTATCCAGATTCTCTGTGTATTTTCCATCTTTATGTGGTTTTTTTATTACTTTATTTTTACTTTCTTTTGTTTCTTTTTTTCTGAGACAGGGTTTCTCTGTGGAAATCCACTTGCCTCTGCTTCCTTCAGCAAATCCTACTGGCATTGGCCACCATAACCGGCTAATCTATTTCCTCCTGTTACTTTTTCTCTCAGGAGCCCACATATATTTTTAAATGTAGTGTAAACCTTTAGAAGTTTTCTTTATCTGGATCTGTCTTCATCATCTCAGAAGTGCCGAGTACAATGTTCAAGAGCACCACAATGGCACGAGCATATCGACATAGATTTATGATATTTAAGACTGAGCTAACAGATGAGAAGTCCTAGTCATTGGCCAAGCAGCTTTGAACCTAATACAAGACTCTGTATAATTTATTTGGGCCTAACTCGGGCGGGCAGCTAGCATAAAGCGCACACGTGGCGATGGGGCTCAGGCAGCTTTCGGCAGAAAAATTTATCGTAACAACTTCCTGCCTGGATCAGCACTTCTCTACTACATTTCCCAGAATCCTCTTTGACTCCAAGTCCCGTCTACTTGCTGTCTCATTGGCCAAACAGTATTTTATTTAATAATCAATAAGATAAACATACACAGAAGTACTTCCCCTGTCACACATGGAATCTTATTCTGAGTTATGAATGCCCTGCCTTGGCTTGGCTTGTTTCTTGCCAGTTTATCTTAAATTAACCCATCTACCTATTCCCTCTGGGCTTTTATCTTTCTTACTTCTATATATCTTACTTTCCTTCTTACCTTGTGACTGGCTGGCTGGTTGGGTGGATGGCTCCTGCCTTCCTTCTCTCCATGTTCTCTTGCTGCTGCTCTCTGCTCCTAATTTCTCCTTTTTATTCTCTCTGCCTGGCAGCCCCACCTATACTTGCTCCTGCCTCGCTATTGGCCATTCGGTGTTTTATTAGGACAACCAGGTGTTTCAGACAGGCACAGTAACATAGTTTCACACAGATAACCAAATGTTGCATAAACAAAAGTCACATACCTTAAAATAATAATCTACCAAAAACAATTTAATTTCTTTTTTTCATTCATTTATTTAGCTCAAAAATAAAGTCACGCACAATTATGATACACAATACAGTATGTTCACAATGGCATGGCTAAATTAAACCAATTAACATGTTATCTCACACATATTCATCATTTTTGTTTTGAGAACACTTAAAGTATACTACCTCACAACTTTTAAAATATAGCATATTGTTATCAACCATATTTATCATGCTCTCAGTAGACCTCAAGACTTCACAAAGTCCATGCCTTTTGTCCAACTGCAGTTTTATATCCTTAAACCAATCGTTTCCCCATTGTTAAAAGTCCCACATTGAAGCCTAATAGCCACAATTCTGCTCTCTGTTCCCATAAGTTCATCATTTCTAGGTTACTCATAAAATTGAAATTATGTGACATTTGTCTTCCAGTGTGTCACTTATTTTTTTTTTTTGGCAAGCATATAACTTTACTACTTACTAAAGATGAAATCAAATTTGCATGCACAGGTGAGCACTCACTGAAACACCTTGGGTTCATCACATATTTGAGTTTCAATTACCATATATATATATATATATACATATATATATGTACATATATATACATATAATAGCAATATGTTATGTGGGCGCACATGAGTGTGCCTGTGTGCATGCATGCGTGCTTGTCACAGAACATGATGGAAGTTTGAGTACAACTGGTGGGAGTTGGTTCTCCTTTCACTATATGGGTTGTAGAAATGGAACTCAGGTCATCAGACTTGGCAGCTGAGCCACCTTTTTGGCTCATACAAACAAGGAAGCTCAATTTTGATCAGGAGGCATTCCTCTCACTTATTTTATAAATTTCCCATTATTTGGTGGAACAAAGACTAACACCTCTCATCTGACTGAATTCTTCCCAGGCTGTGTATGACTTGGCTACTCTAACTTAGGGCACTAGCTTGAGATCATTCTAACAAGTGTCCCCGTGCCTCATTTTGCCCTACAGCAAGAGTTCATTGACAGTATCATCCTCAAGCTGCAGGTATTCCTGTAAGCCTGAGAGAGCCTGATGGAGAACATCCAAGCCAATAATGCTATGGGGGATGAGGTGGAAGCCATTGTGAGAGATGTCTGCAAACCTAATGAATCCAACAAGTTCCAGATGTTCACTGGGGACCTGGACAATGTGGTGAAACTCCTGCTGTCTCTGTCAGGCCGCCTGGCACTTGTGGGAAATGCCCTCAATAATTTGGATGACAGTCCTTTTCCTGGTGATCTGGTAATTGCAAACACATCTGCCTGGGAATTCGGAAGTGGTGAGGATCCTTAGAAATGCTGTCCTTGGGGTGCTAAGAAAGTCAGCACTCAGAAGTCTCATGCTTTCTGTGCTTGGCCTATATAGTGACTAGAGCATGGAGCTCTGGTCCATCTGAGGTCCACTCTTCTCGGTTTCCTTTCAGTTGACCAACAGAACAAGCTAATGAGATGTGGGGATAGGGGCCATTACGGGCATGTACAACCATGTGTATCCTCAGTTTTCTTGAACTCAAAGGAAGAGAAATACATCACTTGCTGACTTTGTTTCATAGGTTATGTTTCAGTCAACATCTTTCTGTATTCCTTGCATATTATGGGACTTCAAAATGAACCTGTTTATTAATCAATCATCTACTGCACTCTTCCATGACTATCTCAGTAGCTTTCAAGTATTTTCACAACCTGAACTACATTTGTAGAACAAGTTAATGTATGCTTATTTTCTGATTGAAGTACAGTGGCCTTACCTGGCCTCTTTCCAGAAAATAACTTATCTCTTTGTGTGTCTTTGACCTGACGAGGCAAGATGATTTCTAAACCTTTTATGGTCATAGGAATGCAAAAAAGAGTTTCTTGTTCAGGCCACATTTAATAACAGGTAACAGCCCTGTTTCCTGACGGTTTTCTGCTTGTCTCCACATGAAGACAATGAATGAATTCATCTCTTTCTTTCTTAGCTTCTTTCATCTAGGACTTGGTAGGGTTTCTATTGGATGTATATATTCTACAAACTGAAAGCAATGATTGCAAGTTTTGTGTGTAAGAGACATCATTGTCTGAAGCAGGACACTGTATACCCCACCCAAAACAGGACACTGTAAGGACTTAAGGGCTATTATATACTGTTCCATACACACCTCCAGCAGCTTTTCCCTGTGTCTTGCTTTTATGGCATTTGTTTGTCTTTTTAACACCTCCTGTTAAAGAGTTTAATACTACCCTAGAATCAATCATTCTGAGTCCGTGTGTTTGTGTGTGTGTGTGTGTGTGTGTGTGTGTGTGTGTGTGTGTGTGTGTGTGTATGTCTATTCAACCTTCTCCCTCTCCTCCTCTCCTCCTCTCCCTCTTATACTCTTTAGTATAAGAACCCATAAACTTACAAATATTAGGAAAACTATCTACGGCTGAACTATAGCTCAATGCTACTTTTGCTTTTTATTTTGTAGCCAGGTGTCAGTAAGTTTGCTAGACTAGATTGGAATTTACTTCATAAAAGATTGGCATTCCTTTCACTTATGAGCTTTCTGCCCCAGCCTCCTGAGTAGCTGACATTACAAGCCTGAGCCACCAGGCTCAACTTAATTATAGTATTTCCCTTTTACAATTTTGGGACAAACAGGATCCTCAAGTCCTTTGTCCCTTTGAAACATGTCAGAACTCTGTAGATTCTGTTCCCTGACTTTAAGGCAAATGACAGAGAAGAAGTCACAGACAGAGAGAGGAAACCCAGTGGGGCCTATGAGTGGCTTCTGGAAGGGTGAGGAAAGGAGGAACTGTAGAGAAACTAGCCATAGTTAGAACAGATGTAGACTACATCCTGGTCATTTCTCTGGAGATCCCATGTGGTTTCAAGGTTTCCATGGACAGTTACAAGACCAGTCTCCAAAAGCTGCAGGGCTTTTAATGGGTTGGCCAGAGTCTTTGCTTTGGCTGTGCCTCAACAGGACTTTCTGTCTCCCTCCCTCTCAACAGCAATCACTGTTGGAGAAACAGAGAATTCTAACCCAGAAGCATGAGGACTCCAAAGAGCTTAAAGAGAACCTAGACCATCTTGAGTGCATTGTGTTTGACATCCTGGCCACCTTCCTCAGCGAGGGAAACCTGGCTGACTATGAGCACTTGGTGAAGATGAAATCAGCCCTCATCATTGAGCATCGAGAGCTGGAAGATAAAATCCACCTGTGTGAAGAGCAGCTCAAGTGCTTGTTCCACAGCCTACAGCCTGAGAGAAGCAAATGAGAGGTCCATCCCTGCAGAAGCTGGACATTGAGCCTTGGATATTAATGCCTGGGAATACAAGAGTGAACCCAAGCCTATTTGCCCATCTCTGGAGAGACACACTCTGTATCCACAAGGCTAGGAAAAAAACAATAATGTCCTGTTAGTATGTGATGATTTAGTTATGTTTTTATTTCTGTTGGTTTGCTGAGCAGTTTTGTATTACATGTAACTTCACAGAATTCCAGGCTTTGCTGGTCAGCAGGGTCCCCTAGGATGTTCAATGGCTGAGCCCACAAGATATGAAAAAAAAAGCACTCCTTTGCAGTGGTGGCACCCTTGGTCCTCCCTTGTGTAGATGTCAAATACATCCCTATGGTGCATGAGAGGAAAGACCCTTGTGATTTAGCCAGGCATGGGCTGCTGCCAGCATTCATTAGGTTATCATCATGACTTTTTCTGACCCAGTAAAAAGCAGTGATGATGATAATTTATTGATGTGTGGGAAACATCAAGTTTCCTAGTGGGAAAAAACAAATATGAAAGGAATAACCTACATATTGCATACATTCATTCCTAGAGTAAAACTTCACAAAATTGTGTGCACGCTTTGAAACACCCCAAACAAAGAGATAGCTAGTTTCCTTCTTGTCACATCTTGAATTATTTGTAGCCAACTGACATCACTTTGTTAGAAGTGTGTCTACTAATAATGTTATTGCTCACTGTTTTTTTTCCCCTGAGACCAATGGAATATTTTGAAGCTTCCTTAGCACAAAACACTAATTGTTTGTGTTTATGATCCTTAATGATAATTGGTGGCTTGTCTCTTGTTGCTTTTCTGTCTGTTACTTTGGGCCACATGCATGTAACTTAAGATGTAAGATTCCATCTTCTGGTTTGTCAGAGGTCCTGTGGAGTGACTATTGCTTACATTTGAAACAGAGTTCCAAGATTCCTTGTCCTTAACATTACAAATGGAAAAAGGACAAATAGAGTGTTACTGATTAAAGCAACACTGTATTTCTATTGCTTTCCAGTTGACAGGATAGACATTGGGAAACAATATTTGTAAATGATGTGTCTGATTTGTTACTCATTTTGTTTTTATTATTATTTGTTTGTTTTATATTAGTCTCTTGTAACCCAGATTGGCTTCAGTCTCCCTATGTAGTCCAGATGAGCTTGAAATCCTGATCCTGCTGTCTGCACTTTCTGATTTCTAGGTTTACCATCATACCCCACTTCCATGGCTTCGTATATCTGATAAAAGATTTGTATATAGAATTCCCAAAACCCAACAATAGAAAACAAACTGTTTGAAAAATGTAGGCAAAAGACTTGACTAGACACCTCACCAAAGATGTATGTATGGCAGATAAAATGTTCAGCCACCAGTGGCATGTATGACTTACTTAATTGTAAATGTGTGTAGATTTGGTGTAGTTCTAAAAATGTTTATGTAATTCAATGCATGGTGAAAGAGGTGCAAGTCCCTTTAGTGATTTGGTGTTTAGGCATCACTAATCTTTGTTCTACCAAAGGATTTTTTAAACCTAGTTTTAGCCTGAAATTGCAGCAGATGCAAAGATTTCTGTCTCTCAGCAGTAATCACACCCTTTCCAGAATACACATGCACACTTAGATCCATGTGTATATGCATGTGCTCACACTCTCACATGCAGTTGTCTTAAAGGACCAGATTCTGTGCTTCCAGAGCCACAGGATATGAGGGTGACACCAGATGCTCTGGTGAAGATGATAGTGCCCTCTGTACAGCTGAGACAATATGGGCAAGCTTCTCTACTGCAGACCACAGATGGCCTTGTTGTCAGCCTATCACTATCAGTTGGAAGAAAATGTTTGCAAAAGTGTTGACTCCTATCAAACAGAGCTACTTCTACCTTTGGAAGTCCCTGATCCGCCAGTGCAGCCTCCTCCTTCTTCCACTTGGCCATCCCTTGCTGTGATCATGGGTCATGTCAGGAAATGTGATGCCGGCTGTCCACAAACTTTTTAAGGAATTGCAGACTGTTTTGTTTTCAATTTTCACAATGCTAATTACCTGTGGTTCCTTATCCCCAAATACAGTGTTGTGCACATTTTAATGATATGTGTGTAAAATGTGAATAATGGAATTTTGTCTGTCTGTAACAAACATGTAACTTTTCATGTTGTTCTAGGATTGCCTGTTATGGAGAATAATATGTGGTGCTGTGGCATGCTTGTACTGAATCACATAACAAGTATGAACTTCCTGTCCATTACCTGCTTGCCTGTTCCATTTATGATTAGCAGGGACACAAGAATTCCAGAGAGTCCATGTACATATGTCTGTTAATAGGGATACTGTTGCATAAGAAACAACCTGGTGCTAAAGATTGGTCTTTGTCATGCCTAAGCATGGGCATAGCTATGGAACTCTCTGTATCCACACTGAGCTTGCTTGTGGTCAGTTCTTGTGGCTTTACCCTGAACTCTGCCCTGTCAAAAAATGCACATTTGTGCTTGGTGCTTACCACATACCAACATATCCTCTTGCTTGACTTTAACAAAATAAATAGTTTCTCTTAAAATAAAAATGTCTTTATTTCCTACATTATAGCTTTGTACAAAAATGAAAATACCAGTGATGGGCAAGTAGCCCCTGGGAAAAGGGCATGAGCATGGTGCCCTGAGTTCAAATAACATCAGTATCCTCCACAAAAAAAATCCTATACCAGTCACAGTAGCAAACACTTGCACTCTTTGTCCTTGTTGGAATGGTGAATGGCAGGACCCACAGCATAGTTGTTCCTTCTGTATGTAGGTGACAAACATATCCCTAGGGGGGCACAGTAGGCAAGATTCTTGTGATTTCAGGCTCTGTGTGTTTTGTCCTTGCTAGGTCAACTGTGACCATTCATCTATCCTAATTCTCTGACTCAACCAAAAATCAGTGGTGATAATTAATGTGTGGGATCGGGTATGGTTTCTTGGTGGTTAAAAACAAAATGAATTGAACAACATACAATATATGTTGAGTGTACTGAATCAAAGATTAAAATCCTAAGAGCATTAACATACCACCAACAACACTTTTTTCCAATTCATGACATTGTCCTTTATACTACCACTTTCTAAGCAGCCTTTCTGCTCCATCTGATCCCCCTTGTGGCCATGGACTATTCATTCTACCAATCTCTTGAAATCTTCCTTAACTCCCATGCCTTTCTCTCTCACCTTCCTAGGCACATGAAACTAGAAACATGGGTTCTTTGGGAGGTTATAGGAGGAGTTAGTCTGGGATACATAGTTTTTGCTGTTGAATCTGAAGTCTGCTGAGCAGAAAGTACCTTGTCTGATGGTACTCTGCTTTTGTCTGAGCAGAGTTTTGTCCCCTACGTGGCTCATCTTAGTACCTCAGATGCAGCCCATCACTTTACTTCAAGGCTAATGTTTATTCTTTTCAAAGCCTTGTTCTTTTTTTTGCAGATGTTGTTATTTGAATTAGAAAAAAGATTGTTTTACATGTCAATCCCAGTTCCTTCCCCCTCCCCTCCACCCCTACCACCTCCCAACTAAAACTCTACCTATCACATATCCTTTCTGCTCTCCAGCAAGGGTGCGGCCTTCCATAGGGGGTCATTAGAGTCTATCATATGCTTTGGGATACGGCTTAGGCCCACCCCTGTGTGTCTTGGCTCATGGAGTATCCCTCTATGTGGAATGGACTCCCAAAGTCCACACCTATGCTAGGTATAAGGACTGATCTACTACTGAAGGCCCCATAGATTTCTGAGGTCTCCTCACTGACACCCATGTTCACCCAGGCTGGTGAAACCCACAGAAACAACTAGCCTGAACAACGGGGAGCTCTTGGTCCCCAGAATGATAGCTGGGAAATCAAAGCATTGTTCATACAAATGTATCATGATAGCTCTTTGCCCAGAGGCAGAGGTGGGATGGACACCAGTTCAAGTCTAGTCTTGACTATACAATTAGTATGAGGCCAGAGTGGCCTACATGAGTCTTTTTCCCAGATGAAATAGCATCAAAGATAGTACACCTTGTCAAGCCTGGTTATCTGGGTTGCCTGATATCCTGGGCAACAAAGGGTATTGACTTCCAGGTGTATGCCAGCTGAGGATTCATCTTGCCCCTTTCATTACTTAAATTTCTGTCTTCAATCACAAGTTTAATTATGTTAGTCACTTACTTCTTGTTGCCAAGCCTGTGATGGGACAGGCATTTCA
This sequence comes from Cricetulus griseus, assembly GCF_003668045.3. NCBI lineage: Eukaryota > Metazoa > Chordata > Mammalia > Rodentia > Cricetidae > Cricetulus > Cricetulus griseus. The sequence goes on along the minus strand of NC_048604.1, from coordinate 106,681,676 downwards.
CCTATCTCAGAAGAAGCATGTGTACTATCAGTTATTTACAATTCCACTCTTAACTTTTCTAACCATCTGCTACTTAAAATATCTGTCCTGGTGGTTTTGGTGTTTTGTTATTGGTTTGGGATTGTGTGTGTGTGTGTGTGTGTGTGTGTGTGTGTGTGTGTGTGTGTGTGTGTGTGTGTTATGTTTTGGTGAACTTGTTACAAGCTAGAGTTATCTGGGAAGAAGAATCTCAGTTGAGCCTCCATCAGATGACCCGTAGGCAAATCTACACGCCAGTGTCCTGTTTAATAATGTGGGAGGGCTCAGCCCAACACAGGGTGATGCCACCCTTGGGCAGGTGATCCTGCATTCTATAAGAAAACAGTCTGGGCAAGACATGGGAAGCAAGCAAGTAAGCAGCACCCCTGCTTCAGGTCCTGGCCTGACTTCCTGGATGATGAACTACAGCATAAGTGGGAATAAACATTTTACCAACATGTTTTTGTTTATAGTGTTTTACCACAACAATAGAAACCCTAGCTAAAAGGCCTTCCTATCAAAAATATTTTTTGCCCATGCTTTATGGTAGATATTTGTAATCATAGCCATTCTTCAGGCTGAGAAGGATTGCAAGGTTAAGGCCTCTCGGAGATAGTTAGGGAGCCTAGCTTCAATATCCAAAACTAGACAAAAATAATTTGTTCAGAATTAATAAGCTGAAGAGGATGGCTATAAATATGTTCCTCCCCAGATTGCTCAAGCATTAGAAGGGATTTCTACTATCAGCCTGCAAGAGCCCCTCACCCTGCTTGTCCAGGGTAATTCCAATAGGAACACCACAACCCTCAATATTCTCCCATTTCAGCTTTCATTATTTTGCATCCGAATCCACCATTCACCTACATCCTGGTGCATTCCTACCTTGCAGAACAAGGCAGGTCTTAGGCATGTGTTGGCATCCTATCTGCTCATTTCTAACACTTGGACACTTGGAAGAAATATCAAACAACTTCCACCTCCTTTTGGCTTCCTCTGTTCATCTTCTCCCCTATAGCATGTGTTTGTTGTGACTCACAGGGCTTCTCTCATCCTCTCTCTTGGCCTGGCACCTGAAAGTGTCTGTTTCCTTCTGGAATGCAAGTTCCTTGATTTAATATATATGCACTCTTCCTGTGTGCAGCTTTGCACTTTATTTTAATGTTATTTTATGTGTATGCCTGCATGTCTCTGCACCACATACAAGCCTGCTACCCACAGAGACCAGAAGAGTTTTTGGAAGCCCTATAACTGGAGTTACAGACAGCTGTGAGCTACCCTGTGGGTGTTGGGAACTGAACATTGATCTTTTAGAACAGCAGCTCTTTTAACACTGAGTCACTTCTCCTGTCCCTTTGCAATTATTTTCATCATTTTTTATGGGTAACCAGATGGTATCTTTTTTTTTAATTAGTTAAAAATCGGAACAAGCATGCTTCACATGTCAATCTGTTCGCCTTCTCCCTCCCTTCCCCCAACTCTTCCCCCCAACCCACCACCTGCCCCCCATCCACACTCAACTCCCCATGCAGGGTAAGGCCCTTGATGGTTGCTCCCCAAAGTCCACCACATGATCCTGGGCAAGGCATAGGCCCTCCCCCATGTGAACAGGCCAAGAGTGCATCCCTTCACGTGGGATGGGCTTTCAAAGTCTCTTCTTACACCAGGGAAATCACTAATCCACTACCAGAAGCCTCCTAGAGTGCTTAGGCCACCTAATTGACATCCATGTTCAGGGGTCTGGATCAGTCCTGTGCTGGCCTCCCAGACAGAGGTCTGGGGTCCATGTACTCCCTGTAATTCAGGCCAGCTGTTTCTTGTGGGGTTTACCAGCCTGGTACTGAACCCTTGGATCATCATTCCTCCCTCTATGCAACTAGGTTCCAGAGTTCAGTTCAATGTATATCTGTGGGTGTGTGCCTTTGCTTCCATCAGCCACTGGATGAGGGCTCTAGGATGGCATAAAAGGTAGTCATCAGTCTCATTATAGGGGCAGGGCAATTAGGTTATCCTCTCCATCATTGCCTAGATTGTCAGTTCGTGTCTACATTGTATATAAATATCGAAATCTCCCTAGTGCCAGATCTCTCCTCAGATGTATGATGGCTCCCTCTGTTACATTATCTCTCAACCTGATCTCCTCTATTCTTCCCCCAACTCAACATTTCTGCTCCTCAATTTCCTCCTCTCCCCTCCTCTTCTCCTGCTCTCATTCTGGCAGGTCCCTCTCCCCTTCCCTCATGCTCCCAAATACCTCAGGAGTTCCTGCCCTTACCATTCTTGGGTTCCATGCATTTATCCCTTAGAGTCCTTCATGTTGCCTAGTTTCTTTGGTGAAGAGGATTATAGGCTGGTAATCCTTTGCTCTATGTCTAAAATTTGTATATGAGTGAGCACATACCATGTTTGACTTTTTGTGACTGGGTTACCTCACTCAGGATGGTTTCTTCTAGTTCCATCCATTTGCCTGCGAATTTCAAGATTCCATTGCTTTTTTCTGCTGAGAATTACTTCATTGTATAAATGTACCACAATTTCTCTAGCCATTCTTCAGTTGAGGGACATCTAGGTTGCTTCCAGATTCTGGCTATTACAAGCAATGCTGCTATGAACATGGTTGAACATATGTCCTTGTTATATGAATTTGCATTATTTGGGTATATACACAAGAGAAGAATTGCTGGATCTTGAGGTAGACTGATTCCCATTTTTCTGAGCAACCAGAAAAATGATACTGATTTCCAGAGTGGTCTTACAAGTTCACACTCCCACCAGCAATGAAGGAGTTTTCCTTTTTCTCCACATCCTCTCCAGCATAGATTTTCATTGGTATTTTTGATTTTAGCCATTCTGACAGGTGTGAGGTGGTATCTCAGAGTTGTTTTGAATTGCATTTCTCTGATGACCAAGGATTTTGAGCACTTTCTTAAGTGTCTTTCAGCCATTTCAGATTCCTCTGTTGCGAATTCTCTATTTAGTTCTGCACCCCACTTTTTAATTTCATTTTTTGGTGTTTTGGTGGCTAGCTTCTTGAGTTCATTGTGTATTTTTGAGGTCAGCCCTCTGTCAGATGTGGGGTTGGTGAAGATCTTTTCCCATTCTGTGGGCTGTCGTTTTTGTCTTACAGACTGTCCTTTGCCTTACAGAAGCTTCTCAGTTTCAGGAGGTCTCATTTATTAATTGAAGATCTCAATGTCTGTGCTACTGGTGTAATGTTCAGGAAGTGGTCTCCTGTGCCAATTTGTTCAAGGGTATCTCCCACTTTCTCTTCTTGAAGATTCGGTGTGTCGGGATTTATGTTGAGATCTTTGATCCATTTGAACTTAAGTTTTGTGCATGGTGACAGGTATGGATCTATCTGCAATCTTCTGCATGTCCAAAATCAGCTGTGCCAGCACCATTTGTTGAAGATGCTATCTTTTTTCAATTGTATAGATTTAGCACCTTTGTCAAAATTAATGTGTTTGGAGGTGTGTGGGTTAATATCAGGGTTTTCAATTTGATTCCATTCGTCTATCTGTCTATTTTGTGCCAATTCCAAGCTGTTTTCAGAACTATGGCTCTATAATAGAGCTTGAAGTCAGGGGTGGTGATGCCTCCAGAAGATCCTTTATTGTACAGAGTTGATTTGGATATCCTGAGTTTTTTATTTTTCCATAAAAAGTTGAGTATTGTTTTTTCAATGTCTGTGAAGAACTGCATTGGGATTTTGATGGGGATTGTGTTGAATCTTGTTGCTTGTATATATGTTTTCAGGGCTGACCATTTGGTATTGGATAACAAGTTGATATGCCCCTTCTGTGTGTAAGACTATTCCTCGCTCTCTCTCTCTGCATTCCTTAGTTGCCTGTAGATCTTTTTGTCGGGCTAGGAACCCAAGGTTTCCTCCATCCATGTTGACACATCTAGTGTTGTCCTTGTTCAGCTCACATTTAGGCAGTCAGGTTGGTGAGACTTTTTGGATGTCGCTTCTGACATTTCTAGAAGACACAATCTCACAGCAAACTCCCTGATCCTGGGGTTCTTGCGGGCTTTTTTGCTCTTCTGCAGTGATATCTGAGCCTTAGGTGCACGGATAGACTTGTAGATGTATCAGTTGGGTCTGGGCTCCACAACTCTTTATTTTGATTGGTTGTGGTTTTCTGTAATGATCTCCTTCTGTTGCAAAGACAAGTTTCCTTGAAGAAGGATGAGAAATACATTTGTCTCTGAGTATAAGGGCAAATAGTGTGTAATTAGAGATGATGCTGGTTTAGTAAAGTCGTGGTTGTAGGTTCTCTTCTAAGATCTATGTTTTCACCAACCATGGGTAGTTGACTGGGTTTCTAGTAATTTCCCTCTTATTGATTAGGTTATTTTTGAAATTATAATTACATTATTTACCCCTTCCATTTCCTCACTACAAACTTTCCTGAGTGCCCTTCATTGCTCTCTTTCAAATCATGACCTCTGTGTGTGTGTGTGTGTGTGTGTGTGTGTGTGTGTGTGTGTGTGTGTGTGTGTGAAACGTGCTTGGTCCATATATTATTACTTGTATGTATATGTTTTCAAGTGTAACCATTTGGTGTAATGTGGTTTTAATTTTCAAAAGTGAATGTTGGTAGACATGGCAGGGTCTCTTGGTGGGATGTTCTCTGGGCAGCCTCCTGGTCCCCCGCCACCTCTGCCCAGGCTTACAAGCCAGGCCTTGTTTCAGCAAGCAGCACCCAGGGCTCCAAAACTGTCTAATAAAACTTTGGTGGACGAGTTGGAGTCATCTTTTGAGGCTTGCTTTACCTTCCTTGTGAGTCAGGATTATGTCAATGGAACTGATCAGGAGAAAATTTGAACTGGTATTGATCAGTGTATCCAGAAGTTTTTGGACATTGCAAGACAGACAGAATGTTTTTACTTACAAAAAAGTTTGCAGTTGTCTTTCCAGAAACCAGATCAAGTTATCAGAGAGGAAGTCTCAGAACTAAGGAGTGAACTGCAGCAAAAAGATGCGCTGGTCCAGAAGCACTTGACAAAGCTGAGGCACTGGCAGCAGGTGCTGGAGGACATTAATGTGCAGCCCAAGAAGCCAGCTGAAATCCCCCAGGACTCCTTGGCCTACCTGGAGCAGGCATCAGCAAATATTCCTGCACCTCTGAAGCAGGCCTAAGAGCACTCTGGCCTGGGGTGCGGCCTATACTCCTGCCAGACATCTTTCCTTAAAGATGTGGCCTCTGGAAGAACTCCATTGATAATGCGTGGGTGTTAGTTATTTATAAGGTGTGATTTAAATATGAAGCTTAGGCTGCTCTTAAACCTATGATTCCCCTGCTTCGGCCTCCTTAGTTCTTTAAATCCCTACAGTACTTTGTAAAAATGCCTAAAGCTTTGATAAACCAAGTACAGTTTTCTTTTGTTTTCTTTTAACTCTTTAAGGAATTTTGGACTGTGAGGGTGATCACACATATTCTTACATGGCCTTTGCCATTTGTTTTGACGTTTTGTCCATTTTGTGGGGTTTTCTAGTTGTGAATTTGGTAAAAACTGAAGGAAAAGATTTTTTAATAGTTTGAGAAGGCAGAGGACATAGGGTTTGGTGTTGGCCTTAATCATCCATGGTAGAATAGGCAAATCTGTGAATTTGCTATAGTTCAAAAGTTTTGAACTACAACCTAGATAACAAGGCTTGACAAGGTGTACCATCTCTGCTGCTGTGTCATCTGGGACAAGGACTCAGGTAAGCCATTCTGGCCTCATACTCATTGTGTAGTCAAGACTAGACTTGAACTGGTGTCCATCCCGCCTCTGCCTATGGGCAAAGAGCTATCAGAATGCATTTGTAAGAACAATGCTTTGATTTCCCACCTATCAGTCTGGAGACCAAGAGCTCCCCGTTGTTCATGTTAGCTGTTTCTGTGGGTTTCACCAACCTGGGACTGATCCAGACCCCAGGAATATGGGTGTCAGTGAGGAGACTTCAGAAATCTATGGGGCCTCCAGTAGTAGATCAGTCCTTATCCCTAGCATAGGTGTGGACTTTGGGAGTCCATTCCACATAGAGGGATACTCCATGAGCCAAGACACATGAGGGTGGGCCTAGGCAATATCCCAAAGGATATGATAGACTCTGATGACATGCTATGGAAGGCCTAACCCTCTCTGGGTAGCATAAAGGATATGTGATAGGTAGGGTATTAGATGGGGGGTGGTAGGGGTGGAGGGGAGGGGGAAGGAACTGGGATTGACATGTAAAGCAATCTTATTTCTAATTCAAATAACAACATCTGCAAAAAATAAAAGAATGCTTTGAAAAAATGGACTCTAAGCCTTGAAGTAAAGTGATGGGCTGCTTCTGAGGTACTGAGATGATTCAGATAGGTGACAACACTCAGCTCAGACAAAATCTTGCATCAGGCAAGGGACTTTATGCTCAGCAGTCATCAGATTCAACAGCAAAAACTATGTATCCCAGACTAACTCCTCCTATAACCTCCCAAAGAACCCATGTTTCTAGTTTCATGTGCCTAGGAAGGTGAGAGAGAAAGGCATGGGAGTTAAGGAAGATTTCAAGAGATTGGTAGAATGAATAGTCCATGGCCACAAGGGGGATCAGATGGAGCAGAAAGGCTGCTTAGAAAGTGGTAGTATAAAGGACAATGTCATGAATTGGAAAAAAGTGTTGTTGGTGGTATGTTAATGCTCTTAGGATTTTAATCTTTGATTCAGTACACTCAACATATATTGTATGTTGTTCAATTCATTTTGTTTTTAACCACCAAGAAACCATACCCGATCCCACACATTAATTATCACCACTGATTTTTGGTTGAGTCAGAGAATTAGGATAGATGAATGGTCACAGTTGACCTAGCAAGGACAAAACACACAGAGCCTGAAATCACAAGAATCTTGCCTACTGTGCCCCCCTAGGGATATGTTCACCATTCCAACAAGGACAAAGAGTGCAAGTGTTTGCTACTGTGCCTGGCCTAGGATATTTTGGGGAGGATACTGATGGCATTTGAACTCAGGGCAACCCTTTTCCCAGGGGCTACTTGCCCATCACTGGTATTTTCAATTTTGTACAAAGCTATATTGTAGGAAATAAAGATTTTTTCTTTCATTTTAAGGGACACTATTTATTTTGTTAAAGTCAAGCAAGGGGTTATGTTGTTATATGGTAAGCACCAAGCACAAATGTGCATTTTTTGACAGGGCAGAGTTCAGGGTAAAGCCACAAGAACTGACCACAAGAGAGATCAGTGTGAATACAGAGAGTTCCATAGCTATGCCCATGCCTATGCATGCCAAGGACCAATCTTTAGCACCAGGTTGTTTCTTATGCAACGGTATCACTATTCACAGACATGTACATGGACTCTCTGGAATTCTTGGGTCCCTGCTAATCAGACATGGAACAGGCAAGCAGGTAATGGATAGGAAGGTCATAATTGTTTTGTGGTTCAGTATAAGCATGGTAGTGCACTACATATTGTTACCCATAAGAGACAATCCTGGAAAAACACTAAAACGCACATTACAGACAAACAAAATTCAATTATTCACATTTTACACACATATCATTAAAATGCTCACAACACTGTATTTGGAGATTTAAAAAAACCACAGTAAATAGCGTGGTGGAAATTGAAAACAAAATAGTCTGCAATACCTTAAAAAGTTTGTGGACAGCCAGCATCACATTTTCTGACATGACCCATGATCACAGCAAGGGATGGACAAGTGGAAGAAGGAGCAGGCTGCACTGGCAGATCAGGGACTTCCAAAGGTAGAAGTAGCTCTGTTTAATAGGAGTCAACACTTTTGTAAAGATTTTCTTCCACCTGATAGTGATAGGCTGTCAACAAGGCCATCTGTGGTCTGCAGTAGAGAAGCTTGCCCATTTTGACGCAGCTGTACAGAGGGCACTATCATCTTCACCAGAGCGTCTGGTGTCACCCTCATATCCTGTGGCTCTGGAAGCACCGATTCTGGTCCTTTAAGACAACTGCAAGTGCTTTTTCCGCCGACCAACCCAGAAACTAGGTGACTCAGTCTCTGCCCTTACCCAACTCCCGCCCAAAACATCACTCACCCCGACCACACAACCCGCCCCCAAGCATGCACCTGCCTTCTTGGGGTAGACATGACCAGGCAGGGAGGACCTCCCTGCTCCCTGAATCTGGTAGCACCCCACTCTTCCATCTCTTTACACCGACTGACCCAGGAATGAGGTGAGTGAGGCTCTGCCATTACCCAACCCCCACCCAAACCATCACTCACCCTGACCACACTGGGCCTGCTTTGGGTAGACACACACAGACATGGAGGAGCTCCCTGAATCTGGAAACACCCCACTCTTCCATCTCTTTCCGCCAACCTATCCACAGCGAGTGAGGAGACTACCAGGAGAGGCAAGACCATCCACAGTTGTGGACATTGAATTCCTGCCCCCCCCCACACCACTGGGTCACAAGAGGAGATAGAGAGACCCCCACCTGCACCCACTAAAAGAAGATATGAGAGGAAGACAGAATAACATTTCACTCAACAACAGAAAGACCAATATGACACCACCAGAATCTAGGGACTCCACTCCAGCAAGATCTGAAAAGCCCAACACAGAGCATGAAGATGAGATGGACCTCAAAAATTATCTCAGAAAGATGATAGAGACCTTTAAAGCGGAAATAAGAAAATCCCTTAAAGAAATAGAAGAAAAAGCAAACAAAAAATTACACGAAATGGAAGAAAAGACAAACCAAAAAATTCAAGAAATAAACAAGTCTCTTAAAGAATCTAAAGAAACCCAAGAAAAAAATCCAACAAGTGAAGGAAGTTCTTGAAGCAGTTCAAAGCATGAAAGCTGAAATAGACACAATAAGGAAAACACAGAATGAGGTGATGCTGGAAATGGAAAGGCTGGATAAACAATCAGGAACTAAAGATGTAAGTATAACCAATAGAATTCAAGAGATGGAAGAGAGAATCTCAGCCATTGAAGACTCACTAGAGGATATACATTCATCAACCAAAGAAAACCTCAAGTCCAACAAATCCCTAACACAAAATATCCAGGAAATATGGGACACCTGCAAAGACCAAACCTAAGAATAATATGTGTTGGAGAAGGTAAAGAAACACTGCTCAAAGGTACAGAAAACATATTCAACAAAATCATAGAAGAAAACTTCCCCAACCTATGGAAGGATATTCCTATGAAAGTACAAGAAGCTTACAGGACACCAAACAGACTGGACCACAAAAAGAAGTCCCCCTGACACATAATAATCAAACCACCAAATCTACAGAATAAAGAGAAAATATTAAGAGCAGCAAAGGAAAAAATCCAAGTAACATATAAAGGCAAACCAATCAGAATCACACCTGACTTCTCAATGGAAACTCTGAAAGCCAGAAGGTCTTGGATAGATACCCTATAAGCACTAAGGGAGCATGGATGTCAACCCAGACTACTGTACCCAGCAAAACTTTCAATCACTATAGATGGAGAAAACAAGATATTCCATGACAAAAACAGATTTAAACAACACATATCCACAAATCCAGCACTACAGAAGGTTCTAGAAGGAAAACTCCAACCCAACGACCATAGCTACACTCACAAAAACACTGGAAATAGATAATCTAATTTTACCAAACACCAAAAGAAACAGGAGGGCGAAATCCACACTCAATGACACCACCAACAATAAATCCAAAACAAACAAGAACCAACGATCAATGGACATTAATATCCCTAAATGTCAATGGTCTTAACTTACCCATAAAAAGATATAGGCTAACAGAATGGATATAAAGACAGAATCCATCCTTCTACTGTTTACAAGAAACACACCTCAACTTCAAAGACAGGCGATACCTCAGAGTAAAAGGATGGGAAAAGATTTTACAATCAAATGGCCTCAAGAAACAAGCTGTTGTAGCAATCCTAATATCTAACAAATTAGACTTTAAACTAAAACCAAAAGAGATGAAGAAGGGCATTTCATACTCATCACAGGAAAAGTCCATCAAGATGAAGTCTCAATCCTGAACATGTATGCCCCAAATACAAAGGCACCCACATTTGTGAAAGAAACATTACTAAGGCTCAAACCACACATAAAACCACACACACTTATAGTAGGAGACTTCAACACCTCCCTTACACCACTAGACAGGACTGCCAGACATAAACTTAACAAAGAAACAAAGGATCTCACAGAAGTTATGACCCAAATGGGTTTAACAGATATCTATAGAACATTCCATCCAAACACAAAAGAATTTACCTTCTTCTCAGCACCACATGGAACCTTCTCTAAAATTGACCACATAGTTGGCAGCAAAGCAAACCTACACAGTTACAAAAGAATTGAAATAACCCCCTGCATTTTATCAGACCACCATGCATTAAAGCTAGAATTCAACAGCAATACGAATTGCAGAAAACCTACATTCGAGTGGAAAATGAATAACACCCATTTGCACCAATCCTGGGTTGAGGAAGAAATAAAAAAAGAAATGAAAGACTTCCTAGAATTTAATGAGAATGTAGACACAACATACCCAAACTTATGGGACACTCAGAAAGCAGTACTAAGAGGGAAGTTCATAGTACTAAGTGCCCACATGAAGAAACTGGAGGAAAGTCACATTAGAGAATTGAGAGAACAACTGAAAGCTTTAGAGCAAAGAGAAGCAAACACACCAAGGAGGTGTAGACGTCAGTAAATAATCAGCCTGAGAGCTGAAATCAACAGAGTACAAACTAGGAAAACAGTACAAAGAATCAATGAAACAAAGAGTTGGTTCTTTGAGAAGATCAATAAGATAGGCAAACCTCTATCCAAACTAACCAAAAGGCAGAGAGAGAGCATGCTAATTAACAAAATCAGAAATGAAAAGGGGGATATAACAAGGGACACTGAGGAAATCCAGAGCAGATAAACAGTTTAAATTGGCCTATAACCCCTAATGAAATAGAAGTAGTCATCAAAAGCCTCCCAACCAAAAACATTCCAGGGCCAGATGGCTTCATTGCAGAATCTACCAGAAATTCACACAAGAGCTAATTCCAGTACTCCTCAAACTGTTCCGCACAATAGAAACAGATGGGATATTGCCAAACTCTTTCTACGAGGCTACAATCACTTTGATACCTAAGCCACACAAAGATATGATTAAGAAAGAGAACTACAGACTGATATCCCTCATGATCATCGATGCTAAAATACTCAATAAAATATTGGCGAACCGAATCCAAGAACATATCAGAAAACCATCCACCATGATGAAGTAGGCTTCATCCCAGGGATGCAAGGATTGTTCAGCATGCGAAAATCCATCAATGTAATCCACCATATAAACAAACTGAAAAAGAAAAACCACATGATCATCTCACTAGACACTGAAAAAGCCATTGACAGGATCCAACATCCCTTCATGATAAAGATCTTGGAGGGAACAGGAATAACAGGAACATATCTAAACATGATAAATGCAATATACACCAAACCAGTAGCCAACATCAAACTAAATGGAGAGAAACTCAAAGCGTTTCCTCTAAAATCAGGAACAAGACAAGGCTGTCTACTCTCTCCATATCTCTTCAATATTGTACTTGAAGTTCTGGCTAGAGCAATAAGACAAGAAAAGGGGATCAAAGGGATACAAATTGGAAAGGATGAAGTCAAATTTTCACTATGACGACATGATAGTCTACATTAGTGACCCAAAAAGCTCTACCAGGAAACTCCTACAGCTGATAAACACCTTCAGCAAGGTAGCAGGATACAAAATTAACTCAAAAAATCAGTAGCCCTACTATATACAGATGATAAATCCCATGAGAAAGAAATCAGGGAAACATGAACTTTCACAATATCCACAAGCAACATAAAATATCTTGGGGTAACACTAACCAAAAAAAGTGAAAGACCTGTACAATAAGAACTTTGAGACTTTAAAGAAAGAAATTAAAGAAGATACCAGAAAATGGAAAGATCTCCCATGCTCTTGGATAGGTAGAATTAACATAGTAAAAATGGCAATCTTGCCAAAAGCAATCTACAGATTCAATGCAATCCCCATCAAAATCCCAACACAGTTTTGCACAGACATTGAAAGAACAATACTCAACTTTATATGGAAAAGTAAAATACCCAGGATAGCCATAACAACTCTTTACAATAAAGGATATTCTGGAGGCATCACCGTCCCCGACTTCAAGCTCTACTATAGAGCCATAGTTCTGAAAACAGCTTGGTATTGGCACAAAAATAGACAGATAGACCAATGGAATCGAATTGAAGACCCTGATATTGACCCACACACCTACCTTATTTTTGACATAGGTGCTAAATCTATACAATGGAAAAAAGATAGCATCTTCAACAAATGGTGCTGGTACAATTGGATTCGGACATGCAGAAAATTGCAGATAGATCCATATGTGTCACCATGCACAAAACTTAAGTGAAAATGGATCAAAGATCTCAGCATAAATCCAGCCACACTGAATCTTCTAGAAGAGAAAGTGGGAATTACCCTTGAACAAATTGGCACAGGAGACCGCTTCCTGAACATTACGCCAGTAGCACAGACATTGAGGTCTGCAATTAATAAATGGGACCCCCTGAAACTGAGAAGCTTCTGCAAGGCAAAGGAAACAGTCAGTAGGACAAAACAACCACCCACAGAATGGGAAAAGATCTTCACTGATCCCACATCAGACAGAGGACTAACCCTAACCCCAGAGGTTAGAGAAGCAGAGACAGACATCCACAGATATACACTGAGCTGAAATCTGGAATTTAGTTGAAGAGAGGGAGGAATGAAGAGTGAAGGTGTCTGTACCATGTTGGAGAAACCCACAGGAATAATTGGCCTGAACAAGGGAGAGCACATCGACCCCAGATGCTGTCGGGGAGGCCAGTACAAGACTGATCCAGACCCCTGAACATGGATGTCAATAAGGAGGCCTTTGCACTCCAGGGAGCCTCTGGTGGTGGATTTAGTATTTTTCCCTGGTGAAAGAAGGGACTTCAAGAGCCCATCCCACGTGAAGGGATACACTCTGGCCCTGGACACATGGGGAAGGGCCCAGGACCAGCACAGGAAGATTTGGTGGACTTTGCAGAGCCCCCATTGAGGGCCCTACCCTGCCTGGGGAGTAGTGGGTGTATGGGGTTCGGAGTATGCTGGGGGTGTCAGAGGAGGGATGGGGGTGAGGGGAGGGAGAGGGAGAAGGGACTTACATGTGAAACAAGCTTGTTCCCTATCTAAAACTAATAAATAATTTTTTAAAAAGACAACTGCATGTGAGAGTGTGAGCACATGGACCTAAGTGTGCATGTGTATTCTGGAAAGGGTGGGGTTACTGCTTAGAGAGGGAAATCTTCGAATCTGCTTCAATCTCAGGGGAATAGAAGGATTCAATAATCCCTTGGTAGAACAAAGACTTGTGATGCCTAAACATCAAATCACTAAAGGGACTTGCTCAACTTTCACCATGCATTGAGTTACATAAACATTGTTTGAACTACACTAAATCTACACTCACTTAACATTAAGTAAGTTATACATGCCACTGGTGGGTGAACATCTTTCATGTGTTTATCTGCCATACATACATCTTCTTCTGTTAGGTGTCTAGTCAACTCTTTTTTTATTTTTATTTTTTATATATTTGAACTACAGACAAGATTGAATTACATGATGATCCACTTCCCTTCTCCCTCCCTTCCTCCTCTAACACCCCCCAACTAAAATCCTAACTATCACATATCCTTTCTTCTAATCCATACCTGACTCAAAATTTCTGCTTACTCATGACTTCTGCATCCTTCCTTTTCTTCCCTTCTCACTCTGGTAGCCTCCTCCCCCCTCTTCTCATATTCTCAATTTGCTCAGGGGATGGTGACCCTTTCTCCATCTCCAGGGGACAAAGTTTGCCTCTTTTAGGGTCTTCCTTGTTCACTAGTTTCTCTGGCAGTGTGGATTGTAGGATGGCAATCCCTTAATATATGTCTAAAACCCACATATGAGTGAGTACATATCATGTTTGTATTTTTGTGATTGGGTTACCTAGCTCACAGTGTTTTCTTCTAGTTCCATCCATTTTCCTGAAAATTTCAAGATTCCATTGTTTTTTTTCTTCTGCTGAGTAATACTCCATTGTGTAAATGTACCACATTTTCTCCATCCATTCTTCGGTTGAGGGGCATCTAGGTTCCTTCCAGTTTCTGGCTATTACAGATAGTGCTGCTATTAACATCGTTGAACAGATGTCATTTGAATGTGCTTCTTTGGGGTATATGCCTAGAAGTGAAATTGCTGGATCTTGTGGTAGACTGGTTCCCATTTTCTTGAGGAGTCAACATACTGATTTCCAAAGTGGCTGTACAAGTTGGGACTCCCACCAGCAGTGGAGGAGTGTTCCACTTTCTCCACATCCTCTCCAGCATAAACTGTCATTGGTGTTTTTGATTTTAGCCAATCTGACAAGAGTAAGATGGTATCTCAGAGTTGTTTTGGTTTGCATTTCCCCAATGGCTAAGGATGTTGAACACTTTCTTATGTGTCTTTCAGCCATTTTAGATTCCTCTATTGAGAATTGTCTATTTAGTTCTGTACCCCATTTTTTATTTGGGTTGTTTGTTGTTTTGGAGAGTAGCTTCTTGAATTCTTTGTATATTTTGGAGATCAGCCCTCTGTCAAATTTGGTGTTGGTGAATATCTTTTTCCAGTCTGTGGGCTGTCATTTTGTCTTGCTGACTGTGTCCTTTGCCTTAGAGAAGCTCCTCAGTTTCAGGAGGTCCCATTTATCAATTGTTGATCTCACTGTCTGTGCTAATGGTGTTATGTTCAGAAAGCAGTCTCTTGCACCGATTAATTCAAGGGTATTTCCCACTTTATCTTCTAGTAGGTTCAGTGTGGCTGGGTTTATGGTGAGGTCTTTGATCCATTTTGACATAAGTTTTGTGCAGTGCGAAAGGCTTGGGTCTATATGTAGTCTTCTACATGTTTGCATCCAATTATGCCAGCACCATTTGTTGAAGATGTTCTCTTTGTTCCAGCGTATATATTTGGATTGTTTGTCAAAAATCAGGTGTTTGTAGGTGTGGAGGTTAATATCAGAGCTTTCAACTCTATTCCATTGGTCTACCAGTCTACTTTTGTGCTAATGCCAAGCTGTTTTCAGGACTACAGCTCTGTAATAGAGCTTGAAGTCAGGGATGGTGATGCCTACAGAAGTTCCTCTATTGTACAGGGTTGTTTTGGCTATCCTGGTTCATTTGTTTCTCCATATAAATTTGAGAATTGTTCTTTCAAGTTCAGTGAAGAATTGTGTTGGGATTTTGATGGAGATTGCATTGAATCTGTAGATTGCTTTTGGCAAGATTACCATTTTAACTATGTTGATACTGCCTATCCAAGAACAAGGGAGATCTTTCCATTTTCTGGTATCTTCTTTAATTTCTTTCTTTAGAGACTCAAAATTCTTACGGTACTTGTCTTTCACTTTTTTGGTTTGTGTTACGCCAAGGTATTTTATGTTGCTTGTGGCAATTGTAAAGGGTGATGCTTCTCTGATTTCTTTCTCCACCAATGTGTAATCCATATATAGTAGGGCTACAGATTTTTTTTGAGTTAATCTTGTATCCTGCCACTTTGCTGAAGGTGTTTATCAGCTATAGGAGTTCCCTGGTTGAGTTTTTCGGGTCACTTATGTAGACTATCACATCATCTGCAAATAGTGAGAGTTTGATTTCTTCCTTTCTGATTTGTATTCCCTTGATCTCCTTTTGTTGTCTTATTGCTCTAGCTAGGACATCAAGGACAATATTGAAGAGGTATGAAGAGAGTGGGCAGCCTTGTCTTGTACCTGAATTTAGAGGAATTGCACTGAGTTTCTCTCCATTTAATTTGATGTTGGCTGTTGCCTTGCTGTATATAGCTTTTGTTATGTTGAGGTATGTTCCTGTTATGCCTGATTTCTCCAGGACCTTTATCATGAAGGGGTGTTGGATTTTTGTCAAAGGCTTTTTCAGCATCTAGTGAGATGATCATGTGAATTTTTTTCCTCAGTCTGGTGGATTACATTGATGGATTTTCATATGTTGAACCATCATGCATCCCTGGGATGAAGCCTACTTGATCGGGATGGATGATTTCTCTGATGTGTTCTTGGATTCGATTTGCCAATATTTTATTGAGAATTTTTGGATCAATGTTCATGAGGGATATTGGTCTGTAGTTCTCTTCCTTAGTTGTGTCTTAGTGTGGCTTGGGTATTAAGGTTATTGAAGCCTCCTAAAAAGAGTTTGGTAATGACTCTTCTGCTTCTATTGTGTGGAATACTTTGAGGAGAATTAGTATTAGCTGTATTTGAATTTCTGGTAGAATTCTGCACTGAAGCCATCTGGTCCTGGGCTCTTTTTGGTTGGGAGACTTCTAATGACTGCTTCAATTTCATTAGAGGTTATAGGTCTATTTAAGTTGCTTATCTGTTCTTGATTAATTTTGGTAAGTGAAATCTGTCCAGAAAATTGTCCATTTCTTTTAGATTTTCAAATTTTGAGGAATATAGGGTTTCAAAGTATGACCTGAAGATTCTCTGCATTTCCTCTGTGTTTGTTGTTATGTCCTCCTTTTCATTCCTGATTTTGTTAATTTGTATGTTCACTCTTTGTTGTTTGGTACGTTTGGATAAAGGTTTCTCTATCTTGTTAATTTTCTCGAAGAACCAACTTTTTGTTATATTGATTCTTTGTATTGTTCTCCTAGTTTCCATTTTATTGATTTTAGCCCTCAATTTGATTATTTCCTGGCATCTGCTCCTCCAGGGTATATTGACTTCTTTGTTTTCTAAAGCTTTCAGTTGTGCTGTAAATTCTCTAGTGTGATTGTTCTCCTGTTTCTTCATGTGGGCATTTAGCGCTATGAACATTCCTCTTAGCATTGCTTTCAAAGTATCCCATTGGTTTGGATATGTTTTGTATGCATTCTCATTGAATTCTAGGAAATCTTTAAATTCTATTTTTATTTCTTCCTGGACCCATGAATTGTGCATTTGGGTGTTACTTAATTTCCATGAGTTTGTAGGTTTTATGTAGTTCATGTTGTTGTTGAATTCTAATTTTAAAGCATGGTGGTCTGATAAGACACAGGGGGTTATTTCAATTTTTTTGTACTTGTTGAGGTTTGCTATGTTGCCAAGTATGTGGTTGATTTTAGAGAAGGTTCCATGTGGTGCTGAGAAGAAGGTAAAATGTTTTGTATTTGAGTGGAATGTTCTATAGATATCTGTTAAGTCCAATTGCACCATAACTTCTAT
Organism: Cricetulus griseus; assembly: GCF_003668045.3. Taxonomy (NCBI): domain Eukaryota; kingdom Metazoa; phylum Chordata; class Mammalia; order Rodentia; family Cricetidae; genus Cricetulus; species Cricetulus griseus. The sequence goes on along the minus strand of NC_048604.1, from coordinate 106,664,344 downwards.
TATTTCTTTTGTTTCTTTGTTAAGTTTCTGTCTGGTGTTCCTGTCCAGTGGTGAGAGTTGGGTGTTGAAATCTCCAAATATAAGTGTGTGTGGTTTTATGTGTGATTTGGGTTTTAGTAATGTTTCTTTTACAACTGTGGATGCCTTTGTATTTGGTGCATAAATGATCAGAATTGAGACTTCATCCTGATGGATTTCTCCTGTTATGAGTAGGAAATGACCTTCTTCATCTCTTTTGACTGATTGTAGTTTCAAGTCCAATTTGTTGGATATAAGGATTGCCACCCCTGCTTTTTTCTTGTGTCCATTTGTTTGGAAGATCTTTCCCCAACCTTTAATTCTTAGGTACCATCTGTCTTTGAGGTTGAGGTGAGTTTCTTGTATGCAGCAGAAGGAAGTATTCTGTCTTCTTATCCATTCTGCTAATCTGTGTCTGTTTATAGGGGAGTTAAGACCATTAATGTTGATGGATATTAATGACCATTGATTATTGTTCGTTCTTGTTTGTTTTTGATTTGGTGATGGTGGCAAGATTATGTTTGGGATTCTGTCCCTTTTTCCTTTTGGCTGTTGGTAAGTTGGGATTATCTATTGCCTATGTTTTTCTGGTTGTAGTTAACTTCCTTGGGTTGCAGTTTTCCTTCCAGTACTTCCTGTAGGGCTGGATTGGTGGATATGTATTGTTTGAATCTGGTTTTGTCATGGATTATCTTGTTTTCTCCATCTATAATGATTGAAAGCTTTGCTGGGTATAGTAGTCTGGGCTGGCATCTATGGTCTCTTAGGATATCTGTCCAGGACCTTCTGGCTTTCAGTCTTTCCATGGAAAAGTCAGGTGTGATTCTGATAGGTTTGCCTTTATAGGTTACTTGGCCTTTTTCCTTTGCTGCTCTTAATATTTTCTCTTTATTCTGTATGTTTGGTGTTTTGATTATTATGTGGCCAGGTGACCTTGCTTTTGGTTCAGTCTATTTGGTGTTCTGTAGGCTTCTCGTATTTTCATAGGCATGTCTTTCTTTAGATTGGGAAATCTAAAGATTTCTATGATTTTGTTGAATATGTTTTCTGTGCCTTTGAATTGGATTTCTTCACCTTCTTCTATACCTATTATTCTTAGGTTTGTTCTTTTCATGGTATCCCATATTTCCTGGATATTTTGTGTTAGGGATTTGTTGGACTTAAGATTTTCTTTGGTTGATGAATCTATTTCCGCTAGTGTGTCTTCAACTCCTGAGATTCTCTCCTCCATCTCTTGTATTCTGTTGGTAATGCTTACATCTGTAGTTCCTGATCATTTACCCAGCTTTTCTATTTCTAGCATTCCCTCAGCTTGTGCTTTCTTTATTGTCTCTATTTCAGTTTTTAGGTCTTGAACTGTTTCCTTGAGAGACATATTGATACCTTGTAATTTTTGGTTTGTTTTTTCTTCCATTTCTTTAAGGGATTTTCTCATGTCCTCTTTGAAGTCCTCTATCATTTTCATGAAGATGTTTTTAAGGTCATTCTCTTCTGGTTCATCTGCATCGTGATGTTCATGTCTTACGGGAGTATGGTTCCTAGTCTCCAGTGGTGTCATATTGGGTTTTCTGTTGTTGGATGTGCTTTTACCTTGCCCTCTTCTCATCCTTTCTTCTGGTGGGTGTAGCAGGACATTCTTGCTCTCCTGGTGGGTGTGGGACCAAGGTTCGCTTCTGGTAGATGCTAACAGATCCAATACTCTGATGTTGGTCCTCTTCTCGTGGATGGATTTGTCAGTATTACCTGGTTGTCGGCAGTGTTCGGGAGTGCTGAGTCCCAGAGGGCTGGCAGTTGGAGGAAGAGCTGTCACCGGGCCTCAGTGTGTTGTATCCCACCACCAAACTCGGTCTGGCACGCAGGTCACTTGTCTCTAGTCAACTCTTAAGCGTAATTTTTTCAAACAGTTTGTTTTCTATTGTTGGGTTTTGGGAATTCTTTATACAAATCTATTATCAGATATACGAAGCCATGGAAGTGAGGTATGATAGTAAACCTAGAACTCAGAAAGTGGAGGCAGGAGGATCAGGAGTTCAAGGTCATCTGGATTACATAGCAAGAAGGAAGCCAGTCTGGGTTACATGACACTCATCTAAAACAAACAAACAATAATAAAAACAAAATGAGTAACAAATCAGACACATCATTTACGAATATTGTTTCCCAATCTCTATCCTGTTAACTGGAAACCAATAGAATGACAGTTTTGCTTTAATGAGTAACACTCTATTTGTCATTTTTCCATTTCTAATGTTAAAGACAAGGAACCTTGAAACTCTTTTTCAAATGTAAAAAATAGTCACTCCACAGGACCTCTGAAAAACCAGAAGATGCAATCTTACCTGATAAGGTACACACATGTGGCCCATGGTAACAGACAAAAGAGCAACAAGAGACAAGCCACCGATTATCATTACACATACACAAACAAATTAGTGTTTTTGGGGAAGGAAGCTTCAAAATATTCCATTGGTCGCAGTAAAAAAAAAAAAAAAACAGCAAGCAATAACATTAGTAGACACCCTTCACCAAGTAATTTATCTTGCATACAAATTATTTAAGATGTGACAAGAAGGACACTAGATATCTGTTTGTTTGGGGTGTTTCAAAGCATGCACACAATTTTGGATGTTTTACTCTAGGAATGAATATATGCAATACGTAGGTTGTTCATTTCATAGTTGTTTTTTTTTTTTTTTTTTTTTTACCACTAGGAAACTTGATGTTTCCCACACAACAATAAATTATCATCTTCACTGGTTTTTACTGGGTCAGAGAAAGTCATGATGATAGCCTAATGAATGCTTGCATTATTGAATGAACATGTACAGAACACTCAGCAGCCCATGCTTGGATAAATCACAAGGGTCTTTCCTCTCATGCACCATAGGGATGTATTTGGCATCTACACAAGGGAGGAGCAAGGGTGCCACCACTGCAAAGGAGTGTTTGCATATCTTGTGGGCTCAGCCATTGAACATCCTAGGGGACCCTGCTACCAGCAAAGCCTGGAATTCTGTGAAGTTACATGTAATACAAAACTGTTCAGCAAACCAACAGAAATGAAAAACATAACTAAATCATCACATACTAACAGGACATTATTGCTTTTTTTTACTAGCCTTGTGGATCCAGAGTGTGTCTCTCCAGAGATGGGCAAATAGGCTTGGGTTCAATCTTGTATTCCCAGGCATTAATTTCCAAGGCTCAGTGTCCAACTTCTGCAGGGATGGACCTCTCATTTGCTTCTCTAGGCTGTAGGCTGTGGAACAAGCACTTGAGTTGCTCTTCACACAGGTGGATTTTATCTTCCAGCTCTCACTGCTCAATAATGAGGGATGACTTCATCTTCACAAAGTGCTCATAGTCAGCCAGGCTCTCCTCACTGAGGTAGTTGGCCGGGATGTCAAACACAATGCACTCAAGATGGTCTAGGTTCTCTTTAAGCTCTTTGGAGTCCTCATGCTTATGGGTTAGAATTCTCTGTTACTCCAACAGTGATTGCTGTTGAGAGGGAGGGAGACAGAAAGTCCTGTTGAGGCAGGGCCAAAGCAAAGACTCTGGCTAACCCCTTAAAAGCCCTGCAGCTTTTGGAGACTGGTCTTGTAACTGTCCATGGAAACCTTGAAGCCACATGGGATCACCATAGGAATGACCAGGAAGTAGTCTACATCTGTTCAAACTATGGCTAGCTTCTCTAGAGTTCCTGCTTTCTTCACCCTTCCAGGAACCACTCATAGGCCCCACTGGGTTTCCTCTCTCTGTCTGTGACTTCTTCTCTGCCATTTGCCTTAAATTCAGGGACCAGAATCTACAGAGTTCTGACATGTTTCAAAGGGACAAAGGACTTGAGGATCCTGTTTGTCCCAAAATTGTAAAAGGGAAATACTATAATTAAGTTGAGCCTGGTGGCTCAGGCTTGTAATGTCAGCTACTCAGGAGGCTGGGGCAGAAAGCTCATAAGTGAAAGGAATGCCATGGTTATGAAGTAAATTCCAATCTAGCCTAGCAAACTTACTGACACCTGGCTACAAAATAAAAAGCAAAAGTAGCATTGAGCTATAGTTCAGCCATAGATAGTTTTCCTAATATTTGTAAGTTTATGGGTTCTTATACTAGAGAGTATAAGAGGGAGAGGAGGAGAGGGAGAAGGTTGAATGGACACACACAAACATACACACAAACACACACACACACACATACATACACACACACACACACACACACACACACACACACACACACGGACTCAGAATGATTGATTCTAGGGCAGTATAAAACTCTTCAACAGGAGGAGGTACAAAGACAAACAAATGCCATAAAAGCAAGACACAGGGTAAAGCTGCTGGGAGGTGTGTATGGAACAGTATGGAATAGCCCTTAAGTCCTTACAGTGTCCTGTTTTGGGTGGGGTATACAGTGTCTGGCTTCAGTCAATGATGTCTCTAACACACAAAACTTGCAATCATTGCTTTCAGTTGGTAGAATATATACATCCAGTAAAATCCCTACCAATGCCTAGATGAAAGAAGCTAAGAAAGAAAGAGATGAATGTATTCATTGTCTTCACATGGATACTAGCAGAAAAACATCAGGAAACAGGGCTGTTACCTGTTACTAAATGTGGCCTCAACAAGAAACTCTTTTTGACATTCCTATGACCATAAAAGGTTTAGAAAGCATCTTGCCTTGTCAAGTCAAAGACACACAAAGAGATAAGTTATTTTCTGGAAAGAGACCACTGTACTTCAATCAGAAAATAAGCAGACATCAACTTTTTCTACAAATGTAGTTCAGGTTGTGAAAATACTTGAAAGCTACTGAGATAGTCATGGAAGAGTGCAGTAGATGTTTGATTAATAAACAGGTTCATTTTGAAGTCCCATAATATGCAAGGAATACAGAAAGATGTTGACTGAAACATAACCTATGAAACAAAGTCAGCAAGTGATGTATTTCTCTTCCTTTGAGTAGAAGAAAACTGAGGATACACATGGTGGTACATGCCCGTAATGGCCCCTACCCCCACATCTCATTAGCATGTCGGTCAACTGAAAGGAGACCAAGAAGAGTGCATCTGAGATGATCCAGAGCTCCATGCTCTAGACACTATACTGGCCATGCACGGACAGCATGAGGCTTCAAAGAGCTGACTTTCTTAGCACCCCAAGGGCAGCATTTCTAAGGATCCTCACCACTTCCCATTTCCCAGACAGACATATTTGCAATTACCAGATCACCAGGAAAAGGACTGTCATCCAAATTATTGAGGGCATTCCCCACACGAGCCAGGCGGCCTGACAGAGACAGCAGATGGTTCACCACATTGTCCAGGTCTCCAGTTAACATCTGGAACTTGTCGGAATCATTAGGTTTGCAGACATCTCTCACAATGGCTTCCACCTCATCCCCCAGAGCATTATTGGCTTGGATGTCCTCCATCAGGTTCTCTGGGGCTTACAGGAATACCTGAAACTTGAGGATGATAGTGTCAATGAGCTCTTGCTGTCGGGCACAATGAGGCACGGGGACACTTGATAGAATGATCCCAAGCTAGTGCCCTAAGTTAGAGTAGCCAAATCATACACAGCCTGCGAAGAATTCAGTCAGATGAGGGGTGTTAGTCTTTGTACCACCAAATAATGGAGGATTTGTAAAATCAGTGAAAGGAAGGCCTCCTGGTCAAAAAAGAGCTTCCTTGTTTGTATGAGCCAAAGACGTGGCTCAGCTGAGAAAGGTGCTTGCTGCCAAGTCTGATGACCTGAGTTCCATTTCTACAACCCATATAGTGAAAGGAGAACCAACTCCCACCAGTTGTACTCAAACCTCCATTCATATGCTGTGACATGCACGCACGCACTCTCTCGCGAACACACACACACACACACACACACACACACACACTCATGTGTACACACACTCAAAGAAATTAAATTGTTTGTGGTAGAATATTATTTTAAAGTATGTGACTTTTCTTTATGCAACATTTGTTTAACTGTGTGAAACTATGTTACTATGCCTGTCTAATACACCTGGTTTTCCTCATAAAACGCTGAATGGCCAATAGTGAGGCAGGAACAAGGATAGGAGGGGCTGCCAGGCAGAGAGAATAAATAGGAGAAATGAGGAGCAGACAGCAGCAAGAGAACATCGAGAGGAGGAAGGCAGGAGCCATCCACCCAACCAGCCAGCCAGTCATTGGGTAAGAAGTAAAGATATATATATATATATATAAACAAAAAAGGGCTGGTGCACAAGTCAGTGATATTATATTTGCCTAGCATGTCTGAGGTCTTGGGTCCCAGCCTCTGCACTCCAAAAATGCACAAATGAATCAGGAAAGAAGAAGGAAGCCAGGTCTGGTGTTACATGTCTTTAATTTCAGCACCAGGGAGACAGAGGCTCAAGGATGATGAGCTCTAGGCTGGCCCGGGCGGTAGAGTGAGATGCTATTTCAAAACATAAAAACAAAAATTAAATAAAACACATTTTTATTTGGTGAATGTTCTGATACAGTATAGCTACCTCAGTTTGACTCATAGTAGATAACAACTTGAACCTCTATTTCTGCAAGGATTCAAAGAATCTATATGATACCTTGAGCTCTGTCTTTTTAATTATACAAGTTATAGACTTAAATACAGGGACATTTAGTTTCCTGTGTCTAGCATTGTTGTTGATCCCTGTTCTTGAGGAAAGCAGCTATCATGTATTTTTAATAAAAATTTATATGTTTAGTGTGTGTGCATGGGCATGCATGCTTACAAGTACATACATGCCATGGGACACATGTAGAGCTTCAAGGAAAATTCTGAAGACTTGTATCTTTTATGTCACCTTGTGAGATCTTGGTTAAACTCAGATCTTCAGGCTTGTGTAATAGCGCTTCTAACTATCTATCTAGCTAACTCCCAGGCCTGTCATTACCCAAAAGTAGAAAAGAGACCATCCACAAGATCAGCTTAACTCTCCCCCAGAGAAGGAGAGAGTAGGAAAAGGTCCTAAGTGTGTCTCGTGAGATTCCAGGCAGTTACTCCTGTACATTTTCTATTAGCATGCAGTGTTGCCCCCAATGCATGTGTCTTTAGGGGCTGGGAAATGGTATATAGACCATGAATGCTTAACTGAAGGGGGAGAGGGCACCACCTATGTAGCTTTAGGGAAGTTGTTATCTAAGCTGGGGTGAGTCTTCTCCAGTGATGGGATTGTTTTGGGGTCACTCTTGCTTCTTTCAATAAATTCAGTAAATTCACTGATTCACCAAGCTATATATGGGTGAAACCATTCTTTTTGATGCCAGTTCTGTGCAGTTAGACATGAGGCAACTGAGGACGACTGCTTTATGTGTCTTAGGCACTATGTTTCCTGACAGAATGCCCCTTTGTGGTTAGATGTCCTTGAAGCTGTAGATAGGCTGTTCCCACTTTATCAGAAACTAAGGAGTCAGGGCATTCTCTCAGAAAGAATCTCCATCCTCAACAGACCTGAAATCAACATTGCATTATGGTTGACACCCTTCCTTCTGTGAGCTTTTATGAGGACCATGTGAATGCTATCCTTTTAAAAAGAGATCTCATGCACCATGATTTCAGAAGTAAAAACAGTTGCCTTATTCCATGAATATGCCACCCACTTCACAAATACTCACTAAAATCTCTTTAAAATTTACAGTGAAGAACCATGTGCTGCTCTGTGCTTTGGAAAGTCTACCCAGTTGATCTTTGAAATGTTTGCTTTGCTTAAGGAAATATATATGTACCATAAATGATTTAACACTTTGACTTTCACTTTTTTGCAGTCCTGGGGATATATTTCTGGGCCTTGTTCATTCTAGGCATTCACTATATCACTGAGCTACACAGACTCACATTTTGACTATTTTTAAGAGTGTGGCAATGTGCAATTTTTCACATTATTTTTCACATTAATGCTTCTGTATAGCTACTTACTACTAGGCATTGGTATCTAGAATCCCATGTTCCTCAGACAGATGAGTAAACACTATAACTCACCCCTATACAAACCATTTAAAGCAGTGGGTCTCAACCTATGGGGTACCATCCTTTGGAGTGAAATGTCCTTTTCATGGGGGTCGCATAAGACCATTAGAAAATAGATGTTTACACTGTGATTCATAACAGTAGCAAAACTACAGTTATGAAGTAGCAATGAAAATAATTTTATGGTTGAGGGTCATCACAGCATGAGGAACTATAACTATATTAAAGGGTTGTAGCAATAAGAAAGTTGAGAACCATTATTTAAAGGATAAATTTTATTTATTATTTGTACGTGGTCCTGAGCATCAAAACCAGCACCTTCTACATGTTAGGCATGCACTCTGTCACTGAGTTAGATCGCTAGTCCTAAAACACTAATTTTGTTTCTTGTCTTTACTGTTGTTGAGACAGTCTTTCTGTGTATTCCAGCCTGGCCTAAAACTTGTGTTCCTCCTGATTCAACCTCAATGCTAAGATCACGGGTGCAACCTCTTCACATTTCATCTGTATGTCATATGCATATATGTAAGTATACGGATCTTAGCATGCATAAGAAGGCCAGAGGTTGACATGAGTGTTACCTTAATTGCTCTTCACCTTCTATATTGAGGGAGGATCTCTCATTTAAACACAGATCATGTCAAATTGGCTGTTCTAGCTAGTTGGCTTGATCTGTGGGGCCCCTGTCTCTGTCTCCTAAGAACTGGAATTACCGACAGGCTGTCACACCCACTATATATTTATGTGGGTTCTGGGGATCTGAACTCCAGCCTTCCTTACTTCCTGGGAAAGCATTTTACCCACAGAGACATCTCCCTAGTCCTAAGGCACTGATTTTCAAAGAGCAAAAGTAAAACTACAATGTGGAGCTGGATATCATGGTTTATGCCTATCCAGCATGGAGGTAGCTGAGATAGGAGGATTATAAGAGATTTAAGATCAGCCTAGGCTACATATGGAGTACCAGGGCAGACGAGGCTACATATCAGGACTCTGTCTCAAAAATTAAGTATACCAAATACACACATGTGTCCACCACATACATAGGAAGCCCCCTTCTATGTTATAATTGAAAAGGGTATTGGGATGCAGCTTAGAGACAGAGTTTTACCTATGATGATTTAGGTCCTAGCTTTCCATCCAAGAACAGTGGGGAAATACGCAAATTAATATTTACTATCTAAAAATGTAAGCTAGGCTGGGAATGTTGTTGCAGTTATGTAATCCCAGCACTTAGGAGGCTGAAGCAAGGAGACAAGTAGGAACCCACCCTGAACTGCACATCAAGTTGTAGGACAGACTGGGTTACATAACATGACTCTGTGTCCAAAAATAAGTAAATCAAATATAGTAAAACTGTTCAGGCTCTGTGATTCACTCAGACCCAAAGCAGTTGTCTCTAGTAGCACAGTATCCCCGCACCTGGTACCTTTCAGAAGAAAGAGGTAGAGCACCATACAGACAGAGGTAGGTGACAGCATTTTTTAAATTGTTTTTTGGGGTGGCATTTCTGGGACAGGGTCTTTCTATGTAGCTCTGGTTGGTATCGAGCTGGCTAAGTATCCCAGAGTGACCCTGAACTTGTGTTAATACTTTTACCTCCTCATCCTGAATGCTAGGATTACAGGTATGTGTCACCACAGCTGGAATTTTTTGTTTTCATCTTTTTCTTTTTTATTTAAATTAGAAACAAGCTTATTGTACATGTAAATCCCAGTTCCTTCTCCCTCCCATCCTCCCCTGCCCCCCACAGGTCCCCTATCCCAACACCTTTCACCTTCCTAGGGAGGGTTAGGCCTCCCATGGGGGATGTTCAAAGTCTGTCATATCATTTGGAGCAGGGCCTAGACCCCCACCCCCCATGTGGCTATGCTGAGAGAGTATCCCCTATGTGGAGTGGGCTCCCTAAGTCCATTCCTGTTTTAGGCAAAACACTGATCCACTGCCAGAGTCCCCATAGATTTCCCAGACCTCCAAACTGACATCCTCATTCAGGGGGTCTGGAACATTCCTATGCTGGTTTCCCAGCTATCAGTCGGGGGGGGGGGTCCATGAGCAACCCCTTGTTCGGGTTAGCAGTTTCTGTGGGTTTCTCCAATTGGTGGATTTTAAAGATGTTTTGGAATACTTTGTGGGGTAGGGAGCTAGAGAATAAATCTCGGACCTAACACATGCTAGGTCAGCATTCTGCCAAGGAGCTATGTACTTGGCCAAGGCATGCACTTCTAAATTTATTGTACTAACTGCAAAAAGGGCAGTTCCCCATGTGTACAGTGTAGCCTAAATTAAATGCTTCAAATTCTAACACTTCTGTTTTATGGGGAATAACTGAAAATGCTGATGTGTTTTAAAGAACATGGTCATGTGACTAAAGAACACAGTTCTCTAATTCAAAGTCTTTAAGAGACAAAATCCGATCTTCCTATTTAATTCCCAGAATCCAAAAGGTTACCGTTTTCTACACTGAAAAGAATTTTTATAATCTACAAACAGGTCATGATACTACCTCCCTAATATTTCTATCACAATTAACATCAATCTGTGCTGTCTTTCAAATCATGTTGGGAGCAACAGATAACATTGTCCTTGCAGTGATTGTCATGGGTGCTATGTAACATGACTCTGGAGTAATTTCCAAACTTCTTTCCTTGTTCATGAAGCTGAAGCCTTGCTTTCTGATGCTTCTCCCAAAGACCACCAAGCTCCCAGAAAGGACATCTGTACCTGCTTCAACTTTCCCTCACATGGTACAAATTTTTAGGACTTGAGCCTGGCATCACTCTGGGTTTCTGCAATCACTGGTCCTTCTCTCTTTCTAGTCATTCACCCTATTCCAACTGTCTAATACCTGATGGAGTATAACAAGGGTTAGCAAACATGTCCCATTAGGTGCTAGAGATTAGATATTTTACTCCTTGTAGGCTGCATGGTCAATGACAGTAAAACCTATTTCCAAAAGCAGGTAGAGGGTCAGGAATACCAAGCCTATGTTAGACATACATAATTCCAATGAGAACACAAGGTCCCTTACAGAGTGGTTTCTTTCTCAAGTCTGCCTACAGTTGGATCCTCGAGCTTTGTAGAAGAGTTGGAACATAATTAAGCGTGAAGGACTTATTCATGCTGAACCATGTCTTGCATGAAAAGCAAGCAGAAATGTCTCAGAGATGTTATGTAAGGTATCTGCGGGGGTGACAAATGAGTGGTCCCACTACTTTTCACTCACCCAGCATACAATTCTGAGAGGAGGTTTGTTTGTTTTTTAGTAATGTGTATTTTTTACAGTCCAATTCCAATTTCTCCTCCCTCTTCTCTTCCCACTTCCCTGGCACCCCAGGGAAGTTTTCTATGTTTCTATGTTAGAAAACTATAGAAAGAGGATGTTGGCAGGGTAAAAATTTCTTGGGTGGTGGCGAGAGGGAGGCTTACCTATGTAAGTGATGGGGTGAGGGAGTGTTGCCTAGGTAAGTGGGCCTGTGGTGATTGACATCTGGGTCCTGTTGTTCCTTCTGGGTGCTCATGCTTCTGGAAGCCATTTATAATCAAAAGATAGTTCTATAACCCTGTGGCTTGCCAAGTTTTGCCTAAAGGTTCATGGGAAGCTGTATAGCTCCAAACAGCACCTCCTCTCACCCCAGTGTCTAGGCTGAGAAAGGGGGCTGTTTGTTTTTCTTTTATCTTTTTGAGGAAGGATTACATTGGGAAGCTCAGGTTGCCCTTGAATTTAATGTGCAGCATAGACTGATTGAAAATTGTCACCCTCCTGCCTCAGGCTTCTTAGTGCTGGGATCACAGGAATGTTATCACCATGCTTAGCAGATAGGGGATTTTGTTTGCCTAAAGGAAGGTCTTGCTATTTCTCCCAGACTGGCCAGAATTCCGGCCTTAGATGATTCTCTTGCCTCAGTCTCCTAAGTAGTAGTATGTTGGAGGTACTGGGTTAAGGTCAGATTCATACTTCTCCTTCTAACTTTCATGGTCCAAGTCACCCCCTGAATACTCCTCAGGCTCCTGTAGGTCCTTCATCTTGATAAGCAGTTCTGCCTTGGGAGCTGATGTGCTGTAATAGGTAAAATTGGTGGCCAAGCACATGACCCCTGGCACACCTAGGTCCTGTTTCCTGGGTAAACAGGCCATATTTTAATCAGCAGTCGGCTCTCCTTCTCAGGCTGGCTTTCTGAGTGCACACTTTTTATGGGCACCATTTTCACAGTGGTGTTGTTGTCCATCACCTGCTCAATTCTGCAAAGACAAGGGCTGTACTCTGAAATCTTGACATATAGAGATTCCCACCCACGATTCACACTGGTATCCTAATACAAAGACCCACTATCAATCAGACAAATAAAAAGACAAGGCAGAGGTTGGAAAGTGTCCTCATCTGACCCCTCACATGCTCTCTGGATGCCTAGCTGTCCAACTCAATCTCTGCCACATACCTACAGGCATTGGAGGAAGAGAACCTGAATGATGTGAGACCTGCTTAATATTATTTTTTGTTTTCTTATAAAACTGGGTATTGAACCTAAGGCCTTAGGTAAAGACAAGTGCTCTATCACATGAGCTATGACTACACACCCTGATTGATTGTTTTTATTCTGAGGAAATGCAATGCATCAAGCCCCATTTGGACAATCTTTTGTAGGAAAAATCATCAGTGGATAGAATTACCACAAGTCTAAAAGGAGCATGGGGCATATCAGCAAGTGCCTGGGTAGCCATCCTTATCCCTAGAAGACTTCTATTGGGAGTAGCTGTGTTTGGAATTATTGATGAGTACCTACACCCATTGGTTCCACCCAGGAGCTTTGTCATGTGCGCTGCATCCCATGTTCCATGTGCCCTTACAAAGGGTGGCTTCAGATGTCAGAATTTGACTAGGACACCTTATCCCCAGATCCCTAACCACAATGCTGCCATTGGAAAGATGCTGAAATGATACCACATAAGAAGTAAAACACAGCTGAGGCATGCATATAAAGCTGTGGATTCAATACCATCACTGGAGACTGTACTTAGTTTTTTTTGTTTGTGTTGTTAATGTCATACAATCTAAAGTCCTATAGGAAGAGAGAACCTCAACTGTTTCCATCAGATTGGCCTATAGGCAAGACTGTGGGACATTTTCTTGAGTAATGTTTAATGTAGGAGAGCCTGGCCCACTATGGCAGGTGGTCTTGGGTTATATAAGAAAGCAGGCTGAGCAGGCCATGGGGAACACGCCAGTAAGCAGTGTTTCTCCAAGGTCTCTGTTTCAGTTCTTTTTCTGACTTTCTTTCATGGTGGTCTGTAAGCTGTAAAGTTAAAGAGAGCTTCTCCTCCCCAAGTTGCTTTTGGTCATGGTCCTTATCACAGCGGTAGAAACCTAACTAGGACAGAGATGTAATAACAACATCAATGTTGTCCCTTCTAAAATGATTTTCTATTTTGAGAATTCCATACATGCTTATGTTTTCATCAAATCCTCCCCACAATCCTCCACTATTCCTTCCTTATTTCATGTTACTTTTTGTTTTGCTTTGTCTTTTAAAACTTTTGAGTTCACTTAGTGTTGTTAGTATGTGCATGGGTGTATAGCATGGGTAGCCTCTCAGGTGCCACAGTTTGAAAGAAAACTGACTCCCTCTTCTACCAACAGCCATTGATTGCCAATAGCTCCTCAGTAGGGAGTGGGAGTTAGTGAAGCTCTCCTTTATCTATGCTGGGATGTGTCTAGCCTAATCTTGTGCATGCAGTCAAAGCCACTGTGAGCTATATGTGCTGCTGCCCTGTCCTGTCTGGCAAATAGTTTCATGGTAGTCATCCACTACCTCTGCCTCTTACAAGCTTCCCAGCCACTCTTCCACAATGATCTCTCAACTTTTGGAGAAGGTGTGATATTATGTCCCGTTTAGGGTTGAAAACTTAGAAGTTTCATATTCTCTGCAGGAGTTAATGGATATCTATGTTAATTGCCTTCTATTGTAAAAGAAGGTTCTCTGGTAAGGGTTAAGATGAACCTATGGGTATAAAGACAAGTACTTAAGGGAGGGTTTAATGCTATATCCACTTAGCAGAATGAGTTGGTTCTCTCCTCGGGACTATGGCCTAACCAGCTATGAGTTTTTGGCACTTTAACAGTATCAGACATAAGTTCCGTTTTGTCAAGCAGGTCTGAAATCCAATCAGAAAACTGTTTACTCCATAACAATCCTGTCACTCTTGCATTGGAGATTTTTCCAGGATATTAATTACTATAATTCCCAGAATTCACAGCTGGGTGAGATTGTTGATTAGTTTACTCCCCTAGCATTGTCAATAACACCTTCTAGCACTATGAAAGCTAGACAGTGGGGTTGAAGCATTTGCCTCATTACAAGCTTGTTTTCATGTTTTGTGATTCAAGTACATGGTCTCTTCAGCAATCTATCATGAAGTTCTGGAAGGTAACCAACAGCAATGGCAATAACCAAATTGTTGGGGTCTATGAGACCTTAATGTCTAATAACTTGAAAAACGGCAACCCATAGCCCTGGGCTTTTCATCTGAGTTATGGACCAAAGGGTGTGTGTGTGTCACCTCTAAGTGCTGCTTTTTAAATATCTTAAGATTTATTTATTTTATTTGTGTGTGTGTGTGTGTGTGTGTGTGTGTGTGTGTGTGTGTGTGTGTGTGTAAGAGCCCAAGGAGATACGAAGATGAATCAGATTCCCTGGAACCAGAGTTATAGACAATTATGAATTACCATGTGGGTACCAGGAACTGAACCTGGGTCCTTTGCAAGAGTTGTAGTTACACTTTACTCCTGAGCTATTTTTCCAGCCCCCAGATGATGTTTCATAAGCAATGAAAATAGAGACGCCTTCAAATTTTTATTTCCAGGAGTTACAACGGACACATGTAGAAAATAGTTGGCTCCAAAAAACTGATACTTTTGCATCCCATCTAACAGTTCACTTCTAACATTTTGTTTCTGTGGTACTAAGGGTATGATTATAGATAGTGCCTGAAAATAAAGCACTTGAAAACACATTTTTGGGGAAATTGATATAAACCATTTATCCAACACACACAAATACCTGAGTTCTAACAGCATCACTTCAAAAACAGCAACAGCTATAAAACAATAATACAAATCCTAACACAAGCCATGCACGGTGGCACAAGTCTATAATCCATGTATTCAGGAATTTGAGAAACCTGAATTTCCTTGAGTATGAAACTTGCCTGGGCCACATAATGAGCTGAAGAAAATCCTTGTATGTTGTGAGACGGTGTCTCAAAAAAACTAAACATAATTTAATTTAAAAAAGGAAAAAATAGGGCTAGAGAGGTGGCTCAGAGGTTAGGAACACTGACTGCTTTTCCAGAGGTCCTGAGTTCAATTTCCAACAACCACACTGTGTCTCACAACCATTTGTAATTGGATCTGATGCCCTCCTCTGGCATGCAGGCTGAGTAGGCAGAATACTGTATACATAATAAACAAACAAACCTTTAAAGCAGTTTCAAAAAAGGGATAAATAATGAAAAACAGCTAGATATCTAAATAATAAACATTCAAAACTGTGACAGTGTAAAAGTACTAAGAAATATGTTTAGTGGTTTCTATAAATTTTAGATTTGCTTTCTGGTGAACATTTTTCTTAGATTTCAAATTGTCCTCTCTTTTGACATGTGGCCTGTATTACAGTGAATTGGTTTTCTTCAAGGTAAGGTACACAGAGCAGTGATGGGGAATGTACAGTGTATGTTTATCCTATTGATTGTTAAATAAAATACTGTTTGGCCAATGAGACAGCAAGTTAGATGGGACTAGGAGTCAAAGGGGATTCTGGGAAATGTAGTAGAGAAGTGGTGATCCAGGCAGGAAGTGACATAGCAAGGAGACTCATATTTAAAGAAGGAGAAACAGGAAGCATCCATCTCTTCCCCTCCACTCCTGCTCCAGTGGCACAATGTGATCCACCGGCAAGGAGGGATGCCAATAAGGCATCCGATAAGTCTGATAAAATATATAGATTTATGATAATTAAGACTGAGCTAACAGATGAGGAATCCTAGTCATTGGCCAAGCAGCTTTGAACCTAATACAAGTTTCTGTGTATTCATTTGGGCCCTAACTCGGGGCAGGTGGCTGGCATAAAGCTCACACGTGGCAGTGGGGCTCAGGTGGCTTTTGGCAGAAAGATTTATCATAACAGAGAAGTAAAATGTATGCGTTTCCTAGAATCAATTAATTTCCTATTACTTTTCTCATTAATTATTATTATTGACTTTTTTGGTTCAGAGTCTCACTAGGAAGCTAAGGCTGGTCAGGAACTAGAGATATATATTTTTCTGACCTTGACACTCCCCCAATATTCCAAATTGGTCATCATCTTTGTGGCTGAATATCTAAACCTCATTGTGTATCTGAGCCAACAGTCAGAAATGGAACTGTTAGAATTCATTGTCAAGCCACAGTAAATATCCCCTGATGGCTTTTCATTTAATTTGCTTAGCAATAGGAATTTCCAGAACAAAGGGCCCTTTTCTAAAACATAAACAATTAATCCATCCTGTTAGTAGTCACTCAAGAGACAATGCCCCATGCATGAGGAGCCTGTCCTCATGTTCTCTTGTATTTCTTTGCAGTAGTGCAATGTTCACTTTCATGATGATACTGTTCAACAAAGATTTCAATAACCAGGTAGGTGTTTTTGCTTTGTCAACCATAGCATGGATTCTTTGCATCACTTCCATGGGCCTCCCGAAGTGGTGAGTATTGTACTTGAAAGAAGCTGTGATCTCTTACCCAAGTGTGGCCTTTGTGGGAGTGTGGAAAGCCTGCATGTACCACCATGATAACTCCAGAAATAATAGAACCAACGTGTTACCAATACAGCTACTATGAGACCTTCATCCCTTTGAATATTCATATTTCTCAACATCTGCTGCTGATCACCAGCATTTTCTGGCTGATTAGGAAAGTGGCTACCATAGTTGCTTTTAGAAATGTGTACAGAGGGAGACAAGAGCAGAATGCTACCTGTTGGGAGCCAAATCTTGGGGCTTGGCATGAGATCCTAGGCCATGCTTGGCAGGCCACATAGTTAACCTTTACATAGCAGCTCCTTAGAAACTCAGCTCAAGAAAAGAAACAACTTGACCCAGTCCTCCACCCACAGGCTCAGTCTCCTGGGCAATCCCTTCCTGGACCTCTTCCTCATGAACTCTTTAACCTGCCAAACATCCTCTTTGTGGCTTCCTAATATCTGGCCTATTCTAACACCTTGTACACAAACAACCCATTCTGCCCCTCCCCATATCCTGACTATATAAGCTAGCCTGAGAAAAGTAAAGTTTGCCACTTGATCAGAATCCTGTCTTGTGGTCGTTTTTTCTGCATCTCTTGTCCCCATTCCCTATTCCTGACTCTCTTGCCCCAGGTTGACATCCTGCAGGTATGGACAGCTACCCACAATGCCTTCAGCCTTTCAGCGATTCTGAATATTGTTGCCAGTAGCTTTGTCTTCCTTGCTGTCTTGTGCAATTATTTTTCCATTGCAAACAAGGAAGGGATTGCCTTTCCACCCTCTTTCCATATGCCCCTTTATCCACATATTCAGAAAGCTGGAGCTGCCATGGGTGTGGCATTTCTATCAGCTGTCCTGTTTTTGTTCAGTGGCTTGATTTTTATTTCTTCTACGGTTCCCTTAAACATCATAGGCTTTCCTGATATCTGAAAATAAATTTACTTCACTTTGAGAAATCCAAAATTCCCCATGGTTATAGCAAAGATTTTGGAGATGTCTACCTAAAGTTTCCAAAGACTCAACAATGCTCAACTGGCCTATGACAGAAAATGGTTCAATGGCCCCTTCTGTTACCTTTTCTGTGTTGTTTGTTTCATTACTTCATTGGTTGGATTATGGACTTCTATTAAAAACTTTTAATAACCTTGTCCACTTACCAAATTGTCTTATGAAATTTGGGCTTTAATTGATGACAATGAAGGAAATAAACTCAATACATATGAAAATGAGTATCAGAGCACATTAATCGTTCTTATCGATGTCTGGTTCCACATCTCTTCCATAGGAAGTTGTCCAAATGTGTTCAATTTGACAGATCAGTGGAAGGAATCTCCCTAGTATATTACAAGACTTAATGGCCTGAAGATGTCTATATTTCTTTAATAAGAAATCATTTTCTCCTTATCCAACCTAACAGCTTTTGTGACTATCATACAAAACCTCTTGAGTCATATCGGAAGACCACTAGGTACCACTAACTCAGAAACTAAGAATATCAGCAGATTACACATGAAATATTTAGCCAAGATTATTCCACATTTATGTAACTCAACTACCTAATGTTCACAGCAGTTCATTGAGGGATGCCTTGGATTATGACTTTATTTTGTTTCCTAGCCATAATAACCTCATGTACAATAAACAAATATCATGAATTTCTGGTCTTGCATAGCTGCCCATTCCTCTTCTAGGTAGGGATATCATGTCTAAATTTCAGGCCCATTTAAATCTCTTTGACAATCCAGTGATTCTTATTAATTCTTGTCCTGCAGTGCTTTGTCTTGTAATGGCCTGGAGTTTACTGGGGACTTAGACAACACTGTCCCCATAGTCTCTGGTACAGAACCCTATATCATCCAAAAATAATCCTCCTAAATTCTAGGATTCCTCTATTCCTGAGCACCCATTAACAGCCATTTCTGTCAGTTACTCTTACAGACCCTAGTTTTCCTGATGTCCCCAATACCCTGAAAGTCCTCAGGCATTAAAAGGCTTACTGCTGCTCAGTGATTAACTCCTGGCTACCGAGCTACTGAGTCCCTGTAGCTCTTTGTACAATACCACACTCATAACAGTTTTTTAAAGGTGGATGGATCCTACAGAAGAGCTTAAGGCCTAAAGGCACTGGTTCTAATCCACCCTATGCTTTCCAATCTTTGCTACTTCTTGGGGCAGATACCCTCCAATACATCCTTGTTCACAATGTTAGACACTAAGGATGTTAGATTTCTATCTGCTCAGACTCTCAATTCATATTTGTCTTCATCTAGTTTATTCAACAGCTTTCTTGGATTGTGTTATGCTGAGGCTTTAGTAGCAGTCCCCAACTCTTGGATAGGACCTACACAAATACTTTTCTTAGTTAACTTTGTCAATTTGACAGAACCTAGAGTCCTCAGAGATGAAAGTATCCAATTAGCAATTGCCTAATTCAGATTGTCCTGTGGACATGTCTGTGGGGGTTATCTTATTAAGTGATGCAGGACATCCTAAACTTCTGTGGATGGCACCATCCCCAAGCAATTGGGCTTGGGCTGTATGAGAATGCCAGTAGAGTGAGCCCACAAGCAGTACTCCATGTTCCTCCATGGTTCTTGCCTCCAGTTTTCAACCTTGAGTTCCTGGCTTGACTTCATGCCCTAACTTCTCTTGAGCATGGATTGTCACTTAGACATATAAGCCAAACAGGCTATTCTCTCCCCAAACTGCTTTTGGTCAGGTTTTATTGCCATAACAAAATGAAACTAAACTATCTGTTCCTCGATAAATTTCTCTCTGGGAGTAACCTCCCTCTGTATATGGATGGTTTATCTACAAGCTGAGAAAATTTATGTTAGGTCAAAATACTGTTCCAACTGTTCAAGGGAAATCTGAACCCTTAAAATCTTTCCATAACCAATTGTGGAGGCAATGCCAGATGTTTGGTCATAAAGGGTAGATTGGGGTACCTGGTGCTAATTCAAGTAACAACTCAAGTTGAAATAGGTTGTCCTTGGAGTTCCTCATTGGACACTCAAAACAGTTGATGGAAAACACAGTGCTCACCTCTAAGAAAATAAGAGAGAGTTTATTTTGGATACAAATATGAGCTACATTTCTTATAGGCTGTATGGAGATAACAGTTAATTTTGAGAGCCACACTTATTCTGTGATATTGGAAATGAAAAAAAGGCCATTATCATATTGAAGGGACTAGGGGAGCCCAAAGTGAGAAATAATATATTCTTTGAAGATAATGGCTACCTGATATGTCCCTTCTGATTTAGTGGGAAACGGTCCCATCTGTAAGGCGTAGAACTAGCAGTTATCTGAGACCCTTGCAGAGGGGCATAGGAGCAAAACTTATTTGTCAGTCTTCCTCCAGAATAGTGTTCCTATGCTGGACAGACTATAAAAAGGTGTGGGGGGGAGGAGGGAAGAGAAGGCCTGAAATGCATCTGGACTCTGAAGAACATGACCACACAATTAAACATATTTTGGAAAGTCAAAAGTTCTACTTCTGCAGAAGACCATGCTAAATCTAGCAAGCCAGCAAGCCTGCCCAGTAGGGCTCCCAGTGATATTCTGACTCCTTCTGCAAAAGGATCTTGTGCCACAGTCATTCTGAATGGTCAGAGTTCAGCATCAATGGGATAGAAGAGTGCAGCTTCTAGGGAGAAATGAAACAGGGCTGACCCTGGAGGAATTCAAAGTTTTGCAATTTACAATTTTTAGTGATTTGTTTTAGTCAACACTTTTGACAGGAAAAAACAGTACATTTTGTTTACTTTGCCCACAATATTCATAACTTCTAGGACTGATGTTATTTCCCTTTTCCCTTTCCAAACTGCCATTCAATAACATTAGAAAAGGGAGCATTTATTCCTAAGTAAGTTTATTTATGAATAAATAAAATAACATGAAATGAGTTATTGAAAAAGTAGTTAGTCCCTGGAAAGCCCTTGAAATGGTACCTCTAGGAACCATATAATTAGGAATGAAACTGCAATACTGATGAACTTTCATTACATAGCGCCGTTTTTTTGTTGACATCATGTCTAGGGCTAGTCTATTTCCCCATGCCATTCTACTGGTAACATCTAAATGATCTACTGTACTCTTGGTAACATCCTTGGGAAATTTACAAATAGTTGATTTTTAGCATATATTATTAGTTCAGTCTACACTTTTACTTATGATAGACCATCAAAACAGCACTCACTGAAATTCTGCTATTTGATTCCTCTTCTTAATTTGTAAGGGCTTACTTCAAGCACACTGATGGAATTTATGTAAATGACCCTCTAGGAATTAGAAACTCCCTTTTTCAATAAGACATTTGAGAAAAACCTTAGGCAAGTTGGCGATAGGCAATAGTGAAAGGAGTAGCCAGTTGGACCAAACCACAGGTCTCATTCCAATTATTGAGTAATATCTCAAGTAATAGTCCAGCACACTACCACCAGACATCTGCCCTGACCCTGCTCAGGTTAGAAAACAGTGCTCATCTCCTCAAAGGCATGGACACCTTGTCATCCAGAAACAGTTCCCAAGAATTCCAAATTCTTCACCCTCCTTTTCAGGTAGGAGGTGTAATTGGTTCCTATTAAAGGAGGTCACACAATTGAAAGGATAGGGCTTTTGCCTCAGTTCCTTGGAGGCTGGGAACAGAAAGTAAAAGAACTTATACTACACACTCCTCCAGGCCATCTCATCCTGGAAGAGGAGACCACATATTCCATCCCTAGGAATCTGAGGTCCACCTGATGGGAATGGACATCCCAATCTTCTGGCTTCCCTACAACCCACATGTAACAGTCATTCTTATTTAATGTTCAGAATATTTAATCCATTCATGCATGAATCCATGCATTCATTTTCCCAAACTAAGTTTCAATTTCCATAGTATGTCTTAAATCTTAAGTTTCTATTTGTATCCCCTAGGAATTTCTGGTTTCCCAAGTCTCCATGGGGTAGATAAGACTAGACATGCATCAAATCGAAAAGTTAAGAGAGGCTGTTGCAGTGGCATTCATGACCAAGTTTTCCATCCCTTTCCCCATAGTAAGCAGACTAAATGAATCTTTTAAAATCTTAATTTTCAAAGGGTCTCTCTGTGCTATGATTGCCTACTTCCCCCAACACTGCAGTCAGCAGCCTTCTTTTATTTGGGTGTAATGTGCCTGTTCTAGTTTGCAATATATTGCTGGGATAGACTTCGTGACCAGAAGCAACTTGGGGAGGAAAGGGCTTACTTGGTTTACACTTCCACATCACAGTCCATCATGGAGTATACTCAGAGCAAGGACTTAAGTAGGAACCTGTAAATGAGACTTGAAGCAGAGACCATGAAGGAGTGCTCCTTAGAGATGCAATTCCTTTGTGTTGCTCAGATGATTTTCTTTTATAGCCCAGATTCATGTGTGGGGAGAGAATAAAGCCCTGAGTGTCCTGAGAGAATGTGTACTGTTGACATGGGTTCTATCATGTAAAGAACCTCGAAAGTCAGGCTCAGAATGATGGAATGCCTTATTTGATGGGAAAGTCTTCTTTGAGTGTTGACAGTGTGTATAAAAGCATTCATCATAGCTTTCACTCCTCAGATACTCATGGCAAACACTGTTCCCCACAGAGACCATTCCTACAGAGATTAGCTAAACTTTTCTCATTGATCTAGCTGCACAACGTAAACCCCACCTTCTGGTTTATGTGCATAGCCCCACCTCCTGTTCAGCTGTATGCAATAACCCCTCCTTTCTGTTCAATTCCATATAATAAGTATGCTGAGCTTACAGAGTGCTGTGGTATCTCCATCAGAGATCCCAGTCTACCTGACCCCAGATTCCTGTGCCCATTGCACGTGTCCATCTACCCATCTTCCTTTTCTTCATTCGGTCATCACAGCAGCCAGTGCTTTGATGTGGCATACCTGCCTAGGGATGCTGCTGCCCAAAGTGAGCCCACTTACATCAATTAGCAATTAAGAAAATACACCACAGACATTCCCACAGGCCAATGAAAGAAATTCCTCATCTGAGGGACCTCCTTTCTTCATGACTAGTTGATTTCAGCTTATTCTCTTTCCAGCTCTTTATCAGCAGTCAGTGCCCATGTAGGAAGTAAAGGGTTAGATATCTGAGTGGAGGGATTTGGAGGAGAAGGCCTTCTAACCAAAGGGAAACCAAAGTGGAGGAAAAACCCAGTGTGTAATTTGTGAGGAATTATCCCTTAATTTCCATGATCGGAGGTCAGTGGCTCTCCCCAAGTATGACAGTCCATGTAGCACCTCTTAATGAGATAGTCCTAGGTGGTTTCAAGGAGCTCTAGGGTTCCTAAGCAAAAGTATAAGCAAAAGTCCAGTATAAGGCACTTGAATCAAATAGTAATTTGCTACTTATGGGGCTGATTCATTCTTCCAACTTTACCTGAGGAGGGAGGGTGCCAAGATATATGATAGCTCCTATTAGTATCTAATGTCTTCATGAGGTCTTTTACCTGAGTCTTGATTTACCTTGATTTACCTGAGTCTGTATTTTCTATTAAATTCAGTCTTAGGACCGTTGCCTCTAAGACTGTCTGTTAAATGGTTACCTGCAGGTACAAGGGAGAGGGAAAGCTTCTGCCCAATTAGTCAGTGCTTGTGGTGGTTTAAATAAGAAATGTCCCCCACAGGCTCCAGTATTTGAATACTTGATTCCTAGTTTGTGTCACTGTTGGGGGAGCTTTGGAGGGTATGGCCTTGCTAGAGGAAATATGTCACTTTGAGAGCACAAAGCCTCACCCTACATCCAGTTCATTCTCTCTGCTTCCTGCTTGCATTTGAAGCTGCGAGTTCCCAGCTTGCTCCTCTTACCACCATGACTGAAACTTGCTGCTATGCCTCCCTACCTTATTGAACTTACATTACCGTGGAAGCATAAGCAAAAATAAATTCCTTCCCATAAAAGCTCCTTTGGGAATGATATTTTATCATGGTAACAGAATAATAATGAATATAGTGGTCCCAATAACCAATAAATATTTCAACTGCCCTACCTTGGGCATTTCTGTGATGTCTACTTAGATACTCTGTAAGCATTTCTGCCCATGAGGCCTCTTATCTGAACTTTTTTGTTTGTTATTTGTTTTTCCTCATCATTTTCTTGTTGATCTTTTGGCATGTGTGCTTTCTAGTGTTATGTTAACTTGACACAAGCTAGAGTTATCTGAAAGGAGGGATCTCATTTAAGAAAATGCCCCCTATAATCTCTGCCCTTCGGGCATTTTTTAAATTACTAACTGATGCAGGAGGGCATAGCTGCCCTTTGTATGTGGTGCCATCACTGAGCTGGTGTCTTTAGATTCTATAAGAATGCAGGCTGATGCTGGGCAGTGGTGGCTGACCCCTTTAATCCCAGCACTCAGGAGGCAGAGGCAGGTAGATCTCTGAGTTCTGAGTTGGAGGTCAGAGAGAGTTTCAGGACAGCCGGAAAAAGCAAAAGAAAACAAACCACAAACAACAACTAAAAAGAAAATAAAGTAGGCTGAGTAAGCCAGTAAGTAGCACTCATCCATGGCCTCTGCATCAGCTCTTGCCTTCATGTTCCAGTCCTGTTTAAATTCCTGTCCAGGTTTCCTGCAGTGATGGACTACAATGTGGGAGTATAAGCAAAGTAAACTCTTTCCTCCCAAACATGATTTTGGTCATGGTGCTTCATTGCAACATTAGAAAAATCCTCATTAGGCCAGAAAGTCACACATCTCCCATATACCTATTTATCAAAGGTATAGGCCCCATACAATGATAAGTTTTGTATTATATATTTCCTGAGGTTCCCAATGACACTCCCCCTTCTTATATGATATGCACTCATAAGATGTCCAATATCTGAAGAATTTGTGACCTCTCTGATCAAGAGGACAAGTGATTAATCAGAAAGGCCTTATAATCCTCTCGTTTCATATTCTTTATTTTTAATTTTTATTGATGCATAGTAGAAACTAGCAAAGCCTCAGAGCTGATTACTATTTTTTTTTCTGTCCATGACTTCACTGACACGAAGCAGGCCACCACATAGATAAGGCTTTGAGGAATTTGTGAGGTCTCCAATATAACAAAAAACTTAGTATGACCAGTGAGTGTGGTTTTAGATTTACCAACAGGCTTTGTAATTTCCTTGTTCAAAATTACTTCTCAATGCAACTCCATTTTGAGTTCATTTTTTCGCTAAAATTTATGCCTTTATTTTTAACTCAAAATTTGAGGGCTCCTTCATTAAATAAATACAGATTATATTGTGACCATTAATTTTCTTCAGTATTTTGAAGATTTTCCTTTCTGTTTACTTTGCTTGCTTGCTTGCTCACTTGTTTCTTTTTGGTGTTTGCTGTCAGATGTAGGATCTATTGGCATAATTTTAAGTCCTTAACCGCTAATTTTTGAATTTCTCTTTGTTCCTCAAGGAATATTTTGGGTGTATCAAAGGACATAGGATCCCTTTTAAAGTTCTTAGTATAGCTCACAAAAGATTGTAAAAATGGACTCGGAATAAAACTGGCATAAAATTGATTGGAGGTCAAATATCATGGCAGGCAAGCTATAGACCTCAGTCACTGCCAGGAGGAGAGAAATGCAATAGAATAAAGAGTTAAAAATACATTAGAGCATTTAAAAATACATCCTAGAAGATCAGACAGAAACACTGGGAAACAGGCCCAATTACTTTCTCCTTGTAAGTTTTATGAAATGGTAGTTTGTCTTTTACTATAATTCTATTTTCTTTACTTTTTTAAAGATAGTTAGATATCTTTAGTTTTTAGATATTTCTATTGCTTCAACAGGATTATCATATATGAGCATTTTTACAAAAGAGAAGGAATATAAGTTGTTAAAGCAATGACGGTATTTGAACATGGTATATGAATACTTACTAATAGGTAAATAAATTAAGAATCAAATATCATAACCACCTCCAAGGTTCATAGTCAAATAAATAAAACTCCCTTCTGAAAGAAATACTGTACCCCAATCTATATATCTCTCCACCAGGAAACTCAGCATCTTGAGTTAATGGTCCAATGAAACAATGGTGTTCTCTCTCCCTCTCCATCTCTCCTTCCTTTCATTTTCTCTTCTCATTTTGATTGTTGGCCTATTTTAAACTTAGGACTTTATTGGCTCATTCACACAAGTGGTTGGATTACAGGCTTGTGCCACCATATCTGACTTTATATATTCATTCTACTTTAATGTGTTCTATAAGTTTTACCTAAGGAAAATTCATTGTTAATAAAAAGCATGACTTATAATTTAGTGAACTTTAAATATATAAGAATATATTTATATTTTATTACTTATCTACAGTCATAAAATATTTTCCCATTTGTCCACAGGATAGTAGCATAATATCATCAAAAGCAGTAGAAAAAAATTTCAATTATTCTAAGAGCTTATAGCATCTTCCATTTGGTCACAAGGTGGTACCAGAAAACCACCAAGCAAACCAGATGCACCAGGTAATTTCAGTTTTCCCATGTTCATATAGTATTATTCCATTTATCCACGAGATCATAGCATAAAACAGCACATACAGTACAAACTATTTCAATGCTTTCATTTCCACAAAGCATTCTTCCACCAGTCACAAGAACACAACATACGTACATTAGCTACAAAAGAAGCAACAATGTTTTTCAAAAATCTATAAACTTAAAGAATTTTTCACCTGTTATAAAACAACTGTGTCTAACAGATATTTACAAACATTCCACCCAAACACTAAAGAACCGCTTTCTTCTCAGCATTCCATTGAA
This sequence comes from Cricetulus griseus, assembly GCF_003668045.3. Taxonomy (NCBI): domain Eukaryota; kingdom Metazoa; phylum Chordata; class Mammalia; order Rodentia; family Cricetidae; genus Cricetulus; species Cricetulus griseus. Next base: position 106,637,781 of record NC_048604.1, on the reverse strand, counting down.
AATTCTCCATAATCAGCCACAAATTAGGACACAAATGAAGTCTAAACAAATTTTGGAAAATTGATATATTACCCAGGATCCTACTAGGGCATGATAGAATAAAACTTGATATTAACAAGAATAGAGACAATAAAAACTCATGGAAAACAGAACAACACATGACTGAAAAGAAATTGGGTCAAGAAAGAAATTTTCAGATACCTATAATTTAATAAAATGGAAACACAACCTACCAAAATCTATGGAATACAATAGAAGCAGTCATAAAAGGAAAGACTATAGCACTATGGCCCATGTCAGAATAATCAACCAAGAATACACTACTTAATAATCAATTAAGTAGACAGGAAAAGATAATCAAAATCAGGGATAAAATTAATTAAATTGAAAAATACATAAAATCAATGAAACAGTTGATTCTTTGAAAAGATTAACAAGATTAACAAACTTTCAGCCAAGCTAACCAAAAGAGAGGATTTCTAAAATTGAGAGATGAAAAAGGAGATATTACAAGAAACATTCAGGAAATTCAGAGCATCATAAAAACATATTTTTAAAGTCTACATTCCAGTGAGGTGTGATAGCCTTTGACGCCAGCACTCTGGAGACAGAGGCAGGCAGTTCTCTGTGAGTATGAATACAAGCTGGTCTATGCTGTGAGTTCCAGACCATCCAGACCTGAACAAAACATAGTAAGTAAATAAAGTACATTCCTCTGGACTGGAAAATTTAAAAGACATTAGTGAAATTCTGGATATATACAACCTAACACAGTTAAGTAGAGATGAAGTTAATGCTTTAAATGTGCCCATCACATCCAATAAAATAGAAAGTTAAAAAATAAAATTCTTCCAACTGTAAAAAGCCTAGGGCCAGATGGATTCGATGCAGAATTCTAGCAGAAATTCAAAGAAGAACTAATATGAAAAATCCTCAAAAACTGGGCTGGCTGTCAGGCATGGTGATGCACATCTTTAATCACAGTACTCAGGAGGCAGAGGCAGGTTGGTTCAGATGAATTGGAGGTCAATTTAGACTACATGGCAAGTTTCAGACCTACCAAACCTACATAGTGAAGGAAAGAAGGAAAAAAGGAGGAAAGAAGGAAGGAAGGAAGGAAGGAAGGAAGGAAGGAAGGAAGGAAGGAAGAAAGAAAGAAAGAAAGAAAGAAAGAAAGAAAGAAAGAAAGAAAGAAAGAAACTGGGTTGGAGAGACGGTTCAACAATTAAGAACACTCTTTCTTGCATAGGACTCTGGATCAATTCCCAGCACTCATATGGTGGTTTATAAACATTTGTAACTCCACTTTCAGAGGATCTGGCAACCCATTCTGACATCCATAGGCACAAAGCTAAGATGTCCAGATCTACCCTCCAGACGTATGAACACTTAAGTGTCTCCACACAGGAATCTGGTGACATTTCTGTGTTGAGGTCCAGTTTACTTGCAAACCTTTCAGCTTGTATTTGTTTTTATATTTAAGCAACTTGCATCTCACCAGTACTCTTGCCTGCTAATACTTGTTGTCAGTATCTGAAGACATGATAATAACCTGCATACTTTAGGATGTGAAAACATTTAAAGAATGGAATGCACCTGACAAGCAGGGGTGTAGATGGACCTTTTTGTCCTGCTAGCCAGATCCCAAATAACCACATGGAGACTTTTTATTAATTGTGAAAGCTTGGACAATAGCTTAGGATTGTTTTTAACTAGCTCTTAAATGAACTCACTTCTATTAATTTACTTTTTGCTTTGTGACTTTATTACCTTTACTATGTACTACCCATATTTCGTTCCTGCTTCCTCTATGTCTGACTAGTGACTCCTCGTCTTTTCTGCCTTCTCCTTCTTTTTCTCCTCCCCCAGCTTCCTCCTCCTCCCTTCTCCTTCTTCTTGTCTGTAGTCAGCATTTTTAGGGCGTCTTTCCTGATCAAATCTGATCTCTATCCACCTTGACTGAATCCACAGCCTTTCATTTTCTGTGGAAACAAAAGAAAAACCTCTTCCCCAATGTAACATATTTTTGACTTGTATTTTGAAGTTAAGACATTCTTAAAGTTTATAGGCTGGTTTATTTCAGCAATCTCTTTTACAATCCCATGTCTCCTAGTAGCTGTTGTTTACTTATCAGCAATCAAAAAAAAAATCAAAGGTGACACGATAACATAGAGGATCCAGGCCCTCTGTGTATTTGCCATCTCTGTTGCTTGTGGAAATCAGGATGCTTGACCAGTAAGATGAAGTGGACTTTATTAGGAGAAAATAACTTACACAGGAAAGGAATGACAGTCATGGGCTCCAGCTACAAGCATGCAGGCCATGTCACCTGGATGCTCTTGGCAACCAGAGCAGGAAGCTAGAGAGAGCATCCTAGCCCCAAACCTAAACCTTATCACCAAAAGGGCATGGTCAGTGGCACAGGCATGGAGGTGGATACCACTATGGATATCTACATGGCCTATTTTTATTATTATTTTACTTTCTTTAAAGACTTTATTTTTTTTCTTTTTTTGACCATTTTTACAATTTTTTTTATTAGTTCAAGTTAGGGAACAAAGCTTGTTTCACATGTAAGTCCCTTCTCCCTCCCCGTCCCCTCACTCCCACCCCATCCACCCACCACTCCCCAGGCAGGGTAGGGCCCTCAATGGGGGCTCTGCAAAGTCCACCAAATCTTCCTGTGCTGGACCTGGGCCCTTCCCCATGTGTCCAGGGCCAGAGTGTAACCCTTCACGTGGGATGGGCTCTCAAAGTCCCCTCTTAAACCAGGGAAAAATACTAATGCACTACCAGAGGCTCCCTGGAGTGCAGAGGCCTCCTTATTGACATCCATGTTCAGGGGTCTGGATCAGTCTTGTACTGGCCTCCCCGACAGCAACTGGGGTCGATGTGCTCTCCCTTGTTCAGGCCAACTGTTTCTGTGGGTTTCTCCAAACTGGTACAGACCCCTTCGCTCTTCATTCCTCCCTCTTTTCAACTAAATACCAGATTTCAGCTCAGTGTATATCTGTGGATGTCTGTCTCTGCTTCCATCAACCACTGGATGAGGGCTCTAGGATGGCATAAAGCATAGTCATCAATCTCATTTTAGGGGAAGGGCTTTTAGGTTATCCTCTCCACCATTGCCTGGATTGTCAGATCGTTTCATCCTTGTAGGTCTCTGGACATCTCCCTAGTTCCAGATCTCTTATCAGACCTATAGTGGCTCTCTCTAATATGGTATCTCTCATCCTGCTCTCTCTCCACTATTCCTCCGACAACTGAATATTTCTGCTCCTCCATTTCCTCTCCTCTACTCCTCTTCTCCTGCTCTTATTGTGGCAGCTCCCTCACCCCACCCTCATGCTTCTAATTAGCTCAAGAGTTCATGTCACTTCCCATTCCTGGGGTCCATTTATCCCTTAGGGTCTTCATGTTTCCTAATTTCTTTGGTGAAGAGGATTATAGGCTGGTAGTACTTTCCTCTATGTCTAAATTTCATATATGAGTGAGTACATACCATATTTGTCTTTTTGTGACTGGGTTACCTCACTCAGGATGGTTTCTTCTAGTTCCATCCATTTGCCTTCGATTTCAAGATTCAATTGCTTTTTTCTGCTGAGCAGTACTCCACTGTATAAATGTACCACATTTTCTCTAGCCATTCTTCAGTTGAGAGGCATCTAGGTTGCTTCCAGATTCTGGCTATTACAAACAATGCTGCTATGAACATGGTTGGAATATGTCCTAGTTGTATGAACATGCACTATTTGGGTATATACCCAAGAGAGGAATGGCTTGATCTTGAGGTAGACTGATTCCCCTTTTTCTGAGCAACCGCCATACTGATTTCCAGAGTGGCTTACAACCAACCCAGACTACTGTACCCAGCAAAACTTTCAATCACCATAGATGGAGAAAACAAGATATTCCATGACAAAACCAGACTTAAACAATACATATCCACAAAACCAGCACTACAGAAAGTCCTGGAAGTAAAACTCCAACCCAACAAAGATAAATACACTCACAAAAACATAGGCAATAGATAATCCAATTTTACCAAACACAAAAATAAAGAGGAGGGCAAAATACTCACACAATGACACCACCAACAATAAATCCAAACAAACAAGAACCAACAATAAATGGATATTTATATCCCTCAATGACAATGGTCTTTACATGCAAACAAAAAGATGCAGACTAACAATACAGGTATGAAGACAGAATCCAGCCTTCTGCTGTATACAAGAAACACACCTCAACTTCAAAGACAGTCGTTACCTCAGAGTAGAGGGTAGGGAAAAGATTTTCCAATCAAATGGGTCCAAGAAACAAGCTGGTGTATCAATGCTAATATCTAATAAAAGAGACTTCAAACTAAAATCAGTCAAAAGAGATGAAGAAGGGCATTTCATACTCATCACAGGAAAAGTCCATCAAGATGAAGTCTCAATCCTGAACATCTATGCCCCAAATACGAAGGCACCTACATTTGTAAAAGAAACATTACTAAAGCTCAAACCACACAAAAAAACCACATGGAACCTTCTCTAAAATTGATCACATAGTTGGAAACAAAGCAAACCTCCACAGATACAAAAGAATTGAAATAACCCCCTGTATGTTTTCAGATCACCATGCTTTAAGGTTAGAATTCAACAACAATACAAATTGCAGAAATTGAATACCACCCAATTGCATCATTGCTGGGCTGAGGAAGAAATGAAAAAGGAAATTAAAGACTTCCTAGAATTTAATGAGAATGTAGACACAACATACCCAAACTTATGGGACACCCTGAAAGCAGTGCTAAGAGGAAAGTTCATAGTACTAAGTGCCCACATGGAGAAACTGGAGAAAAGTCACACTAGAGATTTGACAGAATAACTGAAAGCTTCAGAGCAAAAAGAAGCAAACTCACCACAGCGGAGTAGACGCCAGGAAATAATCAAACTGAGGGCTGTAATCAATAAAGTAGAAACTAGGAAAACATTACAAAGAATCAATGAAACAAAGAGTTGGTTCTTTGAGAAGATCAACAAGATAGACAAACCTCTATTCAAACTAACCAAAAGGCAGAGGGAGAGCATGTTAATTAACAAAATCAGAAACGAGAAGGGGGATATAACAACAGACACTGAGGAAATCCAGAGAATCATCAGGTCATACTTTGAAAACCTATACTTGTTGAACAGATGTCTTTGTTGTATGAATGTGCTTCTTTTGGTTATATGACTAGGAGTGGAATTGCTGGATCTTGTGGTAGACTGATACCCATTTCCTTGAGGAGTCGCCATACTGATTTTCAAAGCGGCTGTACAAGTTGGCACTCCTACCAGCAGTGGAGAAGTGTTCCCCTTTCTCCACATCCTCTCCAGAATAAACTGTCATTGGTGTTTTTGATTTTAGCCATTCTGATAGGAGTAAGATGGTATCTCAGAGTTGTTTTGATTTGCATTTCCCTGATGGCTAAGGATGTTGAACCCATTCATACAACAAAGACATCTGTTCAACGATGTTCATAGCAGCATTATTTGTAATAGCCAGAGACTGGAAGCAGCCTAGATGCCCCTCAACCGAAGAATGGATAGAGAAAATGTGTTACATTTTCACAATGGAGTACTACTTAGCAGAAAAAACAATGGAATCTTGAAATTTGCAGGACAATGGATGGAAGAAACCATTCTCAAGAGGTAACCCTATCACAAAAGACCAACATGATATGTACTCACTCATATGTGGATTTTAGACATAGATTAAGGGATTACCAGCCTACAATCCACACTGCCAGAGAAACTAGTAAACAAGGAGGACCCTAAAAAAAGACAAACTTTGTCCCCTGGAGAAAGGGAATGGGTCAAGATCCCCTGTGTAAAGTGAGAGCTCGGGAAGAGGGAGAAGCAAGCTAGGAAGATCAGAAGGGAAGAATAGGAAGGGTGCAGAAGTCATGAGGGAGCAGAAAGGTTGAGTCAGGTGTAGATTAGAAGAAAGGATATGTGATAGGTAGGGTTTTAGTTGGTGGTGTGGTAGGGGAGGAAGGGAGGGAGAAAGGAACTGGGATTGTGAAGTAATTCAATCTTGTTGTAATTCAAATAAAAAAGGTAAAAATTGAAAAGAATACCTGTACTCCACAAAATCAAAAATCTAAAGGAAATGGACAATTTTTTCTGGATAGATATCACTTACCAAAATTAAACCAAGAACAGATAAGCAGTTTACATTGACCTATAACCCCTAATGAAATGGAAGCAGTCAACAAAAGCCTCCCAACCAAAAAAGCCCAGAGCCAGATGGCTTCACTGCAGAATTCTACCAGAAATTCAAACAAGAGCTAATACCAGTACTCCACAAATTGTTCCACACAATAGAAGCAGAAGGGACATTGACAAACTCTTTTTAGGAAGCTACAATCACTTTGATACCCAGCCCACACAAAGATACAAAAAAAAAAAAAACCTGCAGAAGAGGCTACCTTAAATGCCCTCTCCTGATTATGAGATTGATGACTGACTTATATGCCTTCATCCAGCAGCTGGTGGAAGTAGAAGCAGACACCCATAACTAATCACCCATCTGAAGTGGAACCCAGATGCAGAGAAGGACCAGTGAAGAGCACAGAGGTCCAGACCATGCTGGTGAAACACACAGAAACAGCTGACCTGAACATCCAGGAACTCTTGCTCCCCAGTCTGATAGCTGGAATACCAGCATGGGACGGATCCAGACCCAAGGTATATGGGTTTCTGTGAGGAGAACTCAGAAATCTATGGGACCTCCTGTAGAAGCCCAGTACTTATCCCTAGCATAGGTGTGGACTTTGGGAGCCCAGTCCATATATAGGAAAATTCCCTGAGCCAAGACACACGGGGGTGGGCCTAGGCCCTACCCCAAAGGAAACGACAGACTCTGATGACACCCTATGGAAGGCCTCACCATCCAGGGGGAGCAGAAAAGATATGTGACAGTTAAGGTTTTAGTTGGGGGGTGGGTAGGTGAGGACCGGTGTGAGAAGGGAAATGGGATTGTCATGTAAAACAATCCTGTTCTAATTCAAATGAAAAAAGTTGGAAAAAAAAACAAAAAAAAATAAAAAAAGAACTGCAGACCAATGTCTCCATGAACATTGATGCAAAATACTCAATAAAATATTGGCTAATAGAATCCAAGAAAACATCAGAAAAATCACCCACTATGATCAAATAGGCTTCATCCCAGGGATGCAAGGATGGTTCAACATACGAAACTCCATCAATGTAATCCATCATATAAAGAAACTGAAAAAGAAAAACCACATGATCATCTAACTAGATGCTGAAAAAGTCATTGACAATATCCAACATCCCTTCATGATAAAGATCTTGGAGAGAACAGGAATAACAGCAACATATCTAAACATGATAAAAGCAATATACACCAAACCAATAGCCAACATCAAACTAAATGGAAGCTCAAAACAATTCCTCTAAAATCAGGAACAAGATAAGGCTGTCCACTCTCTCCATATCTCTTCAATATTATACTTGAAGTTCTAGCTAGAGCAATAAGACAAGAAAAGGGGATCAAAGGGATACAAATTGGAAAGGAATAATTCAAACTTTCACTATCTGCTGATGATATGACAGTCTACATAAGTGACCCGAAATCTCTACCAGGGAACTCCTACAGCTGATAAACACCTTCAGGCAAGTAACAGGATACAAAATTAACTCAAAAAATCAGTAGCCCTACTATATACAGATGATAAATCCAATGAGAAAGAAATCTGAGAAACATCACCCTTCACAATATCCAAAAGCAACATAAATATCTTGGGGTAACACTAACCTAAAAAAGTGAAAGATCTGTACAGTAAGAACTTTTAGTCTTTAAAGAAAGAAATTAAGGAAGATACCAGAAAATGGAAAGATCTCCCATGTTCTTGGATAGGTAGAATCAACATAGTAAAAATGGCAATCTTGCCAAAAGTAATCTACAGATTCAAAGCAATCCCCATCAAAATCCCAACACAGTTCTTCACAGACCTTGAAAGAACAACAGTCAACTTCATATGAAAAACAAAAAAAACCAGGATAGCCAAAACAACTCTGTACAATAAAGGATCTTCTGGAGGCATCACCATCCCTGACTTCAAGCTCTATTATAGAGCCATAGTTCTGAAAACAGCTTTGGATTGGCACAAAAATTGACAGATATACCAAGGGAATTGAATTGAAAACCCTGATATTAACCCACACACCTATGAACACCTTATCTTTGACAAAGATGCTAAATCTATACAATGAAAGAAAGATAGCATCTTCAACAAATGGTTCTGGCACAACTGGATTGGGACATGTAGAAGATTGCAGATAGATCCATATCTGTCACCATGCACAAAACTTAAGTGCAAATGGATCAAAGATCTCAACATAAATCTAGCCACATTGAATCTTCTAGAAGAGAAATTGGGAGATATGCTTGAATAAATTGGCACATGATACCACTTAGTGAACATTAAACCAGTAGCACAGACATTGAGATCTGCAATTATTAAATGGGACCTCCTGAAACTGAGAAGCTTCTGAAAGGCAAAGGACACAGCTAGTAAGAAAATTTGACAGCCCACAGAATGGGAAAAGATCTTCACTAACCCCACATCTGACAGAGGGCTGATTTCCAAAATATACAAGGAACTCAAGAAGCTAGCCACCAAATCACTAAACAATGAAATTTACAAGTGGGGTGCAGAATTCTCAGCAGAGGAATCTGAAATGGCTGAAAGACAGTTAAGAAAGTGCTCAAAATACTTGGCCATCAGAGAAATGAAACTCAAAACAACTCTGAGATACCATCTTACACTGGCCAGAATGGCTAAAATAAAAAATACCCATGACAATCTATGCTGGAGAGGATGTGGGGAAAAAGGAACACTCCTCCATTGCTGGTGGGAGTGCAAACTTGAAAGACCACATTGAAAATCAATATGGCAGTTGCTCAGAAAAATGGGAATCAGTCTACCTCAACATCCAGCAATTCCTCTCTTGGGATATACCCAAATAATATACGTCCATACAAGGATATATGTACAACCATGTTCATAGCAGCATTGTTGTAATAGCCAGAACCTCGAAGACATTATTTTCAAGCTATTTATTTATTTATGGTTGTCTATACCCCTTTTTGTTCTTTTTATCTTACACCTACCCACATTGTTAAACACACTGTAACCTATTTAGAGGATTTTTCCACCTGAGCCTGCTTTCCTGTGTATCTGCAATCTTTTCTGTCAGTATGAGTGCAACTCAAACCACTGCACAGCTTAGGTCATGGAGTGCTCGTGGTTGTATGTCTGCAGGCTGTGGCTAGGAGACAGATTTTTGTACCATGGCCCACAGGAGAGACTGTGGGACTAGTTAGCCATGTTAAGCTCCATTTTTGTGTATTGTAGGAACCTTTTAAAAAAGCTTTTTCAGGTCTTATGTGGAAACACATGCTCCACCCTTGACACCATTTGTAGGCAGACCTTTTCATTGGGACCTCTGGCTCCCCAATAATGACATGGGCACTTATTATTAATTATGAAAGCTTGGCCTGTTGATAGCGTAGGCTTGTTTCTAACTAGCTCTAATAACTTAAATTAACCATATCTTTTAATCTATGTTCTTATATGTGGCTAAGTTACCTGTACTTGTTAATGGCCATGATACTTCTTCTCCATCTGGCTGGCAACTCCCCCTTGCTTCTTTTTCTCAGAATCCTGTGTGCCTGAAGATCCAGCGAAGCTATTGGGCATTTGGTTTTTTTATTAAAACAACCAGAATGACACAGCTTCACAGTGTACAAAAAGATTATTCCACAACAGAGAGGAGGAGACATATTTTGGACAGACACTCAGAAACCAGGTTTATGGTTAATTTGGAGGGAGTTGATGAGTACATTAATATTGTGTGCAAATGGGAAATATCTTCAAGGATTCTCCTGGCAGATATTGGAAATACCAGAGCTGACACTTCAGACCTTTTAATCCACCTGTTTGGAAGCATTCTAGGCCTTGAGTTTTCTCTGTAGTTCAATAACCTGACCTCAAAGAGAATCACAAGTATAGCAAGGAGTGAAAGAATCGTCGTCATGACCCCTATGGGAAACACATGAGTGTGGTGTTTCTTTATCAGGGCTTCTTTCCTAGCAGGAAAAGCAGGGGGAAAGTCAAGGGTGGTTTCGCCATAAAGATCTACTACATGGTTCCAGGTGACAGAAAGAACCGTGCAAAGGCTGCTGAGAACCAGAACTAAGGCATAGCCCTTGTAGCAGATCATCTGCATATCAGGGACTTCGGCTTTTATGATGCTGATTCTAATTGCCACTAAGCTGCAAACCAGGACAACAGGTTTTATCAAAATCAACATATCAGGTTCTGTGCATACCGAAATTCAGGTGAAATGGTCCAGCCTGAGTTGACAGGGATGTGCACCGGAATACTGACTACAGGGCTAGAGATTTTTAACTCTTGATTGTAATAAGCTTCCCAGAGGCCAATGTACACAAGCTGAACCGATTTGTTTTCAAATTCCCACAGGCGCCAGTATCAGCTGTGTACAAGGATTATTCCAAACGCCAAAGACCAGAGGCTGCAAAGGAATCCAGTCATTTTGAAGATCCACTGCTTCATTTCAGTAAATCTGGATATGAGATTGAACAAGCTGCAAGTATGAAGAAAAGTGAAAAAACAGAATAAGACATGGTTTACAGTATAGTAAGTTCTCCCACCTTGTCCCTGTTGTCATATACTTGTATTAAAGTAGTCTATATACTTACTCTACACAAAAGTTTAAGTGTGTATAAGAAAATTTGAAATCTATGGCTGTGGCAGTAGTTCCCATCTCAAGAGATTTTGGACAATATTTCAGTGTCCTCCAAATACTGTTTGTTGACTAAGAATATACAGTCAGTTCAGGAACAGAAGGGAAGTCGGAAAAATAGAAGGAGATATGGTTTACCAATCACTAAATACTCACACTTTGCCCTTGCATCCCAAAATTGCGTTTAAATAATCCAAATACTATGGGTAAGAATAAAAGAAGGATTGGAGATACAGTTCAGTGGTTAAGACAATAGTGTTCTAGCTTAGGACCCAATTTCAGTTCCCAGCACTCACTTTGGGTGGCTTACAATTGCTTATAACTCTAAGGGATCTGATGCCCTCTTACAATAACCTGCACTTGCATGCATTTATCCACCCACAGACATAGAGACACATAAACTAAAATAAAATAAATCTTAATAAAAGAAGAGAAAGCACCTAGAAATCCATGACTATGACAAGAGTACCCATTATAAGGTTTGAAAAATGATTTTATTATTTGCCTGCATGTATGTCTATGCACCACATCCATGCTTGGTGCACCCTTCTGTGTGGAGGTCAGAAGAGGACATTGTATCCCTCGGAACTGGAGTTCTAGATAATTGTAAGATGTCATGTAGGTGGTGAGAATGGAATAGGTGTCCTCTGGAAGAACAGTCAGTGCTCTTAATCATTAGCCAAATATAAGATATTTTAGACAACAATATGGCAATGTCTTTTGTTAGAGTACCCTGTACCTCAGGTGGCAGTGCACCATGTCTGGACAGCTCTCTGAGCTTAGTGTCAAATGGAGGACTCCCCTCCCCCAGCAAGGCTTCCTGTTCTCTGCCTGACCTTATCTGGAAGATGTCCCTAAACATGGATGCCTGACCTATCTGGAGTATGACTTTTGACACAGATACCTGCAGATGCTCACCCCCTGCTGCCCATATAATAATTAGGCATTGTGCTCCAGCTGTATGGTAGGACTGTGCTCACAATCTTTCACAAGTTGAAATGTTCACATTTTTTTACTAGAAATTTCATTTCCTGCAATTAATAGTAGTATAAGAGGTTACAATATCATATATAAAGTGATATTTATTTTATTTCTGATTTCAAAACAGAAAAATATATATTAATAACCTAAATGAGTGTAGAAAGCAGAGGATTGCTCAGATTTATTGTGACTTCTCCAATACTGTAGTGGAATATCACAGGACCATTGCCAAGCATGGATTAAATGTATATGATCTTAGAGGAAACAAGCAAAATGAAAAGTAATACACATGGAATGCCCATTTATGTCCAAAGAAAACATACTTCTTCAAATATCTAAGAAGATAGGAATATAACAGTTGTGCAAAATAGAAAATCTAAGCAGATCAATTGGTGGAATAGAAACTGTCATTCCTATTTGCACACTTTCCTAGAATGTGCACATTTCTAAAGAAACCTTTGCATGGCATTTTATAACTTAAGACAGACTGAACACAAACCTTAAACATCCATTATAACTGGAAGGAGATATAGCTTGTTGGTGGTGTAATTAATTAACATGTGTGAGGCACTGAGGTCACTCCCCACTCCCATGAAACTAAAATCTGTATGTAGAACATGAAGAACAGTGGATATGTCCATTTTTAGCTATTCTTTACTCTACATTCCACCTTGAGACAATTAGGTGCAACATATAATGTACACTGATGTATTTTGGGTGAAAAAGTATCTTCTTTGAAGCAAAATTTACACTTCCCTTTAACACTATGAAGCAACTTATTTATATTTTTGACAACTCAAATCTTTGAATGTAGCAATAATGAAAATGAGAAAATCCCACTGAAGGTCCCACTGATTCATTTAGTAAAAAGGAAGGCAAAGTCCTTCAGTCGCTAGGCACATAGATAATGCCATTGCCATTGTCCATGCAGAAGGTTTGAGGGACCCTCATACTGGATATCCTTACCAGGAAACCCTGCCTAACAGCTACCCACTTTTCCATGGTTTGTGTGGAACGTAATTTCTACCTGGGTGGAGACAGTATAGCTGCTCTACTAGGCAAGTTACATCAGCAATTTAGTTGTGAAACTGATGGTGGCTTGGGTAAAACCCCGCCCATCCCCTCTTCCTTGACAAGGCAGGTCTGAGGAGGTGGTCTGCACAAACAATGTGCTTTGAAACAGAATGGAAACCAGAGTGGAAAATGGTGTTGTGTCAAATAAATGATCTAGCGGGACAGATTTTTATGCTTGCTTCTGAAACCCAAAGAGTGTAGGTATTTATTTCTTAAAGACCCAGTTGAAAAGCCTCCATACAACTTACTTTAAATTATTACCTTATTGTTTTGTAGGTGGAGTGATCCATTGTGAATGCTACACTACAAAGCAGCAGGAAATGTTGACCATAGAGGGCATCACATGAAGAGGGAAGTACCTTGAATAAAAGAAGTACTATTAGGCTGATAATTCCGTTTAGAACAAGGCCGGCTGATAGGCTCTCACAAACTTTAGATTATCTAGAGAGTCTTTTAAACACTTGAGGAATATTAGCCCATTTGATATTCCTATCTCTCCAACAATACCCTTCCAATCATTATCCCCCTTTTGCAGATAAGGAAACAAAACCCAGAGGCAAATTCACACAGTCAACTTCAGGGAGCTACACAGACAGCAGTGCAGCTCCTTGATTCCCTGTAGTCACACATGGGGCTTCCAGGAACTTATGATATTCAGCAGGACTTACACACACTTAATCACATGTCATTGGCCCTTTCTGGCATTCTGTATCCAGTGAAATTGATTGTGATTAATAAAAACCACTTGGAAGATATAAAAATACTTGCCTCTTTGTCTTTTCTATTAAGTCCAAATGTTAGTGATTTCCCACCATAAGAAAGACAATAACGATAAATATTGTTATGATTCCATGGATACCAGGGCTTAGATGGCAGACTCTGAACAATGAACACATTTCAAAATATAACAATGTACTATCCAGTATCTCTTTAACATGTTGATAAGTCTTTGTAGAAATTAAATTTATTTTCGAGGTCAAACGTGTTGGTAATCCTTTGTAGAAATAAAATTTATTTTTGAACTCATGAATCAAATAGCTACTATAATTTATGAGATCCATAAAGAATGTTTAAGAAACAAACCCTGGGCAGATTAAATGACTTAGTGGATAAAGGCACCTGCCAGAAATCTTGATAATCAGGAACCCATATTGCGAAAAGCTGAATAGAATCGACAGAGTTGTCCTCTGACCTTATGTATGTGCCTTGGCAAGCGGGCAGCAGCGCAGTGCACACACACCCCCCCACACCCCCCACTCCCCACCCCCCCACACACAGATACAATGAAGAAGAAAACAAATAAGCTGTTTAAAAGGAAATCCCCAGATCCTCGGAGAGGTCTGGCGCAGGGGAAATGTTAGGGAATCCACAGGGATGACGCCAATTAATAATCCAAGCAGTGGTGGAGAAAATGCCTTTCATGCCCTTCCCCTATCAAGAGATTGGTGTCTACCTTGGCTACCATTCCTAGAGCCTTCATACAGTAGCTGTTCGAAGCAGAAACAGGCTCCCACAGCTAAGCACTGAAACATACCCCTGGAATCCAATTGTGAAGAGGGAGGAGGGATGAGCAAGGAGCCAAGATGTTGCTGCAGAAACCAGCAGAAACATTTGACTGGACCTAGTGAGAGCAAGGAGACCCTAGCCATAAAGCTAGGGAAACAGCATTGAAATGAACCAAGCCCTCTGAATGTGGGTGCCAGCTAGGAGGCCAAGACAGTCTATGGGACCTCTAACAGTGGAGCCAGTCTTTAACCCTAGAGCACAAATGGACTTTGGGAACCCATTCCCTATGGAGGGATACTATCATAGTCCAGATACACCAAACAATATGACAGACTTTGAAGGGCCTCACTATCCCTGGGGAGGAGTTTGGGGATGTGTTGGGGGTGGGTTGATGGGGAACATGGGAGGGTGGGAGGGCAAGGGAATGTGGGTGAATGGATATGTAAATATGAGTAGTAATTAAAGAATATAAAGGAGAAAGAATAAGACACTACCACAATTTAAAGCCAAATTTGAAGTAAGCTTTAATTAAACACTGGCGAGGTCTATTTCTGGGTTTCCAGAAGATGGCCCCAATTCAAGTTTTGCAGCAGGTCCAATCAAGAGCAAGCACACATCCTGATGTATGTCCTGTCTGTGAGGCTCGTGCCCACAATTTGATCAAGCATATCCATTGCTGATGGATCAAATAAACTTGGTAAGGTGAGTAAAAAACAGGTGGCTTGTTATCTCCCATAACAACAGCTTCCAGAATCTCAGAAACTATCTGTCCTTGAGCAAGAGGCTTACACATCAGATATTTTTGTTTCATGGATTGGTCTCTTAGGCTCCCATACTTGGCTGTTAAGATTGTTCAGAATGTAAATGTGTTTCTTAAAGCCTGATGACCTAAGTTCTATCTCCAAACTCTATATAAAAGTGGAAAGAGAATAAACTTTAAGAACTTGTCTTCTGAGCCGGGTGGTGGTGACGCACGCCTTTAATCCCAACACTCAGGGGCAGAGGCAGGCGGATCTCTGTGACTTGGAGACCAACCTGGTCTACAGGAGTTAGTTCCAGGACAGCCTCCAAAGCCACAGAGAAACCATGTCTCAAAACAAACAAACAAACAAACAAACAAAAAAGAAAAAAAAGAAAGAAAAAGAGCTTGTCTTCTGACCTCCACTTGCAATCTGTGGCATGTGTATGCCCACTCACAATGATTATTATTTAAAAAGAAATACCACATTGGCTAGAAAGATGTCCTGGTATAAAAGCCAAATATCTTTAGTGCAAAAATTAGGCCAACCTGGCCATCCTGAATTCTTTGAGACACAGAACCATGGTTAGATAATGATGGTTTTCATTTCCTAACCTGTTGTAGGAATTTTGGTTTGGTTGTTGCAAACATAAGTCTATTTCTTCTTTCTGTATTTTACTTTCAATATGGCTGTGACCTGGTTATGTTAAAGGTTGTATATGCACACTATTTTGGTTCTTCCTATATAGGAACAAAATTTAGAGAACTTCCCACACTCTAGGAGGTACAGAGGTCTTTGTGCTCACAAAGCAACACTAGGGGAATATGGAATGTTAAGCACACAGTTATTACTTCAAGGGAAGCAATGTAATACATTGTCTTCCCAGATGGCTAGGAATGGCAATACTCATTAGCCTGGTGACCTTTGCTCTATCAGTGTGGGTAGAGACTTTCCCAGCACTATATACTCCCCCAGACTCTCATTCTAAATTTGTTTTTCTCAATCTATAGAATATATCTTCATGGACTTTACAAAGAGTTTTGATACAGCCACATCTGATCTTTATTTAGTTTACTTTGTTCCTCAAGGAGATTCATGCATGCTTTGTTCTCCACACGGGATAGTTCATTGTCACCAGAATAATGTTCCCAAATGATATTGTGCTTAAATATGTCTAAAGCAAACCACTGAGAGTCAGACTCCCAAAGTTTGAACCAACACTTGATACTGAGTCATATTGACCTGACCTGCCTGCTTGCTTCCCAAAGGCCTGTGAGGGTTGCAGAGAACCCCATTCAAAACAAACCAGGGATATAAGGGAGCACAGACATTACAGAAAATGTGGCTTCTTTTTTATGGTTTCCTTCTTTACCATTCATATTTTATGTGTGGTATAATTTCCAAAGAAGAAAATTCACACATCTGAAGCATTTAACTCAATGAATCATCACAAATTCATATACCCCTGTAATCTACATGGAGGTCAAGACATAAAATATTTCTGTTAGTGGTTGTGGTGTGGAGTACCCAGCTGAGAAGACTGCTTGGACATAGATTTATGCCAATAGAAAATCTTTATCAACCAGCTAGTGGCTACACTGGGTGTTTAGGATCCCAGTTTATCCCAAGCCTTTCTCATGGGGGAGCTTTTAAACACAAAAACCATGTCCTGGATTGACATACTTCAGTGAACAAGAAGAGTAAGCCAGAAGCAGAACTACAGAAGCTAAAAGCATAGTTAGTGCATTTAGAGGCTATCCCACAGCTATGAACTTTGATGGGTTAGGATTTTGTTTTAGTTTTGGCAGGTGGTGCTGTCTATGTGCTGAGTTTTACAGCCTGAATGACACTTCCATCATGGAGTCAGTGTGATAAGGCCTTGGGGCCTTCTAAAGTCTGGGACTCTGTTACAGTTGGAGGTGTTGCAACTGATAGAGATATACCTTTCATTCACAAGTCCTTGTGTTCAATCCCTAACACCCAAACTAAACAATACTAACTAAAAAGCAAGAAAAAACCTTATCAAAAATACAACTATTTTCCTATGAGCTGTTCTAGAAGTCCTATGTGTAACTTCATAGGGAAGGCAAAGGAATAGTTCCAAATATAGATCAGAGGGACTTAATGACATTCAGAAACAATACACAGATACCTTTTAGCACCTGAGAAAGAAGTAAGGAATTTTTTAAAGAGGGGTCAGTTTTTCTTCCAGTTATTCATGTTTGTGAACTGAGGACTGCAGATTATAGGCAAGAAAACAAGGATACTTATTGAAGAACACTAAGCATTTCTAAAATCTCCACCAAGGCCAACTTTCACTCACAACTCAAGTCTCAAAGCCCAAAGTCTAGAGTCTGTGGAGTGGAGTAGCTGATAGGTTTTATATTCTATATTATAATGGTACATATATAATTCATTTTGTCACAAAGGACGCTGCAAATACACACTATTAATGTTTTTTTTTGCTCTAAGTTAATCCCCAGCTTAGTTGGTGCCTGTATAAATGCAAGATTGATAACAGCAGACACTAAGCAAAGTCAGCATCCTTTGGATGAATCCAGAAGTTCACCTAGATGGCAGTTACAGAGAGTAAAGATGATAAGGAGAAAGGTACAAATAGCATGAATCTTAAGGATGATGCGGACCATCTGACCAGAGGGACAACAATGAACTGTAGTACTAGTGAAATGGCTCAGTGAGTAGGTAAAGGCACTTGCCAGCAAGCCTAGTGAACTGAGTTTAATACTGGGGACACAGAAGGTTAAAGGAGAAAATTTTCTTCTGAAAGTTGTCCTCTGACTTCCAACTGTATGCAATGGCATGGGCACACTCGCGCATGCACGCACACACACACACAGAGGCATGCATGTATACAGGAATGTACATACATGTATGCACACGTACACACAAAATAATGTAAAAAGTAAGTAAATAATGAACTGTTAAATGATCAGCTGAGAGCAGATGAGTGACCCTCCTGCCAGATAGAGTTTTTAGATTGAACTTTCTTTTTTTGACCCATGTATCCATTTCTTGTGTCGTATCTTCAAAGCCCCAGATTCATTCTTCCATCTCCTGTATTCTGTTAGTGAAGCCTGCCTCTGTAGCTCCTTTTTGAATTCTTAAATTTTTCATTTCCAGAATGCTCTCAATTTGTGTTTTCTTTAATGTTTCTATTTCCATGTTCAGGTCTTGAACAGCTTTATTCATTTCCTTTGTGCTTTCCTGGCTTTCTTTAAGGGATTCATCCATTTCCTACTATTGTTTGTGTTTTTTTCTGGATTTCTTTAAGGAATTTCTTTATTCATTTCCTCTTTAAGGTCTTCTACCATATTCATACATTTGTTTTGAAGGTCTTTTTCTTGTGCTTCAGCAATGTAGGGGCTGCTATGGTAGGGTAGCCGGGTTCTGGTGGAAACACGTCCTGGTTGTTATTGTGTTCTTAGGCTAGCATCTATGCATCTGGGCTTGGGACGATTATAGGTCTAGGTGCTGATTTCTGGCTTTGTTTTTATTGGATGGGTGTTTTTTTCCTTGGTGTCTGTTTCCCCTCTGTATTTTCAGAAAGTGTGATGGCTGTGTGCTGCGTGTTTTTTCTACATTTTTTGGCTGCTATGTTCACAGGGCATGTCTGCTGGTGTTGGGGGCTGGAATGCAGCAAGAAGTGGGGTGTGGGAGGTCAGGAGGTGATGATCTCTGGGATCCACAGGAGACGTGTGCAAGGGTAAGGAAGACTGAAGCGGTGATCTGCTGTAGCACAAGGGAGGAGCCTGAGGGATTGGGTCTACAGGAATAGAGCATGGAGAAGGTCTATGGGTAGCCCAGCCTGTGGCTGAACAGGGGGAGTCTGCCTGAGTTGGGGGTGGGGATACAGCAATGGGTGGGGGTTGGGAGGCTAGGAGGGGCGGTCTGTGGGATCCACAGGAAATGAGGGTGGTTGTGGGGCGGGGGGGGGGGGGGTCGAGGCTGCATCTGGTATTCTCTTGCAGCACTAGGGAATAGCCTGGGAAACTGGATCTAGGGCAGTGGTTCTCAACCTGTGGGTTGTGACCCCTTTGAGAGTAAAACAGCCCTTTCATGGGGGTCACCTAAGATTATCGTAAAATACAGATATTTACATTATGATTCATAACAGTAGCAAAACTACAGTTATGAAGTAGCAATGAAATAATTTTATGGTTGGGGGTCACCACAACATGAGGAACTGTATTAAAGGGTCGCAGCATTAGGAAGGATGATAACTGGTCTAGGGGAACAGAGAGTGGAAGTCTCGAGGCAGGATTCCTGGATTTTCAATTAAATATTTTTAAAAGAAAAAATGAATAAAACAATTCTTTGGCAAATACAACAACAAATTCTTCTATATCTCAGTTGTTTGATACTCCCTCTTAAGCAGGACATATTAACCATTTTCCACTTACATATTTCTCTCGATCAGGTCTGGAAGCTAGTTCTACAACTGTTCTCCAGCCAGGCGGCCTGAGGAAATTATGGACATGTAGGTAACCAGGGAGGTATAGAGCAGCATGCCTGGTGAAGGTTCATCTGGAAGACACAGCTAACTGCTTAAGCCTTACTGGGATACTGGAATGTTCACAGACCTTTGGAAATTTAAAGGACTTAGTATTTGCAACCTGCTAAAGCCTTTTCAATGGCATATTCCTGAAAGACAGGGAGTTCCTGTCTCAAAAGAACAAAATAGTTAAGTGCTAGCAGATTGACTGAATCTTGTACATACATATAATTTAATACTTAGGATGCAGTATCATAAAGCAAAACAGTCACTGTAATATTTGCCAAATGTCAAAATTAAAGCTAACTG
Organism: Cricetulus griseus; assembly: GCF_003668045.3. NCBI lineage: Eukaryota > Metazoa > Chordata > Mammalia > Rodentia > Cricetidae > Cricetulus > Cricetulus griseus. The sequence goes on along the minus strand of NC_048604.1, from coordinate 106,617,832 downwards.
GATTCAATAGGGTCTTACCATCTGGGGAAATTCATTATTTCATCATTTACCAAGGTCAAACTGTAGCACTAGCATTTACTTTTTTGAGACAGTTTCTCATTATGCAATCCTGGAACTCAACCATGAAGACTAGGCTGGCCTCAAACTCACACAGAACTACGTGCCTCTGCCTCCCAAGCGCTGGGATTAAAGGCAATCCAAGATTCACTAACATTCACCTTCCACATTACACCAAATGGTTACCCTTGAAAACATATACATACAATTAACATTATATGGACCAAGCAGGTTTCTCTCTCTCTCTCTCTCTCTCTCTCTCTCTCTCTCTCTCTCTCTCTCACACACACACACACACACACACACCAAAAAGAAAAAGAGGTCATGAATTTGAAAGAGAGCAATGAAGGGCACTCAGGAAAGTTTGTAGTGAGGAAATGGAAGGGGTAAATAATGTAATTATAATTTCAAAAAATAACCTGATCAATAAAAGGGCAATCATACCTGGTACTAGAAACCCAGTCAACTACCCATGGTTGGTGAAAACATAGATCTTAGAACAGAACCAACAACCACCACTTTACTAAACCAGCATCATCCCTAATTACACACTATTTGCACTTATACTCAGAGACAAATGTATTTCTCATCCTTTGTCAAGGAAACTTCTCTTTGCAACAGAAGGAGATCATTACAGAAAACCACAACCAATCAAAATAAAGAGTTGTGGAGCCCAGACCCAACTGATACATCTACAAGTCGATTCGTGCACATAATGCTCAGGGATCACTGCAGAAGAGCAAAAATGACCAGAAGAGCCAGAGGATCAGGGAGTTTGCTGTGAGATTGTGTCTCCTAGAAATGTCAGAAGCGACATCCAAAAAGTCTCACCAACCTGACTGCCTAAATGTGAGCTGAACAAGGACAACAGTAGATGTGTTAACATGGATGGGGGAAACCCTTGAGTTCCCAACCCAACACAATTAAGGAATGCAGAGAGAGAGGGAGAAAAAGTCTTCCCCACAGAAGGGGCACATCAACTTGTTATCCAATACCACACGGTCAGCCCTGAAAACATACATACAAGAAACATTATTCAGACTGAAAAGCAGGTGTTTATAAATAGTAAATATATGTATATACATTCATATATGTGCATATAACAACAACTAATGAAAAAAAAAGAGACCACGAATTTGAAAGAGAGCAAGAATGGGAGGGTTTAGAGGGAAGAGAAAGTAGAGGGTAATTATGTAATTGATTATATTATGATCTCAAAAATAAATAATTTTCAAAATAAAAAGCACATACAGGGTTCATTACATGTCTCTGTGGGCAAGGGCACCTGTCATGAACCCTGGCAACCTAAGTTTATACCCAGGATCCACATGGTAGAAGGAGAACCAGTTACCACAAGTTGTCCTCTGACACATGTGCTGTGACATGTGCACCTACACACACACAAATGTAACAAAAGTTTAAAAATCCATTGTGCAGGCGAAAACTCTTCCCCTAAATTTCTGTGCCTTCTGAAGAGCTCTAATGTAGCACTTCAGCCTATCTACGCAAACAAATGCGGTGATCAGCACCTGCTTGTTAATTAATTTGCTTCTAGCTCCAGGTGGTGGCAAGGCCATCATTCTTCAGCTTAGAACACTGAAACTTTATGTTGCTTCTCATTATAAGCAAAGAACTCCTCTTGTATTGAAGGTGTCTGGGTGCTGCTTCTCTTTGCTCCATTGAGAAGTATAGACACCCCAGAGTAGGTTATATGAACCCCTTCCTATCACATAACCATCCTTCCTGCTGTGTTTCTTACGAGGCCTTGTATCTCAGCATTATGAATTGAATGGTGTCCTGCTCCCTATATATGCCAATATGATAATTTTCAGAGCACTACGGTGTGACTTGATACTACACTTCTTTACAGAGATAAGTTAAATGAAGGCAATGTGTAAGGCATCATTCAGTGTAGCTGGTACCTTAAATGAAGAAAATAATTGCCAAGGCACTAGAGAGGTGACACAGCGTTAAGAGCTGCTGTTCTATAAGATCAATGTTCAATTCCCAACACCCACAGGGTAGCTCACAGCTGTCTGTAACTCCAGTTCCAGAGCAACCAAAATCCTCTTCTGGTCTCTGTGGGTAGCAGGCTTGTATGTGGTACAGAGACATACGTGCAGGGTAAACCCTACACATACACATAAAATAACATTAAAATAAAGTGCAAAGCTGCACACAGGAACAGTGCATTTACATTAAATTAAGGAACTTGCACTCTGGAAGGACACAGACACTTTCAGGTTCCAGGACAAGAGAAATGATGAGATAGGTCCTGTGAGTCACAACAAACACATGCTACAGGGGAGAAGATGAACAGAGGAAGCCAAAAGGAGGCAGAAGTTGTTTCATATTTCTCCCAAGTGTATAAGTGTTAGAAACAAGATAGGATGCCAAAGCATGCCTAGGACCTGCTTTGAACTTCAAGGTCAGACTGCACCAGGATGAAGGTGAATGGTGGATTCGGATGCAAAATAATGAAAGCTGAAATGGGAGAATATTGAGGGTTGTGGTGTTCCTATTGGAATTACCCTGGACAAGCAGGGTGAGGGGCTCTTGCAGGCTGATAGTAGAAATCCCTTCCAATTCTTGAGCAATCTGGGGAGGAACATATTTATAGCCATCCTCTTTGGCTGATTAATCCTGAACAAATTATTTTTGTCTAGTTTTGGAAATTGAAGCTAGGCTCCTTAACTATCTCAGAGAGGCCTTAACCTTACAATCCTTCTCAGCCTGCAGACTGGCTACGATTACAAGCATTTACCATAAAGCATGGACAAAAAAATATTTTTGAAAGGAAGGTCTCTAAGTTAGGGTTTCTATAGTTTTGGAAAAACATCATGAGCAAAAGCAAGTTGGTAAAATGTTTATTCGCACTTACACTGTAGTTCATCATCAGGAAGTCAGGGCAGGAGCTGAAGCAAGTGTGCTGCTTACTGGCTTGCTTCCCATGGCTTGCTCAGACTGCTTTCTTATAGAATGCAGGATCACCTGCCCAAGGGTGGCATCACCCTACAGTGGGCTGAACCCTCCCACATTATTAAACAGGACACTGGCCTGTAGACTTGCCTACAGGTCATCTGATGGAGGCTCAACTGAGATTCTTCTTCCCAGATAACTCTAGGTTGTATCAAGTTGACCAAAACAAAACAAAACACACACACACACACACACACACACACACACACACACACACACACACACACACACACACAAACCAAAACACCAAAACCACCAGGACAGATACTTTAAGCAGCTAAGTGACTAACATAATTAAACTTGTGATTGTGATTGAAGACAGAAATTTAAGTAATGAAAGTGGGCTAGATGCATCCTCAGCTGGCATACACATGGAAGTCGATACCCTTTGTTGCCCAGGGTATCAGGCAAGATAGATAACCAGGCTTGACAAGGTGTACCATCTCTGCTGCTATGTCATCTGGGACAAGGACTCAGGTAGGCCACTGTGGCCTCATACTCATTGTGTAGTCAAGACTAGACTTGAACTGGTGTCCATCCCACCTCTACCTATGGGCAAAGAGCTATCAGGATGCATTTCCAACAACAATGCTTTGATTTCCCTGCTGCTTCTGAGGACCTAACATGAGCCAGGTAGGGGGCAACACTATGCTCAGGCAAAAGCTTCCATCAGACAAGGCACTTTATGCTCAGCAAACATCAGATTCAATAGCAAAACGTATTTATCCCAGATCTACTCCTCCTCCTATAACCTCCCAAAGAACCCATGTTTCTAGCTACATGTGCCTAGTAGGGTGAGAGAGAAAGGCATGAGAGTTAAGGCAGATTAAAAGAGATTGGTAGAATGGATAGTCCATGGCCACAAGGGGACCAGATGGATCAGAAAAGCTGCTTAGAAAGTGGCAGTATAAAGGACAATGTCATGAATTGGAAAAAAGTGTTGTGGGTGTGTTAATGCACTTAGGATTTTAATCTTTGATTCAGTACACTCAACATATATGTTGTTCAATTCAGTTTGTTTTTAACAACCAAGAACCCATACACATTCCCACACATTAATTTTTTTGTGGAGGATACTGATGGCATTTGAACTCAGGGCCCCATGGTCATACCCTTTTCCCAGGGGCTACTTGCCCATCACTGGTATTTTCATTTGTGTACAAAGCTATAATGTAGGAAATAAAGACATTTTTCTTCCATTTTAAGAGACACTATTTATTTTGTTAAAGTCAAGCAAGAGGATATGTTGGTAAGTGGTAAGCATCAGGCACAGATGTGCATTTTTGATAGGGCAGAGTTCAGGGTAAAGCCACAAGAACTGACCACAAGCAAGGTCAGTGTGGATACAGAGAGTTCCATAGCTATGCCCAAGCCTATGCATGCCAAGGACCAATCTTTAGCACCAGGTTGTTTCTTATGCAACAGTATCACTATTCACAGACATGTACATGGACTCTCTGGAATTCTTGGGTCCCTGCTAATCAGACATGGAACAGGCAAGCAGGGAATGGACAGGAAGGTCATAATTGTTATGTGATTCAGTACAAGCATGCTAGAGCACTACATATTGTTCTCCATAACAGACAACCCTGGAAAAACACGAAAAGGCATGTTACAGACAAACACAATTCCATTATTCACATTTTACACACATATCATTAAAATGTTCACAACACTGTATTTGGGGATAAAGAACCACAGGTAAATAACTTGGTGAAAATTGAAAACAAGACAGTCTACAATTCCTTAAAAAGTTTGTGGACAGCCAGCATCACATTTCCTGACATGACCCATGATCACAGCAAGGGATGGCCAAGTGGAAGAAGGAGGAGGCTGCACTGGCGGATCAGGGACTTCCAAAGGTAGAAGTAGCTCTGTTTGATAGGAGTCAACACTTTTGTAAAGATTTTCTTCCAACTGATAGTGATAGGCTGACAACAAGGCCATCTGTGGTCTGCAGTAGAGAAGCTTGCCCATTTTGACTCAGCTGTACAGAGGGCACTATCATCTTCACCAGAGCATCTCGTGTCACCCTCTATTCCTGTGGCTCTGGAAGCACAGAATCTGGTCCTTTAAGACAACTGCATGTGAGAGTGTGGGCACATGCATATACACATGGATTTAAGTGTGCATGTGTATTCTGGAAAGGGTGTGGTTACTGCTGAGAGAGGGAAATCTTTGCATCTGCTGCAATCTCCGGGGAAAAGAAGGATTCAATAATCCCTTGGTAGAACAAAGACTAGTGATGCCTAAACATCTAATCACTAAAGGGACTTGCTCAACTTTCACCATGCATTGAGTTACATAAACATTGTTTGAACTACACCAAATCTATACACATTTAACATTGAGTAAGTTATACATGCCACTGGTGGTTGAACATCTTTCATGTGTTTATCTGCCATACATACATCTTCTTTGGTGAGGTGTCTAGTCAACTCTTTTGCCTACATTTTTCAGTTTGTTTTCTATTGTTGGGTTTTGGGAATTCTTTATACAAATCTTTTATCAGATATACGAAGCCATGGACGTGGGGTTTGGTGGTAAACCTAGAACTCAGAAAGTGGAGGCAGGAGGATCAGGAATTCAAGGCCATCTGGACTACATTGGGAGAAGGAAGCCAATCCGAGTTACATGAGACACTTCTAAAACAAGCAAACAATAATAAAAACAAAATGAATAACAAATCAGACACATCATTTACAAATATTGTTTCCCAATCTCTATTCTGTTATCTGGAAACCAATAGAATGACAGTGTTGTTATAATGAGCAACAAGCTATTTGTTGTTTTTCCATTTCTACTGGAAGGACAAGGAACCTTGAAACTCTGTTTCAAATGTAAGCAATAGTCACTCCCCAGGACCTCTGACAAACCAGAAGATGCAATCTTACATCTTAAGGTACATGGCATGTGGCCCATGGTAACAGGCAGAGAAGCAACAAGAGACAAGCCACCGATTATCATTAAGGATCACATACACAACAACTTAGTGTTTTGGGGGAAGGAAGCTTCACATATTCCATTGATCTCAGGAAAAAAAGAATGAGCAATAACATTATTAGTAGACACACTTCTAACCAAGTAATTTTACTTGCTACAAATTATTTAAGATGTGACAAGAAGGACACTAGCTATCTGTTTGTTTGGGGTGTTTCAAAGCATGCACACAAGTTATATGATGATTTTACTCTAGGAATGAATGTATGCAATATGTAGGCTGTTCATTTCTTAGTTGGATTTTTACCACTAGGAAACTTGATGTTTCCCACACATCAATAAATTATCATCTTCACTGGTTTTTACTGGGTCAGAGAAAGTCATGATGATAGCCTAATGAATGCTTGCATTATTGAATGAACATGTACAGAACACACAGCAGCCCATGCCTGGCTAAATCACAAGGGTCTTTCCTCTCATGCACCATAGGGATGTATTTGGCATCTACGTAAGGGAGGAACAATGGTGCCACCACTGCAAAGGAGTGTGTGCATATATTGTGGGCTCAGCCATTGAACATCCTAGGGGACCCTGCTGACCAGCAAAGCCTGGAATTCTGTGAAGTTACATGTAATACAAAACTGTTCAGCAAACCAACAGAAATGAAAAACATAACTAAATCATCACATACTAACAGGACATTATTGCTTATTTACTACCCTTGTGGATCCAGAGTGTGTCTCTCCAGAGATGGGCAAATAGGCTTGGGTTCACTCTTGTATTCCCAGGCATTAATCTCCAAGGCTCAGTGTCCAACTTCTGCAGTGATGGACCTCTCATTTGCTTCTCTCAGGCTGTAGGCTGTCGAACAAGCACTTGAGCTGCTCTTCACCCAGGTGGATTTTATCTTCCAGCTCTCGCTGCTCAATAATGAGGGCTGACTTCATCTTCACAAAGTGCTCATAGTCAGCCAGGTTCTCCTCGCTGAGGTAGGTGGCCAGGATGTCAAACACAATGCGCTCACGACGGTCTAGGTTCTCTTTAAGCTCTTTGGCGTCCTCATGCTGCTGGGTTAGAATTCTCTGTTTCTCCAACAGTGATTGCTGTTGAGAGGGAGGGAGACAGAAAGTCCTGTTGAGTCAGGGAAAAGCAAAGTCTCTGGCCAACCCCTTAAAAGCGTTGCAGCTTTTGGAGACTGGTCTTGTAACTGTCCATGGAAACCTTGAAGCCACATGGGATCACCATAGGAATGACCAGGATGTAGTTTACATGTGCTTTTAACTATGGCTAGCTTCTCTACAGTTCCTTCTTTCCTCACCCTTCCAGAAGCCAGTCATAGGCCTCACTGGGTTTCCTCTCTCTCTCTGTGACTTCTTCACTGCCATTTGCCTTACAGTCAGGGACCTCAAACTACAGAGTTCTGACAGAGTTTCAAAGGGACAAAGTACTTGAGGATCCTGTTTGTCCCAAAATTGTACAAGGGAAATATTATAATTAAGTTGAGCCTGGCGTCTCAGGCTTATAATGTCAGCTAACCAGGAGGCTGTGGCAAAAGCTCATAAGTGAAAGGTATGCCCTGGCTATGAAGTAAATTCCAATCTTGTCTAGCAGACAAACTGACATATGGCTTCAAAATAAAAAGCAAAAGAAGCATTGAGCTATAGTTCTGCCGTAGAGAATTTTCCTAGTATGAGTAAGCTTATGGGTTCAATCTCTAGAATGAGAGTGAGAGGAGGAGATGGAGAAGGATGGATGGACACCAAGACACACAAAGATTCAGACTGACTGATTCTAGGGCAGGATTAAACTCTTTAACACCAGGTGGCACAAAGACAAACAAAGACCAGAAAAGCAAGACACAAGGTAGAGCTGGTGGGAGGCAAGTATGGAACAGTATGGAATACCCCTTAACTCCTTACCGTGTCCTGCTTCAGACAATGATGTCTCTAAAACACAAAACTTGCAATCACTGCTTTCAGTTTATAGAATATATACATCCAATAGAAACCCTACCAAGATGAAAGAAGCTAAGAAAGGAAGAGATGAATTCATTCACTGTCTTCACATGGAGACTAGCAGATAGACATCAGGAAACAGGGCTGTTACCTGTTACTAAATGTGGCCTGAACAAGAAACTCTCTTTGGAGAGTCATCTGAGGCAAGCGACCTGCCTGCCAGACCCAGATCGGCGGTGGCGGGTTACGAACACTGAACACCCAAAGGCAGCCCTGCCTACATCTGCCGGCCCAGGAACTGTTTCCAGTTCCGGTTACGTCATTGCTGCTCAAAATCATCTGACGCAAGGGACCTGCCTGCCAGACCCAGTTCGGCAGTGGCAGGTTATGAACACCAAACACCCAGAGGCAGCCCCCAGAGGCAGCCCGGCCTACATCTGCTGGCCCAGGTAGGCCAGGAACTGTTTCCAGTTCCGGTTCGTCATCGCTGCTCAGAGTCATCTGACACAAGTGTTCACACGGAGTCCCGTAGCTGGATCCAACACCCCGAGGCCCGGTGACAGCTCTGCTTCAACTGCGGGACCAGGCACGCCTGGACATTGGCAACACCCGGGTAACAGTGACACCTCCATCCACGAGAAGAGAACCGACATCAGAGTACTGACTGGATCTGTTTGCATCTACCAGAAGGGAAACGTGGTCCCACACTCATCAGGAGAACAAGAAACACTTGCAACACCCACCAGAAGAAAGGATGAGAAGAGGGCAAGGTAAAAGCACATCCAACAACAGAAAACCCAATATGACACCACCGGAGACTAGGAACCACACACCAGTAAGACCTCAACATCACGATGCAGATAAACCAGAAGAGAATGACCTTAAAAAACATCTTCAGGAAAATGATAGAGGAACTCAAAGAGGACATGAGAAAATCACATAAAGAAATTGAAGACAAAACAAACCAAAAATTACAAGAAACAGTTCCAGACCTAAAAACTGAAATAGAGACAATAAAGAAAGCACAATCTGAGGCAATGCTGGAATTAGAAAAGCTGGGTAAACGATCAGGAGTTACAGATGTAAGCATAACCAACAGAATACAAGAGATGGAAGAGAGAATCTCAGGAGTTGAAGACAAACTAGTGGAAACAGATTCATCAACCAAAGAAAATCTTAAGTCCAACAAATCCCTAACACAAAATATCCAGGAAATATGGGATACTGTGAAAAGACCAAACCTAAGAATAATAGGTATAGAAGAAGGTGAAGAAATCCAACTCAAAGGTGCAGAAAACATATTCAACAAAATCATAGAAGAAAATTTTCCCAATCTAAAGAAAGACATGCCAATGAAAACACAAGAAGCCTACAGAACACCAAATAGAGTGGACCAAAAAAAAAAAAAGGTCACCTTGACACATAATAATCAAAACACCAAGCATACAGAGCAAAGAGAAAATATTAAGAACAGCAAAGGAAAAAGGTCAAGTAACCTATAAAGGCAAACCTATCAGAATCACACCTGACTTTTCCCTGGAAACTCTGAAAGCCAGAAGGTCCTGGATCGATATTCTACCTACACTAAGAGGCCATGGATGCCAGCCCAGACTACTATACCCAGCAAAGCTTTCAATCATTATAGACGGAGTAAACAAGATATTTCATGATAAAACCAGATTCAAACAATACATATCCACCAATCCAGCCCTACAGAAAGTACTGGAAGGTAAACTGCAACCCAGGGAAGTTAACTACAACCAGAAAAACATAGGCAATAGATAATCCCAATTTTCCAACAGTAAAAAGAAAACAGGGATAGAATCCCACACATAATCTTGCCACCATCACCAAATAAAAAACAAACAAGAATGAACAATAATCAATGGTCATTAATAACCATCAACATTAATGGTCTTAACTCCCCTATAAAAAGACACAGATTAGCAAAATGGATAAGAAGACAGAATCCTTCTTTCTGCTGCTTACAAGAAACTCACCTCAACCTCAAAGACAGACGGTACCTAAGAATTAAAGGTTGGGGAAAGATCTTCCAATCAAATGGACCCAAGAAACAAGCGGGGGTAGCAATCCTAATATCCAACAAATTGGACTTTAAAATCAGTCAAAAGAGATGAAGAAGGTCATTTCCTACTCATCACAGGAGAAATCCATCAGGACGAAGTCTCAATTCTGAACATTTATGCCACAAATACAAAGGCATCCACGTTTGTAAAAGAAACATTCCTAAAACTCAAATCACACATAAAACCACATACACTTATAGTGGGAGATTTCAACATCCCACTCTCACCACTGGACAGGAACACCGGATAGAAACTTAACAAAGAAACAAAAGAAATAATAGAAGTTATGGCGCAATTGGACTTAACAGATATCTATAGAACATTCCACTCAAATACAAAACAATTTACCTTCTTCTCAGCGCCACATAGAACCTTCTCTAAAATCAACCACATACTTGGCAACATAGCAAACCTCAACAAGTACAAAAAAATTGAAATAACTCCCAGTATCTTATCAGACCACCATGCTTTAAAATTAGAATTCAACAACAACAAGAACTACAGAAAACCTACAAACTCATGGAAATTAAGTAACACCCAATGGCACAATTCATGGGTCCAGGAAGAAATAAAAAAAGAAATTAAAGATCTCCTAGAATTCAATGAGAATGGGGGCACAACATATCCAAACCTATGGGATACTCTGAAAGCAGTGCTAAGAGGAAAGTTCATAGCGCTAAATGCCCACATGAAGAAACAGGAGAACAATCACACTAGAGAATTAACAGCACAACTAAAAGCTTTAGAAAACAAAGAAGTCAATATACCCTGGAGGAGCAGATGCCAGGAAATAATCAAATTGAGGGCTGAAATCAATAAAATGGAAACTAGGAGAACAATACAAAGAATCAATATAACAAAAAGCTGTTTCTTCGAGAAAATCAACAAGATAGACAAACCTTTATCCAAACTTACCAAACAACAAAGAGTGAACATGCAAATTAATAAAATCAGAAATGAAAATGGGGTCATAACAACAGACACAGAGGAAATCCAGAGAATCATCAGGTTATACTTTGAAAACCTATATTCCTCAAAATTTGAAAATCTAAAGGAAATGGACAATTTTCTGGACAGATTTCACTTTCCAAAATTAAATCAAGAACAGATAAGCAACTTAAATAGACCTATAAACTAATGAAAATGAAGCAGTTTTTAGAAGTCTCCCAACCAAAAAGAAGCCCAGAGCCAGATGGCTTCAGTGAGAATTCTACCAGAAATTCAAAGTATAGCGAATACCAATTCTCCTCAAAGTATTCCAAAGAATCCGAAGGGTCATTACCAAAATCTTTTTATGAGGCCATAAATACCTTGATACCCAAGCCACACAAAGACACAACTAAGAAAGAGAACAACAGACCAATATCCCTCATGAACATTGATGCAAAAATTCTCAATAAAATATTGGCAAACAGAATCCAAGAACACATCAGAGAAATCATCCATCCCCATCAAGTAGGCTTCATCCCTGGGATGCAAGGATGGTTCAACATACGAAAATCCATCTATGTAATCCACCATATAAACAGACTGAGGACAAAAAAAATCACATGATCATCTCACTAGATGCTGAAAAAGCTTTTGACAAAATCCAACATCCCTTCATGATAAAGGTCCTGGAGAATTCAGGGATAACAGGAACATACCTCAACATAATAAAAGCAATATACAGCAAGGCAACAGCCAACATCAAATTAAATGGAGAGAATTTTGAGTCTCTAAGGAAAGAAATTAAAGAAGATACCAGAAAATGGAAATTTCTCCCATGCTCTTGGATAGGTAGGATCAACATAGTAAAAATGGCAATCTTGCCAAAAGCAATCTACAGATTCAATGCAATCCCCATCAAAATCCCAACACAATTCTTCACAGACCTTGAAAGAACAATTCTCAACTTTTTATGGAGAAACAAAAGACCCAGGATAGCCAAATCATCCCTATACAATACAGGAACTTCTGGAGGCATCACCATCCCTGACTTCAACCACTATTACAGAGCTATAGTCCTGAAAACAGCTTGGTATTGGCACAAAAATAGACTGGTTGACCAATGGAATAGAATTGAAAACCCTGATATTAACCCACACACCTATGAACACCTGATTTTTGACAAACAATCCAAATTTATACAATGGAACAAAGAGAAAATATTCAACAAAGGGTGCTGGCATAACTGGGTGCAGACATATAGAAGACTGCAGTTAGACCCAAGCCTATCGCCTTGCACAAAACTTAAGTCAAAATGGATCAAAGATCTCAACATAAATCCAGCTACACTGAACCTATTAGAAGACAAAGTGGGAAATACCCTTGAATGAATCGGTACAGGAGACTGCTTCCAGTAGCACAGACACTGAGGTCAACAATTGATAAATGGGACCTCCTGAAACTGAGAAGCTTCTTTTAGGCAAAGGAGACAGTCAGCAAGACAAAACGGCAACCCACAGACTGGGAAAAGATATTCACCAACCCCATATCTGACAGAGGGCTGATCTCCAAAATATACAAAGAACTCAAGAAGCAAACCTCCCAATTAAAAAGTGGTGTACAGAACTAAATAGACAATTCTCAATAGAAGAATCTAAAATGGCTGAAAGACACATGAGAAAGTGTTCAACATCCTTAGTCATCAGGGAAATGCAAATCAAAACAACTTTGAGACACCATCATACTCCTGTCAGAATGGCTAAAATCGAAAATACCAATGACAGTTCATGCTGGAGAGGATGCGGAGAAAGAGGAACACTCCTCCACTGCTGGTGGGAGTGCCAACTTGTACAGCCACTGTGGAAATCAGTATGGCGACTCCTCAAGAAAATGGGAATGAGTCTACCACAAGATCCAGCAATTCCACTCCTAGGCATATACCCAAAAGAAGCACATTCATATAACAAGAACATATGTTCAACCATGTTCATAGCAGCATTATTTGTAATAGTCAGAAACTGGAAGCAGCCTAGATGCCCCTCAGCCGAAGAATGGATAGAGAAATTGTGGTACATTTACATAATGGAGTACTACACACTGGAAAAAAAACAATGGAATCTTGAAATTTGCAGGAAAATGGATGGAAATTGAAGAAACCATTCTGAGTGAGGTAACCCAATCACAAAAAGACAATCATGATATGTACTCACTCATATGTGGACCTGTTTTATGATACAGAGTAGTGACCATGCTTTATCAGAGCTGTTTTTAATGATGTTGCTCAGAATGGTTTCCTCCCAGATGACGACTGAGAAACTAATTTAAAAAAAAAAATGGTTCCAAGTACCACAAGAGTAACAGAACTGTGCTGTCTTCTGGGATTTTGTTTTTTACTTTTTTGTTGTTGTTGTTTGTTTGTTTTTCTGTTTTTGTTTTTTGTTTTTTTTTAAAATGGAGTGTGCTGGATGTCTCTACAATTTTGTTCAAAGGACTACAGAACCTGGAAAAGCTGTTGCTGCTATTGATGCATAACATATTGCCATTATTGCTCTTTTTATATAAATATAAATATATACATATATATATGCTAAAAAATAAAACATCAAAAAAAGGAGACATTGGGTTTGAGAAAGTGAAAAGCTATTGTGCTGGATAAAACCTAGATGCTAAACGGTTGTAGTAACAAACTCCTGTCTAAACCATCTGGAGACCCTGGGGGAACACCAATTTGTCCTGAGCATCACAGGTCCAGGCAAGAACCATTTTTTAAAGAGATTTATTTATCTTTAGTTTTATGTATTTGGTTCTTTGGCCTGCATGCATGTCTGTGCACCATGTGCATACCTGATGCCTCTCAGAGACCAGAAGAGGTCACCTAGATAAGTAGCCAGGGCTTTTAACAACTGAGCCTCCTTCTAGCCCCATAAAAATTTTGTTAGGAGTTTCAACTCATGGGCCAGAGAGATGGTTGAGTGACTAAGAGTATACACTGCTCTTGCAGAGGACTGGGGTCTGGTTCCCAGCCCTGACATGGCAGCTCACAACTCTGTAACTCCAATTCCAGGGGATCCAGTGTCTTCTTCTGGCTTGTGTGAGGACTAGGCATGCCCATGTCTCAATACATATTTGTAGATAAGCACTCATTAATCTCAAGAGTTTCAATCTAATTCACACACTTGCCTCTGTCATGGCTTCCCTTATGTTTATTTATATCACTATTTATTTATCTATCACCTTTCTTTAAATCTAGTAAATTATTATGTATTGATTATTATTTATGTGTCTTTGTAAATTCAGTATCATTAAACGGATTTTTCAAGTAGAAAAAAAAAAAGAAAAAAAAGAAACTCTCTTTGGCATTCCTATGACCATATAAGGTTTAGAAAGCATCTTGTCTTGTCAGGTCCAAGACAAGCAAATAGATAAGATATTTTCTGGAAAGAGGTCAGGTAAGGCCTTGTACTCCAAACAGAAAATAAGCAGACATTAACTTGTTCTGCAAATGTAGTTCAGGTTGTGAAAATACCTGAAAGCTACTGAGATAGTGGTGGAAGAGTGCAGCAGATGTTTGATTAATAAACAGGTTCATTTTGAAGTCCCATAATATGCAAAGAATACAGAAAGATGTAGACTGAAACATAACCTATGAAACAAAGTCAGCAAGTAAGGTATTTCTCTTCCTTTGAGTACAAGAAAACTGACGATAAACATGGTGGTGCATGCCTATAAAGGCCCCTACACCCACATCTCATTAGCTTGCTCTTTCGGTCAACTGAAAGGAAACCAAGAAGAGTGGACCTGAGATGGACCAGAGCTCCATGCTCTAGACACTATAAAGGCCATGCACAGACAGCATGAGGCTTCTGAGTGCTGACTTTCTTAGCACCCCAAGGACAGTGTTTCTAAGGATCCTCACCACTTCCCATATCCCAGACAGATGTGTTTGCAATTACCCGATCTCCAGGAGAAGGACTGTCATCCAAATTATTGAGGGCATTTTCCACACGGGCCAGGCGGCCTGACAGAGATAGCAGGAGGTTCACCACTTTATCCAGGTCCCCAATGAACATCCGGAACTTGTCAAACTCATTGGGTTTGCAGACATCTTTCACAATAGCTTCCACCTCATCCCCCAGAGCATTATTGGCTTGGATGTCCTCCAACAGGCTTTCACGGGCTTCCCGGAGTACCTGGAGCTTGCGGCTGATACTGTCAATGAGCTCTTGCTGTAGGGCACAAGGAGGCATAAGGACACTTGTTAGAATGATCCCATGGTAGTGCCCTAAATTAGAGTAGGCAAATCATACACAGCCTGGGAAGAATTCAGTCAGATGGGGGGGGGTTAGTCTCTGTACCACCAAATAATGGGGGGATTTATAAAATCAGTGAGAGGAAGGCCTCCTGGTCAAGTATGAGCCTCCTCGTTTGTATGAGCCAAAGAGCTGGCTCAGCTGAGAAAGGTGCTTGCTGCCAAGTCTGATGACCTGAGTTCCATTTCTACAACCCATATAGTAAAAGGAGAACCAACTCCCACCAGTTGTACTCAAACCTCCATTCATGTGCTGTGACATGCACACCCGCATGCCCACATGCACACTCATGTGCGCACACACTCAAAGAAATTAAATTATTTGTGGTAGAATATTATTTTAAGGAATGTGACTTTTGTTTATGCAGCATTTGTTTAAGAGACCACCCCCATCTTCCTTTTTAATTCCCAGAATCCAAAAGGTTACCATTTTCTACACTGAAAAGACTTGTTAAAATGTACAAACAGGTCATGATACTACCTCCCAAATGTTTCTAGCATAATTAACATCAATCTGTGCTATCTTTCAAATCACCATGTTGTTAGCAATAGATAATACTGTCCTTGCAGTGATTGTCATGGGAGCTACGTAACATGACTCTGAGGTAATTTCCAAACTTCTTTCCTTATTCATGATGCTGAAGCCTTGCTTTCTGCTGCTTCTCCCAAAGATAACCAAGCTCACAGCAAGGACATCTGTACCTGCTTCACCTTTCCCTAATATGGTACACATTTTTAGGGCTTGAGCCTGGCATCACTCTGGGTTTCTGCAATCACTGGTCCTTCTCCCTTTCTAGCCATTCACCCTATTCCAATTGTCTAATACCTGATGGAGTGTAACAAGGGTTGGCAAACTTGTCCCATTAGGTGCTAGAGAGTAGATATTTTACTCCTTGTAGGCTGCATGGTCAATAGCAGTAAAACCTATTCCCAAAAGCAGGTAGAGGGTCAGGAATACCAAGACTATGTTAGACATGTTTTTAATTTAGGGGTGTTGTGGCCATACACAATTACAATGAGAACACAAGGTCCCTTACAGAGGGGTTTCTTTCTCAAGTCTGCTGACACTTGGATCAACAAGCTTTGTAGAAGAGTTGGAAGATAATTAAGCATGAAGGGCTTATCATGCTGAACCATGTCTTGCATGAAAAGCAAGCAGAAATGTCTCAGAGATGTTATGTAAGATATCTGCTGGGGTGACAAAAGAGTGGTCCCACTACCTTTCACTGTCCCCCGCATACAATTCTGAGAGGAGGTTTGTTTGTTTTTTAGTAATGTGTATTTTTTATAGTCCAATTCCACCTCTTCCTCCCTCTTCTCCTCTTGCTTCCCTTGTATCCCATCTTCAGTTTGCTCCTCGGAGAGGGTAATGTCACACCCCCCCCCCCCCCGGGCATCTACTAAGTCTCTGCATCATCTTGTTGAGGCAGGACCAAGGCACCTCCCCTCACCCCGGTGTCGAGGTTGAGCAAGGGGGCTGTCTGTTTTTCTTTTATCTTTTTGAAGAAGGATCACATTGGGAATTCAGGTTGACCTTGAATTTGTTTTGCAGCACAGACTGATTCAACTTGTCACCCTCCGCCTCAGCCTTCTTAATGCTGGGATCACAGGAATGTTATCAACATGCTCAGTAGATAGGGGATTTTGTTTGCATAAAGGAAGGTCTTGCTATTTCTACCAGACTGGCCAGAATTCCTGGCCTTAGATGATTCTCTTGCCTAAGTCTCTTTAGTAGTGGTGAGTTGGAGGTACTGGGATGAGGTCTGATTCTTGCTTCTCCTTCTTACCTTCTTAACTGACAGGTCATGGTCCAAGTCACCCCCAGAATACTCCTCAGGCTCCTGTAGGTCCTTCATCTTGATAAGCAGTTCTGCCTTGGGGGCTGATGTGCTGTAATAGGTAGAATTGGTGGCCAAGGACACCACCCCTGGCACACCTGGGTCCTGTTTCCTGATTTAAGAGGCCAAAATTTTAATCAGCTGTGGCACATGCACACTCTTTGTACCCGACAAATGGCACTGATAGAAGGACAAGAGCCAGGGAGGTGAGAAAAAAACCCAAATCATTAACAACAAAAAAACCCAACTAATAATCACAAGGTTCACAGACTGCTATTTATTGCTGCCATTCTTTTCAGTAGTTAGGTTGGGAACTGTGGGGCTTGCTATGCTGTGCAAGTGCTCTCATACCCTGTTATGTCTGAAAACCAGGACCACAGTGATTTAATTTTTTCCTTGATTTTTGGTTTTTCAACAGGATTTTTCTGCAGCTATGGAGTCTGTCCTGGAACTCGCTTTGTATACCAGGCTGGCCTGGAACTCAAAGAGATCCACCTGCCTCTGCCTGATGAGTGCTAGGATGAAAGGTGTGTGCCACCACAGCCTGGCCAATGTTTTAATTTTTAAAAGTGTGTGTGTATGTTCTGTTGAATCTTGAGCTTATACTAGATACCAACTCCACAACCAGAGATGCAGAAAACAAAACTGAGTTTAGACATTGCCACATGGTCACATGTCTCTCATAGAAGCAAAATTGCTTTTCCCATCCCATCAGTGATTCAGATTAAATTCATGTCCTTATACATGGCAGGTAAGTACTTTAACTCTGAGATGAATCCTTGGCCCCTAGGTAACTGAAATTTAAACAAACAAACAAACAAACAAACAAACAAAATCTGTAATGAAAGAAAATGCTGTTCAATATCACATCCTTAGGCTTCGTAATGCGAGTCAAAATTAGGTGAAAGACAGGCAGACAAAAGATACACAGATTCAATACTTGCAAAGATTACATGATAGATGTAGGACAAATGTAAAATACCAGCTCTTAGGAATCTAAGGCCGGAAGACTTGGTGTTCAAAGCCAGTCTAGATAACTTGTCTCAAAAAAAAAAAATGGGTAAGGCCTATAGCTTGGTGATGACAAACTTGCCTAATATATATAAGGACCTGGGTTCTAGTTCAACATTTTCAAGAAGTCAGTATGAGGGAGATAGGCAGTTGTGGTGGTATATTCCTATAACCCTTGGGTATAGGAAGCTGAAGTAGAAGGATCAAGTCCAAGGAAGCCCAAGCTTCATAGACAACCTACTTCAAAAACAAATGGATGGATGAAAACGCATGTGATACACATATTAAATATAGAGATTAGATGAAGGACACAACACAGTTGAGGGGGTGGATGGTTAGCCTCACACCAGCAGAGGGATTCTCAGGGCCAGCACTGACAGTATCTGAGGGCTGCCTCATAAACTGTAAGATATGTAGTAGTATCTGCTGCCTTTCCACTAGGTGTCAGGAGTGCTCCATTCTCCAGTGTAGCAAGTGAAATTAAAGAATGGCATTCCTAAAGGTCCCTAGAGAGGACATGTGGGTACTGCCATATCCAGTCCAGTTGTAAGGTAAGGACAGCAGCAGCAGCTCCAGTGGGTCTCACCTTGCCTCTGCTAAATTCCATGCAATCAAATCCAGGTATGATCATTTATAAACTTACCAAAAAGTGCTAAGTACTGGGGACCCCAAGGAAAACCAGCACCTCTCTGCAGAAGCAATCACGAATATCAATACACCCCTAAGTCCCTTCTTTCACTTGTAAGCCCACAAGAGAGAGGGACTGAGGAACAAACATCCCATGGTGTGTGTCATCTACTCACTTGTCCTCTGTGACTCTGGGTGAGGGGACTTTGGGAAGCAGCTTCCTTCGCTGCTGAGCTTCCTCCAGGAGGTACTCATCTTTGGGGAAAATTCCCTCCATCAGATCCATGGTTGTTTTGATCTTCACGCTGGGGTCCAGGATGTCAGCCAATGACTTGTCCTTTCCCACAATCTCCCTGGCTAATTCTTCAGACTTCAAATCATCCATGGTCTTCTCCTTGGCTTTCCCATAGTTGAGCGGGGGAGGGGAGGAACAGATATCTTTGACAGGAGGTGCAGGGTTGCTGGGTGGCTGGGGCTCTGGAGGGCGGGATCTCTGAGGGGTTTCCACCTCCTGTCGTGTATACACACAGAATCGGGAATAGCACTGCTCCGATGTGTTCAATGACTTGATCTGGTCTCTCTCCAGCCCACTGGGCAGCGTGGGCAGCTCAGTTGGGCATGCAAGACTCTGTCGGCTCTCCTTTTCAGGCTGGCTTTCTGAGTGCACAATTTTTATGGGCACCATTTTCACAGTGGTGTTGTTGTCCATCACCCGCTCGATTCTGTAAAGACAAGGACTGTCCTCTGAAATCTTGACATGTTGAGATTCCCACCCACGATTCACAAGTAATCCCAACACAAAGACCCGCTGTCAACCAGACAATAAAAAGACAAGGCAGAGGTTGGAAAGTGTCCTCATCTGACCCCTCACATGCTCTCTGGATGCCTAGCTGTCCAACTCAATCTCTGCCACATACCTACAGGCATTGGAGGAAGAGAACCTGAATGATGTGAGACCTGCTTAATATTATTTTGTTTTCTTATAAAATTGGGCTTTGAACACAGGGACTTAGTTAAAGACAAGTGCTCTATCACATGAGCTATGGCTACACTCCCTGACTGAGTGTTTTAATTCTGAGGCATTGCAAATACATTAAGCCCCATTTGTTCAATCTCCCTTTGTAGGAAAAATCATCAGTGGATAGAATTACCACAAGTCTAAAAGTAGGATGCTGCATATCAGCAAGTGCCTGGGTAGCCTTCCTTATCTCTAGAAGACTTCTATTCTAGCTGTGTTTGGAATTATTGATGAGTACCTACACCCATGGATTCCACTCAGGAGCCTTGTCATGTAAACTGTATCCCATGTACCATGTGCGCTTACAAAGGGTGGCTTCAGATGTCAGCGTGAGACTAGGACACCTTATCTCCAGATCCTTAACAACAATGCTGCCATTGGAAAGATGCTGAAGTGATACCACATAAGAAATAAAACACAGATGAGGCATGCATATAAAGCTGTGGATTCAATACCATCACTGGAGACTGTGCTTGGTTTTTTGTTTGTGTTGTTAATGTCATACTCTAGGAAGAGAGAACCTCAACTGTTTCCATCAGATTGGCCTATAGGCAAGACTGTGGGACATTTTCTTGAGTAATGTTTAATGTGGGAGAGCCTGGCCCACTATGGCAGGTGGTCTTGGGTTATATAAGAAAGCAGGCTGAGCAGGTCATGGGGAACAAGCCAGTAAGCAGTGTTCCTCCAAGGTCTCTGTTTCAGTTCTTTCTCTGACTTTCTTTCATGGTGGTCTGTAAGCTGTAAAGTGAAAGAGAGCCTCTCCTCCCCAAGTCGCTTTTGGTCATGGTCCTTATCACAGTAGTAGAAACCTAACTAGGACAGAGATGTAATAACAACATCAATGATGTCCCTTCTAAAATGATTTTCTATTTTGAGAATTCCATACATGCTTATGTTTTCATCAAATGCTCCCCACAATCCTCCACTATTCCTTCCTGATTACATGTTACTTTTTGTTTTTCTTTGTCTTTTAAAACTTTTGAGTTCACTTAGTGTTGTTAGTATGTGCATGGGTGTATAGCATGGGTAACCTCCCAGGGGCCACATCTTGAAAGAAAACTGACTCCCTTCTCTCCCAGCAGCCATTGATTGCCAATAGCTCCTCAGTAGGGAGTGGGAGTTAGTGAAGCTCTCCTCTATGTGTGCTGGGATGTGTCTAGCCTAATCTTGTGCATGCAGTCAAAGCCACTGTGAGCTCATATGTGCAGCTGCTTTGTCCTGTCTGGCAAATAGTTTCATGGTAGTCATCCACTACCTCTGCCTCTTACAAGCTTCCCAGCCACTCTTCCACAATGATCTCTCAACTTTTGGAGAAGGTGTGATATTATGTCCCGTTTAGGGTTGAAAACTTAGAAGTTTCATATTCTCTGCAGGAGTTAATGGATATCTATGTTAATTGCCTTCTATTGTAAAAGAAGGTTCTCTGGTAAGGGTTAAGATGAACCTATGGGTATAAAGACAAGTACTTAAGGGAGGGTTTAATGCTATGTTAGTTTACACTTAGCAGAATGAGATGGTTCTCTCCTAGGGTCTGTGACCTACCCAGCTATGAGTTCTTGGCACTTTAACAGTATCAGTTCCTTTTTTTTACCCGAGCAGGCCTTAATTCCAATCAGAAAGCTGTTTACTCCATAACAATCCTGTCTCTGTTGCATCAGGAGATTTTTCCAGGACATTCATTGCTATAATTCCCAGAGTTTACAGCTGGGTGAGATTGTTGATTAGTTTACTCCCCTAGCATTGTCAATAACACCTCCTAGCACTATGAAAGCTAGCCAGTGGGGATGAGGCATTTGAGTCATTACCAGCTTGTTTTCATGTTTTGTGATTCAAGTACATGGTCTCTTCAGCAACAGGATCCTACCATGAAGTTCTGAAAGGTAACCAATAGCAATTGTAATAACCTAAATGGCTGGGGTCTATGAGACCTTAATATCTAATAACCTGAAAAGAGGCAACCTACGGCACTGGGCTTTTCATCTGATTCATTCAGAAATTTAAAGGGTGGTAGGTTGAGGAACCAAGGCTATAGCTTGGTTGACAGAGTTGTTGGCTATCCCATTTTAGAATTTAGAGGCAATAGGATGAGGAGTTCAAAGACAGTTTAGTTTACATAGACTGTCTAGGCTACATAGTGAGTTCAAGACCAATCCAGGTTATACATCAAGATTTGTCTCAAAAAAAGAAAAAAGAAAAGAAGGAAGGAGGGATAAATTTAAAGAGTATGAAAATATTGGCCATTACTCAGCTTTACCTAAAGAACTTATAGTTAGGTTTAATCTGATTTTGACCACTGGCAAAACATGCTTAGTCTGCATGTGCCAAGCAATAAGGAAAATGGAAATGCATTCAATGCAGACAAAGAGGGGATCATGATGTCAATAAATTATAACTGGTCATTTGAGCTGTGACTCATTCTCCACACAATTTTTCATGACCAAATTTTACCACAGTGTTTGAAGCTGCTTCAAGGCTCCAGCAACAAACACTGGATGGTGGAATGAATATATAGCATGCTGTCATAGGAAAATACCTTGCTGAGTTGTCTTCATGGATAAGCATGGGAGGCTTGTCTGTCAGCTTCTGTGGGGCAAACTGGGGTGAAGGGGAGCGAGAGGTTTCCATTACTGATATCTGTAGTTGTTGACACTTGGAAGAGAGCTGGACTTCTGGTTGAGAGACAGTTGTAACCTCATTCACATGCTGGCCGTCTTGTGGCTGGGCACTGCTGAGCACAGAGGGGTTGTGAGAGAACAGGTGAAACACACACACACACACACACACACACACACACACACACACACACACACACACACACACACACACACCAAAGGACTCAGTAAATGGTGTTGGTAAGGACTTGATGGAGACATCTAGGTAAGAGTTTGCAAGTATACTCTCTGGGCCCCAGTAGTTACTGGGCTCAAGATTAGGCAGTGAAGGCCTCTGAGTTGGGGCTACCTTCTTAGGGTGCAGGGCTCTGCTCACTGAACACAAAGTGTGCTCTTGAACAGGTAGGGGTAAAGGGGGGGCACTGGACTTGGGGTCTCAAGTCTGACAGTGTGCTCTACTCTGAATATGTATATTCTCAAAGTAGAGTCCTGGCTTGGTTCAGGCCCTCCTGAGGAGGATCTGGGTCTTCCTGGGAGTGGGATAATTCAGGCAATGTGGAATTGGCTTGTGGATTCTGATTCAGTAGGTCCTGCAATGTCCTCAAACTGACTTCCTAACACTGGGCATGTCTAGAGGAAGATGTAATAAAAATTAGGGAAAAATTCTGATTAGGATCTTCACTCTTAGATCACTTTAAGGACTATACATTTTCCAGAACCCACGCCTATTGTCACTTGTGATATGGTAAAAAAAAAATTATAACACATGCTATATATATTAGGCTATTTGTGAAACATATTCTATATGGAACATGATGCATTAATAGCACATACATATAGATCTGGTATAGACATACATGTATATACCAACAATGTTTCTTTAATTAAAAGAAATAACTTCCCGAAACGAAAAAAAAAAAAAATCGTGTTTTTTTGTGAAAACTGCCAGATCCAAAGATGTTTGGGACTATTTGACTCAAGTTGTAATGTTTTTACATGACATATGGGAAACACTTATATACACAGGGATAGACCTTTCTAAAATGGGCCAAGAATCAATTCAGTCATAAAAATCTTTAAAATTAGACATGACAAGTGAGGAAAACAACAACTGCTTATTTTGGAAGCAGCTATGATTTACAGGGTTTCTCCTTACACCATCATTTTACATGAATATATATATATATATATATATATATATATATATATATATATATATGCATGCCCATGACATCCATATAGAAGCTGGTCTGGATATAAGATAATTCATGCCAAAAGCCTATGGGCTGACTAGCAAACTTGCAACAATTCAGTGTGTAGTACTCCTGGCAACATACCATACCAAACTGATCCCAAGGAGAAAACAAACCTTTGATTTATGAAAAAGAGCACTTCTCAGTCTAAAATTGACTTTTGAGCTGGGCATTGTACTTCATGTAATCCTAGTATTTGGGAGGCCAAAGTAGAAGGATTGAATCTAGTGAAATCCAGAAGGAGCTACAAAGGGAGTGGGCTACAATCAGTTGACTTTTGAGGAATACAGTATATAGCTCAGTAGCAGGACACTTACCTAATATGTGCAAGACCCTAAGTTTGATCCATAGGTTGGGGGAGCACACTATCAAGAAAATGTTGCGACTGACCCAAAGCAGGACAGCATGTATAAGTAGCAATGAAATGACATAACCTAATTACTGATAAGAAGAATGCAGACCCATCCCTATTTCATATCCAGAGGAGATGCACTTGCTTCTGTCTCTTGTTACAACCTAAACATGATGCATAATATCTGGGTGCTACAGGTGGGGTCTGCAGGACTATCATGCCAGTGCCCTGCCTTGTGGATGCTAGCCTGGCTGTGTTCTGAGAAGCAGAGAGGGGAAGGCCCCTTCCTTGATTAATAGATACTCCAAAGTAGAACAGAGTCCACAGCCAATGTCCCCCTGATACCCTACATCCTCCCAAACAGAGGGAGTCAAACAACACCAGCATGGAGCTAGAAACTGACATCCTAATGACACAGCAGAAGGAAAGACTCATTAAGGAAAATTATTGCCTCTTGCAGAGAAGATGAAATCCCTAGCCTGTACAGATATTTAACATTTCTGGACTGGTTATTGACCTGGCTAAGGGCTGCCAGAGGGTAGGTTCATCTTAAACTATGCTAAAAAGATAGAAGGGATAGCCTTTTACTTAGACAATGTACTTTTCCTTTCCTACATTCCTGCTTCCTAGTGTAGTCCCTACAAGCTGCTATGAGGTTCTGTAGGATTGGTCTGCTCTAGAAAAGTGTAACTTTTCCTTTCGTTGTTGTTTGTCTTCTCTTTTCTTTTTTAATGCTGGCCAGAGCCTAACTATTCTTTCTCTAGTACTGGTAACTTTTTCATTCTTCCTAAGCTACATCCCACCCTTCCTCCCTCTTCACTTTCTATAATGTTCTTCTCCACATCATGTGGCTGACTTCCATACAGGCTTAACTCAATCAGCATAGTACTTTTTTTCTTTCTCTTCTCCAGTCTCTCCTTCTGTGCAGCTGCTTAGCTTTACAACTTTCCTGTCCCCAGGTTCTTCTTTTTAAACTCTAATGAAATTGTCCTCAAGCTTTTATTTGAGCCCATTCTTAAAACCTTTACTCATGAGGGAACCACCAAGAAAACTTAGGTCCTCATGGACTGTTTTCATTCATATATATATATATATATATATAATATATATATATATATATATATATATATATATATATATATAAACAGGGTTTCTCTGTGGCTTGGCTTTGTAGGCTGTCCTAGAACTAGCTCTTGTACACCAGGATGGTCTTGAACTCTCAAAGATCTGCCTGCCTCTGCCTCCCAAGTGCTGGGATTAAAGGCATGTGTCACCACAGGCCGGCTGTTTTCCCTAATATTAACTTCCTGAAATGTAGTAGCCATGTACCCAGCTAAAACATCCTGGTACTTAGTATTATTTGATAAAAATCCACTGTATTATAGAACCAAAATCAAATGAGCTACAATTTATTGCTAAAATCTAAGTATTGTTAGTCACTCACGTGCATGCTGGTTAAAACGGAAGCATATTTGCAAAATGACACTGGCTGGGAGGATTGAACACATAGCTTCACACAAGCTAAGCAAGCATTGTACTGCTAAACTATATGAGCAGTTAGCGATCCTGAATTTCTAATCTTTGATCTCAGATCGAATTGTCAGAGTCTTACTCAGAAACTGAAGAGAACTCATACACCAGAGTCAGTTTCACTTGCAAATAGGGTGTTGGTAAATAATGATTCAGGGCAAAAGAAATGCTGAGAAAATATGCCTTGAGCCAGACTGGGCTGGCTTCTCTCCTGGCTAGAAGACTCCCAAGGCTCCTTCCTGGCTTACTCTAGAAACATCCTATGTAGCATTTGAGGGCTCTGTATTTGGCAGAGCAATGCATGGCAGAGATCACTTATGCTTGTAAGAGCAAGGTAAACTTGAGAGGATCCTCAGAAAAAGCCACCTTGAGAAATTCCCTGTGTGTTACAAGGCTGATTCAGCTTCAGCCAAGGAACCATAAATAGTTCCAAGGAGCACCCAAACTATGCCCAAATGACCCCATCAGGGTGGTCAGGCAATGACTAATTTTGGTAAGTAACATTTTAGCCCCCACGTCAATGAATCCAAGGTCACCTACTCTTACCCAATCCTGAACAGCCAAGGCACATACCACCATGCTTGCGGGGTTTTTTCCTTTATAAACCCCTTACAATTAAGGCCAGGCACCCTTTACCTGCAGCTCCTGTGCCAGTATTCATGACAGGGTCCCTGCCAAGATTTGTAACTTAACATTAAACCTTATGCATTTGCATCAGTAAGTTGGCTCTTTGGTGTTCTTTCCGGGTCTCATGAACTTGGCATAACAATGCTAGCAGCTTAGTATGTAATGATCCACCTAGAAATTTATCTTTAATTCACACTACAATTGTCACAGTAATTTAATGTGCCTTCCCCCCTTTCTCTATTTTTCTTGGCCCTTTCCAACTACAAGCTTGCAGAGTCTATACTATAAAATCACCAACTGATTTTAACTCCCCCAGTTAATAAGAATCCAGTAAATCAGGTCACAGATATACATTAATAAAAAGGACCAAAATGTAACAATTTAAGTTCTGTTGGGACCTTATTCAAATCTGTGTTTCTAATGGTGTTCAAGAGATGTATAGTGCAGATAGAGTCTAGTGTGACATGCTTGTGCTATGCTTTAATGTAGGTATATATTTATAAATAGATGTATATGCTATGTATGCTCTGTGGATGTTTATATAAATGTGTATGTGTGCCTCTGTCTCTGTGTCTGTGTGTGTGTGTGTGTGTGTGTGTGTGTGTGTGTGTGTGTACTATGTTTCTGTACTATATTGTATATGTACACCTGTGGCTGTATATATGTGGCTATGTCATAAACATACATTCTCTGATTTATACTATTACTCTGAGGCAGGGTCTCATATAGTACCTAACTGTTGATGAAAAAACCATAATTCTCACCTTAAAAGGAATAAGAGATAATTTATTCAGGGGCCATATTTGAGTGAGTGTAGCCTGGGATCACAGGTTTAGGTTACCCCAAATTCTATGTTCCAATATGGAAGAAGTTTCAAGAAGGTTTTTGTTGTTGTTGTTGTTGTTGTTGTTGTTGTTGAGACAGGGCTTCTCTGTGTAGCTTTAAAGCCTGCCCTGGAACTTACTCTGTAGAGATCAGGCTAGCTTTGAACTCACAGAGATCTGCCTACCTCAGCCTTCCGAGTGCTGTGATTAAAGGCATGTACTAACACCACCCGGCTTAAGAAGTTTTATAGTTTTACCAAACAAAGTCATACAAGGCAAGTTTAAAATATACTTGATGTATACACCAGAGAGATGGTTACAGAAAGATGGGATTCTCTTATACATACAGATATGGAATTCTCCTATAGACCCGAGATATTCTTAGTTTGGGAATGGCGGAAGCTAATGGTCTGCTAAATTAATAGATTCCAAAAGGTTTTAATCTATTAGTTACAAGATGTTCCAATACAGAGGTAGACAAGGAATGGTTATGGAGCTAAAGCTAGTCCAAGTGAAGCATTCTGACATCTTCATATCACTATAGTTTTAATCAGCCAATCAGCCTCTACAATCACAGCTTCTTTCCAGGAATTTTTGTTGATACTATGTTGACCTCAAACTTACCATCCTCCTGCCTCATCCTCCCTAGTGCTGACATTAGGCAAGTGCCACCTTATCTGGCTTTTGGCGGGGAGGGCAGGAATTGAACCTGGGGCATTGAGCATGCTAGCATGTGCCACAAAGCTATATCCTTAGCCCCTTGTTTTTGTTTTAAGACAGGGTCTCAGTAAGTTGTTCAACTTGTTCTTGATTTCATTCCATAGCCCAAGTAGGCGTTACACCTGTGATCTCTCTGTTTCAGCCTGATGAGTAGCCAGGGCTTATCCCTTTTTCATTCATTCGAAATAAAACACAAATAACAACAGGCCTATAATGCTGGCACTTGGAGGGGCAGAGATAGGAGCATCCAGAGATCAGTTCAGGGTCATCCTTTGATTGCATAGTGAGTTCAAGTACAGGTTGGGCAATATGGAAATCCTAACTAAGAAAGGGAGAGGGGGGAGGAGGAGGAGGAAGAGGAGGAGGAGGAGGAGGCAAGAATGGATGTCCACATAATAAGATGACTTAAGGACTTTGGTTCCCTTTGTCAGTATGCTACCCTGAGAATAATACTGGAGCAGGAAGTGAGCCATACAAAGAAAGGTTGCAAAGACAACAGCATTCCAAAGCCTGATGTTCAGGCTGAATATGTGGTTCATTTTCATCTAAAACACACCAATAACTAGTTATAAAAGAATGCATCAGTTCTAAGGTGGGAAGGGGGCTCTAAGCAGAGGTTCCAGAGACCTGCAATTGGTGCTACCAGGCATGCAGTTCTCACTGGACATCCACCACACAACCGAGGTGGTTAATGGTCTAGAACAGGATTACAGGGCCAAACAAAATTCACCAGAAGAGGACAAGTACATGGCAAGGGCCTACCATATTGCCATGTGGTAGAAACCAATTGTGGAGATCAAGCTGTGCCCTGCTCTAGTTGCTCTGTATTATATATACAATGGTTTTACAGGCTGTGTTTTATCTGAAGAGACTCCATTTTAAAAGCAGCTTTTCATTCAATTTGGAGGATAGAGGATGACTCTGTACCTTGGTCTACAAAAAACACCATCAATTGTCCAGGACCACTCCTCATAAAGAA
This sequence comes from Cricetulus griseus, assembly GCF_003668045.3. NCBI lineage: Eukaryota > Metazoa > Chordata > Mammalia > Rodentia > Cricetidae > Cricetulus > Cricetulus griseus. The sequence goes on along the minus strand of NC_048604.1, from coordinate 106,589,187 downwards.
CATATTTCTAGGAGAAAGCATGGTCCTGCTGAGTACCATGATGGACTGAGCAGGAAAAGGAGACCCACACACATGCCCAGGGCAGACTGACCCCGGTTCCAAGGAGAAAGCATGGTCTTGCCCAGAACCTTGTGGCTCCAGGTAGCCAGGCACTATTATGGTGAGCAAATGTATGGAGTGGTATGGAGGGAAGGGGGAGGGAGGGAGAAAGAGGAGGAGGGAGGGAGGAGGGAGGGAGGAGGGAGGGAGGGAGGGAGGGAGGGAGGAGGGAGATATGTATTGTGTCCTGTGGACAGAGGCATATATGAAGAGGAATGCAGTGAGGAGGAGGCTGAGGTGGGTGGCTTAACTGCCACCCAGGGCCATGGTGATTGATGTCTGGGCCTGGGCTGCTGCTGTGGCCCATGTCTGGTTTCACGGCCCTGTTGTAGCCATGGTCTGTGTTATTGCCCACTGCTGCTGATATCACTGAAGGCTGAGAGGACAGGGTGGGACAGAGTTGCCCTGCCTCTCAATGGCTGCGACGCTAGAAGAACGGATCTTGCCCCTCACCAGCTGGAACACTCAGGAGAAAGCATCCTATACTTCACCTAGGCAGCACAATGAAGCTGACCCAATTCATGGTGGCATGGGTGAGCTGGCCCTGAGGGTGTGAGAATGGTAGAGCAGGTGTATCCCTCTATAATCTGCTGGAGCATGTAAAGGGGCCAATCCTGCAGACTTAAAGCTGCAGGATCTCCGTGACACAGAACAACAATAGGATATCCGAGAGGAACTCCACTGAGGGCACAACATCAATAGTATAGCAGAAACCAAAGGCCTCGAACCAGACCAATGAACACTTGTAAGTAGATATATGGATAAAGAAAGGGGTAAACTGTGTGACTCACTGTGTCACTCCACAGCCTACACAACAGGACTTTTCTTTCTTTTTCTTCTTATTTTCTCTTAAACTTTATTTTACTTTATTTGGGAGGAGGTTGCAAGGGCAGAGCGTGGATATCAAGGGACAGGGATATGAAAGGGATGGACATGCATGGTGTGAAAGACACAAAAATAAATAAAAAGTTTAAAACAAGAATGTATTTCTAAAAGTAAAATGGATACTGCCATAGATTTATCAAAGTAAAATGGGACTATAGGAACATATTAAAACCACATCAGAAATGGACTGAGACATGGCTGTGTGGTTAAGAGTGCTGCATACTGCTTTTCCAGAGGACCCAGGTTCTGTTCTCAGCACCAACGTATGGTAGCTCACAACTACTTGTAAGTACAGCTCTTGGCCCCTGTGGGTACTGCACTAATGTGCACATAATACACCTTCCAAACCCCCACACCACACATACACATACTGACACACAATTAAAGTATTTTAAAACCTAAAGAAAAAAGCAATAACAACCCACTTTTCAAATCACATAGGAAAATCTGGTCCAAGAACTTATTGGGCATACCACATGGAGGCGAAATGGAGACACTCTCAGATGAACATTAAAAGGACATTAATGGCCCCTTCTACCCTATTATCTGATTATCCAGTATATGCATCAAAGACTCAATAGGCAGAGGATTCTTGAGTGTCCCAGAAGCTTCATCGAGACTCAGTCCCTACTGTTGAAATGATCCACTTGATTTGCTGTAACTCTGCTTGTTTTTCTGCTATCCATTTGTGTATCTATTCTTCTGTCGTAACCTACTTCTATGGCCTTCATAGTCCCACCATGAGGCATGACTCAAGCCTGATTCTACAGCTTGACTGACAACAAACCTTCAACAGAGTTCATCCTATCATACTCATTCCCACAGAGACTGTTTATTGATGATAGGACTACTTGGTAAATTTCTGCCAATGAAACTGATGACATACTTTGTGAATTTATTGTTGGCATTTTAGAAAGGCACAAACATGTCTATTCTGGTATAGTGTGTTCACACCACCAATGGGGAAAACAGACAAATGCTCTAGAAATCCTATTAACCTCACTATTACTTAAATTGACATATCTGATCCTCCTCTGGAGACAGCCAGTCCCAGAACTCAATGTGAAGTTTCTGCACATGAGGAATGGCAGTTTTATTTCCAGACTCCATCTGCTTACTACAGCAGCTGAGAAATCTGCTTGCAATGTTCTCAATTTCTGTTTTCTGTTCCATGCAGCCACATCTTAGGGACACATGTCTTCTTACCACATGGACCCTTAGACATGCTAGCCCCATTCCAATCTCCACATTCCACCTAGCATGGGACTCTGGAGTGGTCTTATAGTTCATTTCTATTTAGCTCCTAACCCATCACAAAGCACCCCAACAGGTGACCCAGAAGCTGTTTTCTCCACTGCCTAAAATGAAACCCATTGTATATGTAAATACCAGCTGGGCAGTGATGGCTCATGCCTTTAGTCCCAGCACTCAGGAGACAGGGGCAGGCAGATCTCTGAGTTTGAGGCCTACACAGAAACTAAGCAAAGAAACCCTGTCTTGGAAAACCAGAAAAGAAAAAGAAAAGATATATAAATACTCTTGTTGCTTCCACTCACTGTCAGTCACTATAAAGAATGATAACACAGGTGTGTGTGCAGGGGGTACTTTTTCAAGATACAAATAGCTAAGTCCTTGATGAAATAACCTTGTGTATGGCCATTCCAACTTAACTTTTTTTAAACTACTCTATTATCACTAATTAGTTCAGTATTGTTTTGCTAATAGTTTATAGCTATATTTATCAAGGATGATGGGGAAAAATTTCCAAATCTTTTGGATTCGTTAATGAGCAAACACTATAGGCTCTTCCTTTCCCATCCATTTTTGCCTTTTGGTGTAATGACAAGAACAGGATTCTGATTCATCATCAGTTATTGCTCTATCAATGACATGGTGTCTAAGGCCTTAGTAAAATATGAGTCCCATCTAATCTGGAGTTTCACTGGAAGGCACTTCTAATCATGATTCATGGTATGTCAGCCTTATGTCATGTAACCAGTAAACAAGCCTGAGGAAGCTTCATATCCTTTCAGATACATGGCCATCACAGGCCATACTGTATCACACAGGAGTGCATTAGTCATTTTTGTTACTATAATAAAATATGTGATAAAATATGGGAAAAAACTTTATTTGGACTCCTGGTTTCAGAGGGATTTCATTCCACCATAGCTGGCTGGGGATGACATGGTAAAGAAGTTAGATGGCAGTGAGAACATATGAGGAGGCTTTTTCATATCTTAGTAAAACAATAAGCAGAGAAAGCAGGGCAGACCTTCAAAGGCTCACCCCCATTTCTACCAGCTAGGTCCACAGCCATCAAAATTGTGCTATATGAGTGAGCAGTGACTGAAGCACAATCCTATGGGAGACATTTCAGATCAAACCATAGGTGAGTAGCTGTTATGTTTTCAGAGACAGAGATCCCATGGTATAATAGAGGATTTGTGTGGAGTTCCTCTGAGCCATGTATCTAAGAAAGATGCAACAGCTGGCCATCCATGATTCTCCATGACAAAAATCACCATACAACTACTTTCTAAGACACAATACACACAGCTCAAGCAGAATAGCCTAGACTTCTGAGTTAGGAAGTACATTTCCCCCCAAGAGGCTAAGCCATCCACTCAGTGACTACTAGCTGTCAAGGTCACCTATAAAACTCTGGGCTATGATAGAACTAACAAGATTTCAACAGATAATAACATTGAGTGAGGATGGCCCCACAGGCTCATATATTTGAATACTTGTTTCTCAGTTGGTGGAACTGTTTGGGAAGGATTAGGAGATGTGGCCTTGTTGAAGGAGGTGTGTGACTGGGGGAAGGCTTTGAGGTTTCTCAAGACCTGTGTCATTCCCAGTGTGTCCTATCTCTTGATTCTTACTTGCAGGTGAAGATGTGAGTTTTGAGATGTTCCTGCTGCCTCTGAAACCATAAGCCTAATTAAACACTTTTTAAAAAAATTTTCAAGACAGGGTTTCTCTTTGTAACAGTCCTGGCTATCCTGGAACTTGCTTTGTAGACCAGGCTGGCCTTGAATTCACAGAGATACACCTATCTCTGCCTCCTGAGTATTGGGATGAAAGGCGTGCACCACCACTGCCTGGCTTAAACACAATTCTTCTACAAATTGCCTTGGTTATGGTGTTTTGTTACAATAAAAAAGTAATCAAGACACTAAGGTACTTTCTCCTTTCACTTAAGCATGATGCAAAATTCTAGCATGCCTTACACAAGCTTATTATCCACAGCACACTATTAAGAATAGCAACATGGCCTGGAGAGGTGGCTTGGTGGCTAAGGCAATTGCTGGGTAAATGTGAAGACCAGTAATCCCACTGCTCCTATGTTAAGTATGTTAAGGTGAGAAGCAGAGGAAGGAGAATCAGTAGAAGTTTGTATGTGAGTAGCCTGGTATATGCAACAGTGAAACAAGGAGACCCCGCTTCAAACAAGCTGGAAGGTAAGAACTAATATCTGAGGTTTTTTTATGACCTTCACATGCATGATATGGCTTATATATCCAACACACACACACACACACACACACACACACACACACACACACACACACACACACACACACACACTGTGAACAGGAGCAATTCTACACTGTGGCCTAAGAATCACACTTGAGAGCTAGCTGCCCAATTTGCTTGTAAAGTGCCCAATTAGCTCACAGAACAACCAGGGTGGAACCCAGGGTCCCTGACTTGGAAACAGAGCTGTGTTTCTAGGAAGGGGAAATATCAACATCCCATAAGTCCCACGTTCTCTCTAGTTTCACGTTCACAGTTTGTATGTGGCATCCAGGAGCACATCTCCACTGGCTATAGGTATAAACAAAAGTAATTTGGGACAGGGGAGACATATTCATCATCAATTACAGAAAGCTAGCCTGCTGTATAGCTTAGAGGGATGTATTAGTCAGACTTTCGTGTAAAAAGTCAGGGAACTAGGAGACAGGACACCCAAGACACTCTATAGAAAGGTCTCCCAGGTGAGTCCCTGGTATTCACCACCACCCTTCCCACATTCTTGATAATTCTTAGCAGTCACATAAATTTCCTTGTTAAGTACAAGTGAGAGGCTCTTCCATCAACACAGCATCCCGTAACTGACAAGTGAAGTGGGAGAGACACAAGAGCCCCAAAGAAGCAATCAATTAACCAACTGACCAATCAACAAAGGCAAAGACCTCATCAGAAACCTTTAAAGAGCATGAACGTTTAAGAATAATGGTATCAGTTACATTCTTAGAAATGCCAATTAATCATCAGATTTCCCAGAGCACAAGCAGCTGTAGAATAGGGACTCTCTGTTTATCCTCTGACTGCCAAATTTCCAGGCAGGGAAACAAGACGGTTGAGCATCTCTTCTCTATTGCAAATGTTTGCAGGAAGACATATTTGAATTTGGAATTAAAAGATTTTTGGACTATTTGCATACACAAAACACACGTGAAAAATGAATGGAACTTAATTATAAATATGAATACAATAATGCTAACTCATCCCATGCACTTATAATTATAGATACACATTTACATTTTACATGTTTCATATACATATACATAGCTGAAAGACAATTTTAGTATACTATTTTTACTGCACCTGCATTTTGACTGCAAGCTATCACAGTATAATGCATAATGTAAGTGTAGAAATTCATCTCTTGTGGCATTATGTGGGCACAGTTTGATTCAAGTGAATTTTAGATTTCAGGTTTGTGGCCTAGGGATGATCAACCTGTATTTGCCAAATTAACAGACAAATTATGCTAATGATAACAAGGAAAATAACTATTTCTGCAAGTTTTTTTCAAACTCTTGGATCTTTCCATTTGGCAATTTTCTTTGTTTGGGGATTTGGGGAAGTATCTTTAAGACAGGGTCTCACTATGCAGGCAAGACTGGTCTCAAACTTTCAATATAGCCCAAGCAAGCCTTCCTGAACTTCTGGAGTAGTTGTAATAGCCAATGTACACAACCATGACCAGTATTCACTTTTGTGTCTTGCTGGATGCCTTTGGGGAAAACACAAGCCCAGAAGCATCATGGCTTTGGTCATGTATTTACTACAATGCCTCCTGGCTAAAGCTTTTCTCTCCTTGCCAGCCTGTGTTTTTCATGCCATGTGGGAAAAGCAATTACTTTAGAAAACTGGATGAGTTTTATTTCTCCAATGTCTTCACAGATGGATTAAAAAGGTTTGCAGTTTCCTTGGGATTTCATTTTAACTTACAGAAACTCAGATGCCAAGTAGTAATGAAATTGATTTAGACAAAATGATAAGTCATTTGTGGTTAAATGGGTTGGGGAGAAGACAGATTGGAAGAGAAATTCCACTCACAGATGATGCAAACTCAAATTAACAGGCACTGGCTTTTAATACCATCCAATAATTTTAAAGGGAGGAGTAGGCTGGCAAATGCCTGCTGTGCAAGCATGAAACATGAGTTTGGATCACCAGCATCTATGTAAAAAGAAGCTGAGTGTGGTGGTGGTGTGTATAACCCCAGTTCTGGAGGGAGGGTTGGAGAAAAGAGGATCCCTGAAGCTCACTGGCCAGCCAGACTAGCCATATTGATGAGCTCTAGGTGAAGTCTAGAGACTGCCTCAAAAAAGGTAGCCTGGTCTACAGAATAAGTTCCAGGACAGCTAGGGCTACACAGTGAAACCCTGTCTCAAAAGACAAAAACAAAACAAAAAAAAAGAAGATAGAAAGGGATAAAGACAGTAATATAGACTCGTGGCTCTATATGCACATGTGCGCACACACACACGTAGAGAGAGAGAGAGAGAGAGAGAGAGAGAGAGAGAGAGAGAGAGAGAGAGAGAGCTGGAAATTATAATAATCTAGCATAAGTGCTACTCAAGCATCTCAGTGAACTAGCAATGATATTCTGAGCATCTGTGGCAAGGCCTTTCTCATTTCTTTGGCTCCATCACTTCATACTTGGTCCCAAAATTTGAGTCAGCAAGGAACTGGGCTCTGCTCAATCTTAATAAGAAGGGCAGGAAAAGCATTGAATAGTGAAGGATGACATGCCTCCAGATCTATTTCAAAACCAGTCCTCCAAGCAATTTGGATGTCAAAAAAAAATAATTAGGAATTTGTTTTGCAAAACTTCCCCTTCCAAATTCCTTCTATTCCACTTTTCTACCCACAACATGTAGGTGTCAAAAGCTATATTCCTGGTATTTTAATCTTTGACTCTGCATGTCCCTTCCAAAGGAAATAATCATTATCTGTAAAAATGGTGACACTGAATGTTCCCTGGCTCCAGGCCTAGGAGAAATCTACCTATGTCCCTCCAGTCAGAACAACTTCCTGAGTCTTGGAAGAGACTATCTTTTCAAAATGCTATGCCTTCAATATGAAGTCTATAGTGCTTTACTTAGATAAAACAGCATTGCCCTAGATAAGACTGAAAAGAAGTGAGGAAAGTTTGTTTGTTTTTAAAAACATTTTTCCAAGCTTTGTCACACCCTTCACCACACAAACTCTTCCCACCATTCTCATATGCATATTCGTTCGTTCTCTTCCCCCATTACTCTCTGCCTGTCCCACTCTTCCTTCTTTTCCTTTTTCTTTTACTTGAGAAAGGATCTCATGTGTCTCAGGTTGGTCTTGAGCTAACTATATAGCCAAAGATAACCCTGGACTTCTGATCCTCCTGCTTTCACATTCTAAATGCTAGAATTAAGGTGTGCACCAGAACGCCTATTTTATGCGATACTGGGGATTGAACCCAGGGCTTCCTGGAGGCTAGACAAGCACTTTACCAATTGGGATGTATCACTAGTCTAACATTCTCCTTATATCTTTTCACAGTGTGTATGAAATGGACAATTATACACACTTTGCTGTTGTTATTTCCCCTTCGACAACACCAGGAACTGCAAGTACCTAGGGCCTCAGGCCTATGAGTCAAGGTCTTTACCACTGAGCTATAATTCCAACCCGCTCTTTATTTTCACATAAATTGCCCAACCTGGACTTGAACTTGGATCTTTCTGCCTTAGTCTTCCTAATAGCTGAGCTTAGAAGCTTGGTTAACACCAGGCCAAGGCACTTGTGATTTGCTATGCGGAGCAGGGATTAGCAAACTAGACATTCTAATCCTTGGTTTGTCATGTCCCTTTCATTAAAAAATGGTATGGGTATTAAATCTCTGGTGTGCTGCGTGGTTTATAAACCAAGTTTTATCATAATATACTTTTCTAGAACAATTTGGTCCTACTGCATGAAAACCTTCCCCAAGACAGTGTAAGACATATGAAAGAGAGACACACAGGCTGGAAAGATGGCTCAGTGGTTAAGAGCAGTTGTTACTCTTGCAGAGGTCCTAGATTCAATTTGAAGTCCCCACATGGTGGTTAACAAACATCTGCAATCAGTTTTAAGGGATCCAAAAGGAACACACATGGTGCACATACATGAATGCAGGCAAAACATTTATATACATAAAATTTTTTAAAACTTACTCTTTTAAAGAAAAAAAAAGAGGCAGACAAATCTAAAATGGCACAGAATGCAACTTGTCAAGAGATTTACTAATAGAAGTGTGGTCACAGGTTGTAGCAAGACCAGTTGGAGATCTACCATTTGAGTCAGAAAGAAGTATATATCCAACAACTTCATCCCCAAATAATGTACCTGTTTATCTTAATATCAAAGAATCAGGAACATCCCTGGAGCCAGGGTATGGTAGTTTGAATATAATTGGACCCCATAAGCTCATAAGGAGTAGCACTTTTAGGAGATGTGACCTTGTTGAATTAGTTGTGGCCTTGATGAAGGAAGTGTGTCACTGTGGGAGTGAGCTTTGAGGTCTCCCATGCTCAAACTACACCTAATTCAGTTTACTTCCTGTTGCCTAGCAATCAAGATGTAGAACTCTCAGCTCCTCCTTCAGCACCATGTCTGCCTGTATGCCACCATGTCCTGCTGTGATGATAGTGAACTAAACTTCTGAAACTGTAAGCCAGCTCCAAATGTTTTCCTTTCTAAGAGCTGCTGTGGTCATGGTGTTCCTTCACAGAATAGAAACCCTAACTAAGACTCAGGGTCTGTTTTGCTTATTTGTGTTATATTGGGAAACTATGTGAAGGAAACAGACCACAGTTACTTAGTGTCAACCATGGAGGTGATGGCCAAAGATCATGGCACTCAGATCAAGCTGAATCCCTGTACTATTCTTCCAATTTTTGTTTCTTTGTTTGACACAGCATCTCAATATACAGCTCACTCTGGCTTTGAACTCAGTGTCCTCTTACCTTAGCAACAACAGATGCTGGGATCAGCACAGCCATTTCTTTTACCAAACATTTTGCAGATAAGAGTATGACAGAGTGCATGGGACATAGCACTCTCCTCTAATACTTGAGCACTTCAATCTCCTACAAAAGGTCTGGAAGCTCTACCAGAAACAATCAACCTCCTCTAAGCTAGGATTTCCTCCTACAATACCACACAGTACATCAATCTGAAAACTCAGTCTGTTTTCATTCTTAGTCACTTTGTCTTCTTTGCAAAGCATTGTAGACTCAGAATCAACAGAACTGTGGGTGGTTGCATATAATACAAACAGTAACAACGTAACAACATCAAACATATAATTTCTAGAAGCTGGTGGCCACCAAAATACAGAACTGGTAGGTAACACAGAGTGACCAAGTGTGGGCTATAAGAATAGGATTCAATTTATGTGCTACAGAAATAATCTAATCCTAACCAATAGTAAATGTTTGAAAAGTACACACCATACTGCATGGATGTATTGTAACCTAAATGACAATGATTAAGAAAGGCCAAATTTTAATAGGAATATGAATAGTAATGAAGAAAAAGAAAAAATGGCCAATAAATATACAAAAAAGATTGTCTTTCCCCAGGCCCCAAAACATGTTTAAAGTGGTGGTTACTTAATAAACCACAGTATTCTAAAATTAATGGTTGATATTGGCTAAGTTGCCAGGCAGTGGTGGCACATGCCTTTAATCCCAGCATTTGGGAGGAAGAGGCAGGCTGATCTCCGTGAGTTCGAGGCCAGCCTGGTCTACAGAGCTAGTGCCAGGACAAGATCCAAAGCCACAGAGAAACCCTGTCTCAAAAAACAAAAACAAAAGAAATATTAGCAAAGTAGTGAGAGGAACAGGACTTTCTAGGCTGCTGATGAGTAAAGTATAAACAGCAAGGATACACTTCACAGGTCTAAAAGGTGATACCTCCTAAATATGTATCTACCATGTTTTAAGATAACCTACATGGAAATGTATGGTTCGCTCAGTAAATATGCTTACTAAAGTATTATTTGTAACTGTGAATGGCTAGAAGCAGCTTTAAATGTCTACAGTATAAGACAGATTTCTCATATCTTAGAACACCAGGCATAGTACATATAAAAGGTTTTTGTATTTTCTAAAAGTCAGTTTATATACACTATGTGGAGAATGACTGCACATGTAAAACATATATTTGCAATAAAACAAGACTTCAAAGCAAATGCATTTCCATGTTCTGTAGTGGAATGATTGGGTGAGGGGATTAAGGATAGTTTTAAATTTTAAAAAAAATCACATTAATTTGAGAGCTATCTCCCCTACCCCATCTAACACTTTATTTTTTAAAGGGGAGGTGTGTGTAAATAATTAAATAGATGCTGAATCTCTTTGGACATCCAGAGATGTCTACTAATGATCTGACATCTAAGTTGCTGTAGCAGAAACAAGCTAAAACCTCTAGTGTCTAAGGAAAGGGAAAGATGGGTAGCTCAAAGTAGACATAAAATGCCATCTTCTTTCTATGGCTCCTCAAACATGATCATATACATAAACACATACGAACACAGACACACAGACACAGACACACAGACACACAGACACACAGACACACAGACACACAGACACACACACACACACACACACACACACACACACACACAGTAGTAAAGAGCCATACAAAAGTATTCTAAAAGGCCACATAAATTATTACCTTCCCCAACCTCCAGAATCTAAAAGTTAGACTTCGGGGGAATGGCCAGACTGTGAAAAACATGCAGCAGTTAAGAAGCATTTACTAAGTCATTTGTCACTGCAGCTGAGTAGCAGGTCTTCTACAACCCATTTGGCTGCGTACTTGTGATTATTTCCAGAACTTTGAAAAAAATGCCTTTGTGGATGTTTCAATGAATGAGAATGCCCCTGCAAAGTTTCTCCTTAAGACAGAGGTAGGTAAGTGTATGCGTGTATGTATGCATAAGAATGGTTTTTTCCGACTATATAATAAAGTATATAGACATGTCCCCTTTTCTACCACAAATGCAATATCTTCCTATTGCATCATCAAAAATACATACATGCTTTTCTTAGAAAATATGTCAACCATTCATCAAATGTATACCAGTATTTTTATGCTTAAAATTATTTTCTATTCATTTCTTAAATGCAGTTGGTAGGCAGCAAGCTGTTTAGTTATGCTAAAGATTTAGTTATGCTAATGCTATCAGATTTCAAAATGCCTTTCCTTTTTCCTTTTTTTTTTTGCCTCTGCACTGGCACAATCAATTCAAGATGACACCTACTCCCATGAGTCAGTGGATACAGTCTCAGATAGTGTGCGTATGTGTGTTCAGAGATAGCTATGCAGCAATTTCCCTGTGAAAATGGCATTCCTTCCACACATACGAAAGCTTCCTTGCCTGTAGCAAAGGCAATTCATCATTTAGCAACATGGCCAAAAACAATAACCTGCATTTTTAATCACAATGTAAGAGACAGAATAGAAAATGCAAGCACACATGTATAACAACACATTCAAAGAAAGAACACTATCACAATAAAAATAAATAACAAATTACAAGAACTAAAAATGTTAAAAGCCATAGAGATTCCATTTTCTCCTTGGAGCTATTTTTTTTTCACTGCAGTTAGCAAGCTATATGAATATACCCATGGACTGTTCAAATGACCAAGCATGCACACCTGGTTTTACCCACCCCCACACCCCCATTTAGATGTGGCTAACTCACCATTTTCTTTCAGTGTCTATACTCAGTGTCTCGGGAGTGAGAGTGCCTGCATCTTATAGCTACTGAAGAAGAAACAGCAATGCAGACAGGTCTTCACAGATTCCGGTGTCCTAGTGCTAGCATACTCGGGTCACCCATGTGCAGAACTCACACAGGGCAATTTTTCTACACAGCAAGGGCTATCAGACCCACCAGTAAGGACAACAGCTTTCAGTTCCAATGTGCTTTCAGCCAGCTGTAAAAACCAAGACTGCAAAAACTGCATGTATCCTTAGACATGCATGCAGTATAGAGAAACGTGTCCCCTCCCACATGTGTGCACACTTGCAGAGCTCTAGCCAGAATCTGCACCCTGATTTGCATGATTTTTTCATCTTTAGAAAGAACAATAAACAATGAGAATGTTTGCAGATCTTGCCAGATCAGACCCACGCCATTGTGAGCTGACAAACAACCTGCCCTTTAAGACAGTAGAACAAAAGAAGCATTGGAAACTATACCCCCTCCAAATAGCACAAGTGATTTTTAAAACATCTTATCCTTTGGGGATAAGATGCCCTGAGAAAGAGTGCTAGAGCCTCTTACCTGCATCCCTGCTTGCTGCTGTAGACTGTGGCTCACTCAGTCTGCAAAGGCAGCTAAGTGCTTCAGGGACCCACAGCCCGCCTCTGCCACCGCAGAATCCTGCTGCCTACAACATCGAGGAGTCACGAAGGCATGCTAGCAACAGCTGGAATATCAGAGCCTCCTGCCTTATGATGTACAAGTTTATGCAGGCTCTGTCAACTCCAGAACCCAGTATATCTGACCTCGGGGAATGTTCCTAACACTTCCCATGATTAAGCTGTAAGAGGCTTCTCATTTTAAAATCCCTATCAGGCATGGAGGGAGGTCCTTTTTTTTCTATTTTTCAAAACTGGAAAATACACAAGAATCTACTGCAAGGATATCATTCATGAATTCCACTTAAGAACTCTCAGCAATGCTATCACAGGAATACATGGTCTAACACTGCAACCACAATGGAGTTCAAGATGACATTCAATAGCCTATTTTGTGTCTGTGGGTATTCTTACACTGATTACACACTCATTAGGAATGTAATCCATCAACTAACAAACCAAGTGTTTCAGAACTTTTCCTGTGTGCAAGGGCACTGGGGCAAGAAGACAAAGCAACCAGGCTGACCCCAACTCACCCAATTCATCACATCACAAAGACTTGTATTTAAAGATCCTGTGCCCCACCTCCACTCTGAGTACAGTCCCCACCCCCCACCTCAGTGCCATGGTCCCGAACAGAAACTGCCTTCCCTCACAGATCCTTCCCACCTAGACAACCCCCAACCTCTGAGTTCTGGGCTTAGCTGGTGGCTAAGAGCTTCTTTCCATAAAGCTCTTCTCAATGCACAGTAATTATTTCAGACTCCTGTTCATTTCACTCCAATTTTGTACGATGCTAATACGTTATCATCATATCCATTAAGCATTTACTTTTTTATTAGCATATACTTGCTTTTACAGCATTATGGATTTCATTCTTACATTTTCATACATTTAAATCACATAGTTTGCTCATACTCACATTCTGTTCCCTTCCTTTGCCCCCTTCTTTCCTTCCTCTTCCCAAATACCAACTTTTCTACTCCCTGCATGTTACATGCCTATACATGTGTATATGTGTTTAATCTAGATTCCACATGAGAGAAAACATGTTTGTTTGTTCTGATTTAGCTTACTGTACTTAACACAATGATCTCCAGTTTCATCTACTTCCCTACAAATTACAATTTCATTTTTCTTTGTGGCCAAATAAAACACACATAGACACACTCACATCCCACCCTGCATTTTCCCTTACTATTCTGTTGATGGGACACCTAGGCCAATTTAATAACTTGGCTATTGTGAAAAGTGCTTCAGTGGACACTGAAGTGTAGGTGTCTAACTGGGGTATACTAACTTGGATTCCACTAAATGCTTAAATCTGAGAAAAAGGGTTGTGTGGGGTTATTAAGCCTGGGTAGCCTGATACAAACACAGTGAGGAACTGAACATGTATTTTTGATTGCAAAGCTAATACTCTTTCCAGTGTTTTTCTTTTCATGTCCATTTATCAAATATACAGCAATGTCACCTCACTGCCACCCCCATCCCTACCTTCCTCTCCAAGGGGCTTATACATGCTAAGCCAGCATTATACCAACTGAAATATATGCCTAGCCACAAACACTTTTCAAATGAAAAAAAAATTATAGAAAATGCAAATAAAATGAAGGAGTTTTCATACAACAAACCCAGTTTATTATTAAACCTGAGATTTGTACGGTATTGTGTGCTATCATTTGAATCTTAAAGTATCTCTCATAGCCCTAAGTTTGAAAGGCTTGGTCCCCTAAAGGCCACTACTGTGAAATCGAAGAACCTTTAGGTGGTAGGGTCAAGAGGGAGGAAGTTAGGTCACTAAGAATATATACATGAAGGGGACAGTATCTTTTTTTATCAGTCCCCTCTTCCTCCCTTTCCCTCTGCTTTTCTACTACCATGAGATAAAATTTTTTTTCTACCACGTGCTCCTTCCATGGTGTGCTGCTTCATCACAGGCCTAAAAGCAATGTAACCAACTTCAGACTAAAACAATAAGCCAAAACAACCCTTTTCCTTCACAAGTTGAACATCTCAGATATTTTGTTGTAGTGATGGAAAACAGTCTAATATAATTCATACCAGCTAATGAATCAATATTGGTACATTTTGAGACCTACTGCACTAACAAAGCACTCCAATATCAGTACATCAATATTAACTAAAGGTCATATATCATTCTAATATTATTATATTTTATTCTTTTATACATTGTTTTATATTTTACTAATTATTATCTATTATTTATTGTTCCTTTCCTGGCCTAGGATCCCGGCCAGATGCCACATTGTATTTAGTGGTTACATTTTTTTAAGACTCTTTCATTGTGACTGCTACAAAATTGAAAGCTTGCCCCTCCCCTCAAACGTATATGTTAAAAGCACAATTACATCAGACATGGAGATAGACACATGGAGATATGTTCCTATTGAAAGGTTCAGGCATTATGCTGGCCTGCCCCTGTTACCTGGTGGAACAGGCAATACCTTGGTCAGCCCAAGGTTCCATGGGAACTAAGTCTGCACGCAGGTGCAGAGGACCCCTTTAAAAGATAGGTCCCTGCCCATTTACGCTCTCCGTTCCCTCTCTCTGTTTCCTCTGTTTCCTCGCTCTGCTTTGTCTCTACTGTCTCCCACCTATGCTCTCGCTCTGTCTCTCTATGGCAACCGGCCATGGCGGTCAGCCAATTACCCCTGTTCCTCTTCTTAGTCTCCCCATTCTGCTGGGCCTTATAATAAACTTATAGTCTTATGTCTGTCTCAGCATTTCTCTTTTCTTCTTTTTAAACAAAAGAATAACACCTATAATCTCAGAATTTGGGATGAAGGCATTGTGTAACAGTTTACTAGGTAAAAACCTATCATCTTGGTAGGAAACTTTTTAAGGCACAGAATGGAAAAGGGGAGGGAAAACACAGGATGTTCTAAGGGGAAGTGAAACTCTCTGTCCTGTAGGGAAGCTTGTAAAACAGGATGCAAAAAACTCATTAGCTTCAGAAAGTCCCTGGAACTGACCACAATCGTGGGCTCTTCCTTTCCCAAGAGTATACAAGCAATAAAGACTGCTGAGAAGATTCAGACAAGCATAGAGAGCAATTTAGCTGCTGAGAAAACTCTGACAAACTGAGCTACCTAGAAACTCATTCTAACAAAACTACCTTGAAAGGACACTTTTCAACTTGTTCCCTGTAAGTTGTAGTGTGCTCCAGGTTTCCAGCTTTTATGAGCTGCCCCCCATACTAGGGTGGGCTTTGGTGGTGCAGCTGTCTTTGAGTCCTTTCTGCTTCTGTAAATAACCTCTCACCCATATTCCTGAAAAACTCACTGGTTCACCAAGTTGGACTTTGGCACACTATCTGTACTTTGATCTGTCATCAGATCCCATCTGGGATGAGTAGACATTTGATCACAACTCTTAAGGAACAGTGTCACACAGCAGAGGGTGAGGCAGGAAGATAATGAGTTCATAGAGTAGCTGAGCTATATATAGTCAGCCCTTTCTCAAAAACCAACCAACCAACTGACCTTAACCTCTTAAGAACTAGGAGGTAGAATATATGGGGATAAATAGAATGAATATTTCAATAATGGGATTAGTGTCTTTACGTTGGGGCACAGAGAAAAGACTTTAATCTTTGGGCCAAATCTGCTAGTGCTTTGACCTTGGACTTCAGGTTCCCGAATGGTTAGAACTACCTGGTAGTGCCAGGCATGGTGGTGAACATCTTTAATGCTGGCAATCAGGAGACAGAGGCAGGAGGATCTCTGTGAGTGAGGCCAGCCTGGCCTACATAGAGAAGCCATGTAACAAACAAAAACAGAAACACCTGGTAGTAGAACCTTTTGGAGTCAGTATGTAACTGGAAGTTAAGTCACTAGGCTGTGTATCCTTGAAGGGTCTATCTTGTCCTTAGTCCACTCCTTCCCTTTTGGCTTCTCGGATGCTACAAGGCGAGCAGTTTGATCATCTAGTCTAAGGTATTTTGTTCCAGCAGCCTGAATAGAGTAGGATGGATAGATAATTAGACTCCCCTTTGTTTTGGCATTCTTGACAATTCTGAGAAGAATTTCAGGCATCTGTAACATGTTCCTCATTTGATTCCCCACTTTTTATAGTTAGATAGGGTCTATGAATTCACCATAAGGACTACAGAGGTGAAGTACCATTTGTCTTTATCATACAAAGGGTACATACTGTTAGCATGTCTTATCTCTACGGCATCAATCCAATCATGGTGGTGCAGCTGGCAAATGTAAGTTTTCTTCATATCTTCAGCCTGCATTCTTCTGTAGGATGTTACCATCACTGAAAGCCCAAAGTTATGTTCCACCTCCTTAAAGGTAATCATACTCAACTTTCTCATTGCTTCAACAAAATATCTGAGAAAAGCAACTTAAAGGATCAAGGGTTTATTTTGGTTCATGGTTTCAAATACTCAATCTAAGATCACCCCATTTCATTGCTTTGAGCCTGAGTGAGGCAAGTTATCACAATGGTCAACTACCTGAGGTGAGATAAAAATATCACAGCATCTCTAGTAACCACGGTGATATCACTACATAGCATCGAGGAAGCAGAAAGGAGGATGGGGGCTTAGAATAAGATAGCCAAGGGCACACTTAAGTGACCCATTTCCTCCATTCACACCCTAGCTCCAAAAGGTTCTACCACTTCCAGTACTCTATTCAGTTGGTCAGAGCTCTCATGATCTACTCACTTCCCAAAAGCTTGACATTAAGCCTTTAGCATAGGGACTTTGAGGAATACTTTAGATCAAAATCATAATAGCAGCCATGTACCTGGACTTTGTATGATAGACTTGACTATTGTCCATGTATTATTCATTAATTCATTTTTATAAACACTATGGATTTATTCTACATTTTGGCTGATATCAATAACTACTTTATTTTGTTGATTTAAATGTTCCAGGTTTGTTCATTGTAGGCTTCAGGGGCCCATGTATAAATAACCCCCTAAATAAACCCCTCATTGTGGGTTCTAGGTTTATTTGTATGTGTGTTTGATCTTGTCTTTTATTTACAATCTCTTCTATGCTAGCCCCTTCTCCTTTGATATTCACTAACTGGTCTTCAAGGTGGCCCTGGTCCTTTCTATCGGACCAAGATTTGTATGTGCAGCCATGCTTTAGAAATGTATAAACATATTCCGCCTCCCATTTGTAGATGCTTGAATTGTTAGTATTAGATAAACATCACAGCATCAATTCACATAGCTGTAAATATTATGTGGGAAGACAGGTTTGATGGACCACATAAATGAACAGATGTTCTTAAACTAGCATCATTGTGCAATTTACCTTTTATTGTTAATTTTAAATAATCTAGAAGGAATTTCAAAAGAATTCTAGATAGACTCTTGGGTAATATTTTTATACCATAAACAATATTATTTCTTGGGTTAAGAAGAAAAAAAACAAGAAAAATTTGTGGCTATTTTATTGTATTCCCTACCCCCATTTGAGCTGACAACTCTTTTTTGAGAGAGAGAGAGAGAGAGAGAGAGAGAGAGAGAGAGAGAGAGAGAGAGTAAGTACATGCATACATACCAAAGCATGGTGGTCAAAGGAAAACTTGTAGGAGTTGGTTGTGTAGGCCCTGGGTGTCAGACTGAGTCATCAAGCTTGGCAGCAAGTGCCTTTACACACTGAGCTATCTCCCAGGTCTAATTGCTAACATTTTAAACTACATTTTTTAAAAAACTAGAATATTTTTATTATTTTTTGAGAACTTCATACATGCCCACAATATATGTTGGTCATATTCACCTCCTGTTTCCCTACTCTTAACTTCTTACAGATCTATTTCCATTCCATTCCACACTCCCAGCTTCATGTCAATGGTCAGCTTCACATTCATAAATGTTGACCTGGCTGGTTTTATGTCAACTTGACATAGCTAGAGTCAACAGAGAGAGGAAGGGGCCTCAGTTGAGGAAATGCCTCCATGAGATCCAGCTGTAAGGCATTTTCTTAATTAGTGACTGATGGGGGAAGGCCCAGCCCATTGTGGGTGGTGCCACCCTTTGGGCTGGTGGTACTGGGTTCTATAAGAAAGCAGGTTGAGCAAGGCATGGAGAGCAAGCCAGTAAGCAGAACCCCTCATCCGAAGCCAGTAAGCAGAACCCCTCATCCGCTTCTGCCTTGTTTGAGTTCCCGTGCTGATTTCCTTCAGTAATGAACAGCAGTATGTAAGTGTAAGCTGAATAAACCCTTTCATCCACAACTTGCTTTTTGGTTATGGTGTTTCATTGCAGCAAGAGAAACTCTTAAGACAGATGTATAGGCATCACAAATCAGAACTATTAAAAAAGAAGAAGAGACAAATGAATTCTTAAAGGAGACTCATTGTAAATTATTTCTAAAGAAAAATCACTTATGACATACAGGTTTACAATCTGGGTTTCCATATACCCATGCATCATCCAGTAAGGCATAATTACCCGGATTTATAAGGTGTTCAAACTCTTTCATAGACTGTGCAGTATTAACAGTGTTAAGATCTTTAAAAGTCCTCTTGACGAACTGTAAATAAATCTGCATTTATTTTTTGACAGAGGGTCTCACTCTGCAACCCAAGCTGGTTTTGAACTCATTATCTTTCTGCCTCTCAAGTGCTGGGCTTTTAGTTATGTTCTACACACTAAGATCCAATCTTCTGCTTAATCAACATAAAACACCTGTATCCTTCAAATTGCACAAATAAAACAGAAATAGGCAGGGGATACAGCTCATCTTTGGCACCACCAAAAACAAAGAAAAAGAAACACACTGTGGTGGTTTGAATAAAATGGCCCCCATAAACCCATAGGGAGTGGTACTATTAGGAGTTATGCCACTGGAGGCAGGCTTTGAGGTCTCAGATGCTCAAACCATACCCACTGTGGCATTCTCCTACTGCTATCTGTGAATCCAGATATAGACCTCTCAGCTCCTTCTCTAGCACCATTTCTGCCTGTTTGTTGCCATGTTTCCCACCATGCTGATAACATAACCCTCTGAATTGTAAGTCAGTGCCAATTAGATATTTTCCTTTATAAGAGCTGTTGTGGTCATGGTGTCTCTTCTCTTCAATAAAACCCTAAGTAAGACCGAACCAGGGACTGGGGTATTGCTGTGATAGCCCTGACTGTGCTTTTGTCTGGAGGAATGTGGACTTTGAGACAGTGGATTATGAAAACAGTTGAACTCTTTAAATAGGGCTTAATGGGCCATCCTAGTAAAAACACAGAATACAGTGGTGCTGAGGGTGATTTGAACTGTGGGGTCCTGGCTTAAGAGTTTTCAGAGGAGAAGAAGACTAATGTGTGGCCTAGAGATTTTGTGATATTTTGGTGAAGAATGTGGCGGCTTTTTGCTCTTGTCCAAAGAGTCGGCCTGAGACTAAAATGAAGACTTGGATTAGTTGTGTTGGCAGAGGAAATTTTAAAACAGCCTAGTATAGACTCTGTAGTGGTTATTAGTGTTCACTCAAGAAGATCTATAATGAAAAGGAGCAAGCTGAGCAAGGAAGAATCTAAAATGTACAGTTTGGGCAGAAAAGATGCACCAGGAAGTGGAAAGGAGCTAAATCCTGTATTCAAGAAGATAAACAGATTTAAGAAAAACCTGATGTTAATGGAATACAGGGTGTAGTGACCTCAGCGCAAGACCCCATCCAGCTAAATTTCCAACTTGTGAAAAGGAATTAAAGAAAAGCTTAGAGTCAGGTGTGATGGTACATGCCTTTAATCCCAGCACTCCAGGAGGCAGAGGCAGGTGGATTGCTAAAGAAGCCAGGCTGGTCTACAGAGCTGAGTTCCAGGACAGCCAAGCTTGGGCAGTGAATGAATCCACTGAAAACAGAAAGCTAATGGAGATGTAATTTAATGAGGGGAAGCATGTCCCAACCCCAGCAAGCAGCAGAACTTGGCAGCTTCATACACATGGTTCTGCCTTTAGAGTTAAGGATAGGAGAAAGGGATTATAGAATCTTACTCCATAGCTCTTGAGGCCAGGCATGTGGCAGGGGAGTCCAGGAGAAGTCATTGTGTGAACCTGTGAAGGTGAAACCTGGATTGCCTTGGAGACCCCAAGATTTTGGAGATGCCAAAGCTGTGGGACCCCTGTCAAGGAAAGCTACAAACAGGGAGACATCAACAAGAAATAACAGCTGCTAACAAGAAAAAAATCTGAAATTTATAACATATAGTACTCTTAAATCTGTATCAAGGTATTTCAGGCAAAGCCTGCTGGCAATGCACACTGCAATAGCATGTGCAATGAAAAGTGTACTTTGCTTTGTTTTTAGAACCAAGGCTGCAGTAAAGTCACGAATGAACTACAAACACTATCAGTGTGAGCACTGCCAGAAACACTTCAGATTCATTACTTGAGTTTTAATGTTTTGGTTCTTGTATGTTCAGAAATCTTTTATTCTTATCAAGCCTTTTGTGGCTCACTCATATTCAATTAGGTGACACAACCTGAGATTGTGACCCATAGTTTAAGAAGCTGGGATTTAAGGTAAACTCACAAATAAACAACAGCCAAGATGGCCCCTTAGGTATGTCTACAAAGCCTATTCAAGGGAAGTCAGGAGTTTCAATTCCTGTAGGTCTTATGAGATGGTTTAACCTCAACCAGCCTTTGTTTTCCCAAAGATCGGCCAGTTCCAATGGTTTCATAGCTCCAATATACAGGTGCTAGCATAAAGAGAAAGTAGCAAAGGAAAAACTCAGTCAAGCTTCCTTGGCTGTAATCACAAGAGGCTGCCTGCTTCTACAGCCTACTTTTCAGTGCTCTGAAAAGCAAATGATGCTGAAAGAAGTCTGCAGTAGAGAAACGTACAATGAAAAACATGGTGACTGATCCAGGATCATTGCTGGCAATCAGCTGCATATTTCTATTTGCCCTTTACCTTGCTCTTTTCTGAGACAACATTCAGTTGTCCCCTGGTTTTATAAGATATGCTCTATGAGAACCTGCACTCACATTATTACCACAATCAAGAATGCTCAATGTACTCCTATATGCTGTCTGTTCTGCAGATTGGAACCACAGAGCCAATATTCACAATTGAGAGATGGGGTATGCTTATAACTCTAACACAGAGTAATTCTATACCTCTGAGGAAGGAGTTTGACTTCATGCATTAACAATAGGAAAGTCAAGGACACAGGTACAAAACAGGGTGCCACAGGAGGGCCCTTTAGAATAACCATGAACCCAAGACCTGGCATTTCACAATATGGTTCTAGAATCAAACAAAGTTATCTCAAGTCAATAGCGAACTGAAGGAAGCTATGAAAAGGGGAGCCAATGATGGTGCTGCCAGTGACTCTGCTAAGTATTGCTGACTTATTTCATGCTGACTTAGATCTGTACAGCACTTCCAATGGGTTCCTGTACCACCTCTGTCCCATCTGTGTCAGAACACAATGAAGCTGTACAGATCGGGGAGAAATCAGAAGGCAGCCAAGTATGGTGTATGTAATCCCAGTACTTCAGCGGTTGGGGCAGGATGACTGTCTCAAGTTCAAAACCAATCTGATCCATATTGCAAATGAAGATATTTTGATAGTTATTAATGATTGTCAACTTGACAGGGTCTAGACTCGCCTAGGAGACAATTCTTTGGGCATATCTATAAGGGCGTTTCTAGGCTATGTTAATTGAGGTGAGAAAACCCACCCCATGTATGGGCAACACCATCCCATGGGCTGAATAAAAAGAGAAAGTAAGCTAAGCACCAGCATTCATTTCTCCTGGTTCCTGATTATAGATGCAAAGTGAGCGGCTGCCTCACACTACTGCTGTCATGACTTCACCACTATGGAGGACAGTACCCTCCAACTATGAGCCAAAATAACCCTTCTCTAAGTTGCTTTGTCAAGTATTTTGTCACAGCAATGAGAACAGAAACTAATAATAGAGATAAAAACAAATTCTGCCCCAGTGTGGTGACACATGCCATTAATCCCATCATTCAGAAAGCAGAGTCAGGCAGATCTAGCTTCGTTCCAGTCCAGCCTGGTCTATATAGTGAGTTGCAGGACAGCCAGTACTACATGGAGAGACCCTGTCTCCAAAAGCAAAACACAATAAAACAAAAACACCCTGGCGGTGGTGGTGCAAACCTTCATAGGCAGAGACGTGCAGAACTCTTTGAGTTGGAGGCCAGCCTGGTCTACAGAGCTAGTTCCCAGACAGCCAGAGCTCTTACACATGGAAACCCTGTCTCAACCCCCCCTCAAAAAAAGCAAAACCAGCAAAATAAAAAACAACCAACCAACCAGTCTTGTGCTCAGGCTTTTTCCAGCAGGTAATTTTTTTCCATTTCTGGGATGATGATCCTGTGTTTGCATACACAGAAAGAGTGTTTCAGTTCTGGACTCTGCCTGGCCTTGTGAAATAGAAAGCTCTGTCCATATCAATGTCCAACTCAACTCACCGTCCCTCCACTTCCAAGTTCAAGTTTCCCCTTCTTAGTCTGACCCACCCTGCACTGGATGCATAATTACCTAGCACAATCCTTCAGAAAGGCAGGCTGCAATTGTTGGATAGCTAATTGAAGGCCAAGGACAATAAACGTCTGCCTTAAAGCCATGAACATAGGGTAGAGCTTTCCAGTAATCAATCTCTGTTCCTTCCGAAATCCACTTGGCAGAAGCTGGTTTTCTAAAGAGGAAATTGGTCTTCACAATAATTTCTACATATCAAGTTCATTCTCAGAGAAAACACCCAAGTGATGTCTATTGGGTTTGCTTTGCTGATTAATGTATTTTATATTACAGCAAAATTTTCTCTAAAGAATTCTCCTCCACATGCATTCAGTTTTGTAGCTCTACTGAGAATAAGAACATACTCTTGTTCTCCCCCTTCCCCTTATCCCAATAAAATAGAATCTTGATTTATATTTTGTGGCAACCCAGCTGTGGTGGTCAACCCAGTACCTCATCTCAGCCCCAATTCCTAGAGTGTCTCAAGACATAGTATCTTTGTTGAAGAAACTCAAATGTGAGGAGCAACAATCAAAAGTAATATATGTCAATTTTCTTACAGGGTTTAAGGTATGATTATGGAAAACAAGTCAGCTTCATGACTTCTTCTGAGACTCGTATATCTTTTTAACTCTGGATCAAGTACTGATAGTAAAGCCCATTTTACTTACTAGCATTTAACTAAAATCCTTAGCAAAATTTCAACACAGAGCATGTACTACTACCATGGAATGATGATCAAGGACTCAAAGAAGTTGTGCAGGAAACCATCCCCTCATCTACCAACCCAAACATCCACCTACCCATCTATCTTTCCATCTGTCTATTCATTCATCCATTTATCATCCATGAACCTAACTACTCATCAATCTAACCCTTCTTCTATGAACCCCTCATCCATCCATCCATCCATCCACACATACATCCACTCAATTTTCCATCTATCTACTCAATTATCCATATAAACAACCATTTATTTAACTGAGAGACTGGAAGTTAGACAGACTCCCTGGCAGGCCAATATATATAGAGAGAAATGACATGGTTAGGTAGGTACTAAAGATAGTAAGATTTCAAGATAGCTTGCTTCTTACTCACCCTCCTGACCTGACATAAAAGCATGACAGCTTAAAACAAAGGCCTTGTGGGCTTTTACTCTTGCTGATAGACTGGCTCAACGAGTTCATGGCAGGATCAGGACATGTTATACAAGAGCTGTGGGCCAATCAGCCATCTTATCTTTCTTCAAACTGACCAATCCTAAATCAGGGGAAACTCTGCAGAGACTTAAAACTCCTCAGCCCTTGAAAACATACTAGAGTTTTAGTTTCCTGAATCCCCGCTAGGCTTTAGAGAGGATTATTTTCTCTGTGTGTCTCCTTCATAATTAATATATATATATATATATATATATATTATATATATATATATATACTCACTCCCAATAAATGCATTTAAACTGCTGATTCTGTCTGTGCTTGTTTGTTGTGGTGAAGATTTCTCCGCTGCTACCTATCACGCTCAAGGTTTTTCTTGCCTTTTACTTCTTTAACAGGTAGAGATAATGAACATGATTAAAAAGCCGCAGACTATATCACATCATACCCATCCATAATCAACATTTGTTCTTCTATCCATATGCTCAATCATCCATTCATTCATCCACCTACCTATCTCTGCATTCATCTGCCCCAGGAGTGGCATATTTATCTGTTTATTCACCCATCTATCCATTCATCAGTCCACTCATCTACAAACCACTTATTTGGTACCCAATCTATGTAGGAACTACATATGATAAACAGTGGTGAAAGATTAAAATCCTGTTCTTCCAAAGTGCCCACCAGGAATGAGCAGGGGGAGTCCAGATAACAGGACAATGGTATGGAAATACATCCATGATACTGAATCCAAGAGTCATCATACCTGCCCCTCAATACCGGAGTCTTCAGAGGACATCACTGTTCACAGTATAATGGGCATCTACTTTGAGGATATTAGGAAAGACTAATTTTGGTGTCACAAAAAAGAACATATGAACAAAGTGAAAGTAACTCAGTATGACAATTTCTTTTTGCAAAAAGGGCACACTGTTCCTTGGGATAAAGTTAGTGAATAGCAGCACACATGGCCTGGATGACCGCTGTCTTTTACCCTAACACACAGGGAAGTTGCCTGTTCCTCACTGGCTGAGGTTCCAACCTTACTGTCTACTACTGGTAGGTTTATTTAGGAAGTAGCATGAAAAGGAAAAATAGAGAGACAAGGTAGAATTAACAATGTTTAGGAATTTATGCATTTTAGGAATTCCAGGAAGCCAATTACACCTCATCAAACAAGATTAGCTAACAAAGAAAGGACTGACAAAAGGGACTCTGGTGGAGGAGAGGACAGAAAAGGAAACAGCCATTAACCCTACTGATAAGAGAAATGACTAAAAGCCAAACTCTGAAAAACAAAATTATTGAACAGAGGTGGGGACTATCCAACAAGGTGGCGGTTATACAGCGATCTGAAGCCCCACCCCACCCCATTAACCACATACAGACTCCTTTCTTATTCTTGTCAGTACATTCCCATCACTTGTGCATGAGAGAAAGCTGACATGGGAACTAGTATAAAGGTACATGGAACAAGCAGGGGCACCTTTCCTAGTGTTAGGAACTGAATTGAGATATCCTCCAAAATTAATGTGTTGATTTTATCTTCAGTATCTCAGACTATAACTATGTAGGCAAACAAGACATTTAAAGTGGTGGTTAAGGAGAAATGAGGTCACTAGGATGACTCAAAACTCATCTGTCTGGTGTCCTTGTAAGAACTGGAGATTAGGAAACAGAGACACACAATGCAAGCAAATGAAGACACAGTAAGGAGATGGTGTCTACATACAAGTTAAGGAGAGATGCACTGGGAAGAACAAGCCCTTCCTTTGATCTGGCTAGATCTTTTAGCCTCCAGGCCTGAGAAAGGATCAATGCTTACTATTTAAGCTATCCAGGAGATAGGACATTAAAAAATGTCTCTATTGCATTATTATTTTTTTATTTTTACAAATTATAATTTCACATGTCAATCACTTCTCCCTCTCCCCACAACTTTCCACCACTCCATCCCCCCTCCACTCCCCACAGAGGATAGGGTGCTCCCCGGGGGCTCCCAAAATTCCACAACACCATTCTGGGCCGGGTCTAGGCCCTCCCCCATGTGTCCAGTCCGAGAGAGCATCCCTTCACTTGGGATGGGCTCTCAAAGTCCCTTCTTACACCAGAGAAAAATACTGATCCACTACCAGAGGCCCCATAGGGTGTCGAGGCCAACTCCTTGACATCCACTTTCAGGGGTCTGGATGAGTCCCATGATGGCCTCCCAGACAGCAGACTGGGGGCCATGTGCTCCCCCTTGTTCAGGCCAGCTGTTTCTGTGGGATTCACCAGCCTGGTCCTGGCCCCCCTTGATCTTCATTTCTCCCTCTCTGCAACTGGGTTCCAGAGTTCAGTTCAGTGTATAGCTGTGGGTGTCTGCCTCTGCTTCCATCAGCCTCTGGATGAGGGCTCTAGGGTGGCATATAAAGTGCACGAACGCACATGCGCATACACACACACACACACACACACACACACCACACACACACACACACACACACCCCAGAGGACAATTTGTAAGAGTAATTTTTCTCCTTTCACTATATGTATTCCAAGGATGGAACTCAGGTCTACAGGCTCGGTGGCGCGCGCGGCGCGCGCACACACACACACACACACACACACACACACACACACACACACACACACAGGACAATTTGTAAGAGTAATTTTTCTCCTTTCACTATATGTATTCCAAGGATGGAACTCAGGTCTACAGGCTCGGTGGCAGGGGCCTTTCCCAAC
This sequence comes from Cricetulus griseus, assembly GCF_003668045.3. Lineage (NCBI taxonomy): Eukaryota > Metazoa > Chordata > Mammalia > Rodentia > Cricetidae > Cricetulus > Cricetulus griseus. Next base: position 106,562,134 of record NC_048604.1, on the reverse strand, counting down.
TGAATCATCTCACCAGCCCCAGTGAGCCCATTTTTTGAGGATAGCCACTGAGAAATCAGACACTGAACATTTAAGGAACTACCCAAATCAGTAATGGAATGCATTTGCAAGAAACAGACCCTGCTGGTTGTATTAAGTTTGAGGATTCAACATGAAATCTCTGAGAGCAGTTGGAACCTCCAGGAAAGTATCTTCAGAAGAGGAAAGACAGGAGGGAACAAGGGAGATGAGATGTGATGGAGGGGAAAGAATGCTACTGTATCTGCTACCTTGTGGTCAGGCTACTCAGCTACCATGTGTTTTCCCCTTAATTCAGCAGACTCCAATGATTTCTGAAATTCCACATACCTTTATTTTTGTTTATTTTGAGACAAGGTCTTGCTCTATAGGCTAGAGCTGGTCTTGAATTTATAAGCGCCCTCCTTAGTTAGCCTCCTGAGTGCTGGGATTACAGGCATATGCTACATATTCAGCTGCCACATAATTAAAAAGATGTACAATTACGTACTTTCCATTCAGCTACAAATATTTGTTGTAATTCTTTCCCTACAACATGGTAAGGTCCCACAGAATCTTATACTTCATACATACACACACAAAAAAATGTTACTAGTGGGATGTGATATCTCACCCCTGTAATCCCAGACAGTGTTGAGGTAGGAGGATCAGCAAAAGTGTGATGCCAATCTGTGCTACACAGGGAGTTTCTGTGTGGAAAGTGAAACTGTATCTCAAAAACTAAGAAACATTTAAAACTGTAAAATAAAAAGTTATGTCATTTCTATTTGATTTTGGTGAGCAACCAACAAATAAAAGTAATTCCTATGTCAACATTTTTTGTGTTATCTAAACAGAATACAAGTATTTCCAAGTATCAAATAGCATATCAGTAATTCATTTCTCATAGTGACATGTTTATGTTACTTTAAAGCGGGGTAAGGACAATAGTTATCTTTACACCTCTGCATTATAGGCTGTCTACTATTTTTATTATTCTTTAATTTCTTAAGCACATTATTTATTGTTAATCTTCCAGAAACTTACAATCTCTGGAAAAAGCTGAAAATGAATTTTTAACATTCCCTTTCCAAAACTTCAATGGCCTTGCCACTCTGACACACTGACTGACACACACACACACACACACACACACACACACACACACACACACACACACACACACAATGCAATTCTGAAAATTGCTAGGTTTGTAGCTCAAAAGCAGACTGCTTCTGGAACTAATTTCTTCAGAGTAGTTAAGCAGCCAGCTGAAAGACACAATCATGATAAATAAAGCAGAGGGCCCCTCCTCCCTTCTTCCTATTCCTGCGAGCTCTGATAGAGCCATTGACACACATAATCACATGTGCGTGCACACCACACGCACATTATAGCTGTCCATGGTGACACTCTCTATACATAGCAGCATGCTAAACCCCCCTACCCTGCACAGCTGGTGCTCAGCACGTGACTGACTCTGAACCCAGGAATAAAGCTCTAATTGTCCTCTTCAGACACTGCTAAATTCTGTAGGCGGATTATTCAGCAGCCTTTCTTACCCACGAGTACATCAGTTTAGCTATGCAGAACGTTTAGTAATTGCAGGGATTTCTGAGGTAGGCACACACAGTAGCAATCTGGTCACCTCAGAGCCACATAAACATGTGATACTTTTGATTAGGAATAACAACAGTGTCAAAACACTTGAAGCAAGACACTATTGCATAAGGTTCGTGAAAGCACGCATCTAAACTGGTTATTTCAGCAATGGAACCTTGAGCTTTGAAGTCAGTGTTTCATTTGCATATTATGTTAGCCACATATGATGTATGAGACATTAGGAAAATCTTCACTCAAGAAAGACAGGTGCTGATTTCCATCCTTCCACCAGCCCTCGTAACACAGGGTTATACTACATCTTCACTTTCCACTTCCACAGGAAGGGCAAGATCATACTGTGTACACATCTAATCAAATACAGCCTCTGCACAGCTTAATAGTTACATGCCTCCCCAAAACAATCTGGAATTGATCATTGCTGGCAACACTGTAAGAGCACAGATTTTTACCCCCCCCTCTCTCTCCTCAAGTGATTTCTATTTTAAAGCTTCAAGTTAACTCACTAAATAAGCCCGATTTAGAAAGATTCACCAAAATCCTTTCTAACAATTCTGAGGTGGCCTACAAACACAGCTGTGTGGCAGATAGTAAAAAGTATCTCTTCAGTTAAATACTTTGCTCAAGGTTATTAAACTGGACTGGACATTTATTTTGTCCCCATGAAGCATGTCACTATATGAAAAACACAACAGTCATTTTAAGAACACTAAAGGCCATTACTGCCCTGCTTCTCTAGGCAGGGCTTCAGAACCCATGGGCTCTCATTCTCCTCCAAAATTTAAAATCTTAGTGATGGTGGAAATCACACTCAATTAGCAAAACCCAGACTTGTCCTATTAACATAGCATTTGCCTACCATAAATATGCTCCCCCTCAATAAAACTTTTCAGCAACCCCAAATCCACAATTCACCTACCTTAGAGCAGAGAATCCCTCCTCAGCCTGCAGAGTACATTGAAGTGCTTCTTTGTGTCCACCAGAGTCCTCTGCCTGCCTATTTGGCTCAATAGGCGATTCCTGTGAAGAGCAACACCATGAGACACGGAGTCATCAAGCTGCCTGCATGTCTGAGACGGCTGTTATTATGAAACCCCTCATTTGTGGGTTTGCTTTGTGTGCCTGTCCCACAATGCCTATGGCAAGGCCTGTTGTCTCAGACTTGAGACCTGGTCACTGGACATGGCTGTTCACCTTCATAGGGCACTTTACTGAGACCACTGACTTAGGACCCCTGCATCCACTTCAGTTCTAAGCAGGAAACAGAACTCCTGTGTGAGGGCTGTTACTATGTGACATAATTGGCCAAAAGAAACACAATAAAAGACAGCTGGCCACAAGTCATTACTGTGAAACCTCATGCTCTAGGACTTGTGGGGGCTGGGATTCTTACTCCTGTCTGAGAAGGCATGGAATTCTCAGAGATCACACTGAATCGTTTGTGGATAAGTCAGAGTGTAGCAACAGCAAAAATGAGCTCTCCCCAGGTCTGCATGGAATTTCAGTACCAAATGCCAAAAGCAAACAAACAACTATCCTTCCATGCACAACATGGTGGGTAACTTCTAAGAAAATTAGTAGGTTGTTTTAATAATGAAATAATAATAATATTGCAACATTTTGCCCCACAGAGCAGATACACAGAAAAAGCACAGAGAGTGACAGGGAAAGAACAGAAAGACAGGGAAAGAGACTGACAGTGGACATTAACATGCTGATAAGAATCTATAGTTTTCTAGAAAGCTCAAAATTAACTCAAATATCAAAATGGTCACTTAAAAATAATGCAAGAGGGCCTGGTATGGTGGCACACACCTGTAATTCCATCACTTGGGAGGTGAAAGCAGGAAGATAGCAAGTTTGGGGCTAGCCTGATCTATAAAGTGAGTTCCAGATCAGCCTGAATTATATAGTGAAACCATATTTCAAAAACCAAAATCAGAAAATAAAACAACAAAGAGAGCTGAGGGTGGGCATAGTTCAAATAAGATAGCCTAAAATCAATAAGGCCCTAGAAGTTCTAATCCTAGCACTGTGAGGTGAGGGAAGAGTACATTAGTTTAATGTATCACTAAATGCATTTTACCAGAGTAATTCTATAATCTTAACTACTCAGGAAGCTGAGGCAAGAGGATCACAACTTCAAGGTTTGTCTGAACTACAAAGTGATCCTCTTACAAAAAGGAAAAAAAGGTAAAAAGAGGATTGTGAATATAGCTCCATGGTAGACTGACTGCTTAGAATATGCAAAGTTCAATCCTAGGTACTGGTTGGGGTGGGGGAAAGACATCGAGACCATATAAATAGAAAAAATACATAGCAAATGACATCAATTTTTTAAAATTTTATTGTTTTTAACCCCGTCCCCACAGAAACACTTAAAAACTGCCTGGGTGGGGTGTGCTGGAGAAATGGTTCAGTGGAGTCCTTGCCTGTTTCCAGCATCCACATCGAGCAGCTTACAATCTCCTGTAACTCCAACTCCAGGGGATCCACCTGCCTCCATGGGCACTAGCATACATGTAGCATACACACATACATATACAAGAAAATAAAAATCTTTAAAGAAATGGCAAGTTTATGTTAAGCCTTTAAACAAAGTATCCATTTTCACTTCATTAAAGTGAATGCTTCCTATAGTCTCCCAGCACCCAAAGTTCTTTGCTTAGCATGAGAGTAGATACAAGCTACTAATTACACAGATAGTGAAGTGAAAGTTAGGAAGAGGGAGCTGGGGATGAAAGAGATGTGTTCCTACAAACGTGGCATTTAAAATGATAGTGCTGGAAGCAATTTCATTCCCTTATCTTTCAAACTAGAAATGACACTCCTGCACCTTGGTGAGCCATCATATATGTTGGGTGTGCCCTAGGTATCTTAAGGCTGTGCTCAGTGCAAGCTAGGTCATGGTTTATGGTACACTGCTTACCTGTGAGTAGTGATCTGTGGATGGTGATGACCTGGACCGTTCATGAATGTACTGTGGCCTCTGCTGCTGATCTAGACCAGCATCCAGAATATCATCTGCTGAATGGTAACGCCCAGAACTGGCTTCCAGAGGTTTCCTCTGTTCCTTCCAAGATGCCTGATATTCTGCAAAGGTCCCAAGCCTTCTGGGTGGGTTCAATTTCTCGGAGACCTTTTCTACTTTTCTTTCATCACTGAGCATCTCTCCACAGGAGGTGGCCCGTGACCTCTTCTGGAACCAGGGTTCTGTACTCTCAAACTCACTGCCCCCTGTCTGTGGCCTCTCAGCTTTCTCTCTTGAGGGGCCACAGAGAGCTTGCCTGTAGTTTGGCCTCTGGAGAAGAGACTTGCTTGTTTCCTCAAAAAACTTCCATCTGTCAGCAAATGTACCCACAGTATCCTCAGGTGTCCTGACATTAGGATGAGGACTGTGGTCCCTTGAGATTCCTACTTCATTCATTTTCTCTGGCTCAGAATAGGACTTTAGTTTCTGCTCTGCTGTGAAACGTTTCCGGCCTCCAATTCGAAGAATGTGGGGCACACCACCTCCAGAAGAGGGTGGCTTGGCCACACCTGCCTCACAGAGGCGGGGGACAGACTCTAACTCGCCAGGGAAAGAAGATAAAGAAGATGAGGCAGTATGGTCACAAGTCCTGTGCTCTGATTGTCCTGGATACTGATCTGCCGGGGTGGGATCTAAATCACGGCGCTGGAAGGAGGTGGCCTTCAGGACACGTGTCTGGGCCTCCTTCAGGTGCTCTTTATAGGTGCTGGGGAAGGAATCTTCTGGGACAGCCCTCACATTAGCTCTCCAGTCTCCAGCACAGTCTTCAGCCTCACTGTCTCCAGCCAGTGTCACAGTGCTCTTGCTCTTCTGCAGCTTTGCTCTGCGCATCTGGATCTCATTCCTCAGTGTTGTGGCAAAACGGTCACTCCTTCGTGTGGGTTTACTCATCTGGCCATCAAGCAGGGGTGGCTTCTCATTTCCACAATCCTTGTTGCTGTCAGGTCTCCATGCTCCATCTTGGGTCAAAGAGTGCAGCATGGGTGTCCTTTGACGAGAAATTCTTCCACCCTCTCCATCTACCAACTTGAAGTCATCATCAGGACGACACTGCAGTCCAGCTTTCACAGTGTGGCTAGCTTTAGGAGGCTCTTGGATTCCTGAGCAGCAGCCTTCAATCCCTGCATCCAGCTGGTGATACCCCTCTCTTTCATGAGAGGCCATGGTCTCCCCATGCTGTTGTAGGTAGCACCTCTGGCCCAATGGGCGTAAGAGAGGATATTCAAGGTCCACAGGAGTCCTGTCTGAATGCCAATAGTCACCTCTGGGTATCACAACCTGGGCACTCCCCTGCATAGACTGTCTGGGAGGCAGAGAAAAATAATGGCTCCTCCCTCTGTCATCCAGCTTTTGGTTGGCAGAACCGGACCACCTCACCTGAGCAGGGTTGTCATCCCGGGATAATGTAGGAGGATCCTGCAGGCCTCCACCAGGAGTCATATGAGGCAGCTCCCTTGATGATGAGGGGACCCTTGGGCTCTCATCACTACACTGCCGTGGGTGGTGGCTCCCATGGTAAGACTTCAGGAAGTGCACATCTGTGCTGGACAGTGAAAAGTGGTGTCTGGCCAGAGCCCCCGTGTGTCCCCCTGCTCTTTCATCAGAGGATAGCCAACGGCAATCCAGGTGACCTTCTTGCTGGCTACTGCTTGGGTGTGCCAGCTTCCATTGTCGATCAGTAGTTTCCAGTCTGCGGTCCCCCCAGGGATGCACTTGGGGCAGGGTGGTAAAGTGCTGCATACTGGCCAAGTCTGAAACTGGAGGGCCCCGTCCCTTTTCATGGCTCCTGACTGCCACAGCAAAGCTATCACTGCTCGAAGGAGGTGCAAGAGGGGGAGGAGAAGAAGGTGCTTTTTTCTTGTCAGGGACATACCAGACTGGCCCAAAATTGGATCTTCCAGAATTGGTTGTTTTGGGTTCAACATTATCCTCTGGCCTTGGGCTTTTACTGCTGTTACCAAGAACCCTGGGTGTGAAACACGGTGGCCTGTCCTGTAGTCCCTGAGGATCACTTGCAGATTGGCTTTGTCGGCTGTTGCCTGACCTGGAGGCCTCCCAGAGGCCAACTTTGTAGAGAATGTTCTCAGTGGAAGATGCATCGGCCTTGGGCAAGGTGTGGTCAGGGGTGCTGGAACAGGTAGAAAAGGAGCCATAAGCCGAATCTCGCTTGCTGTGGCCACCCAAGTGGTCAATGCTGTTGTTGGACTTGGCAGATAACAGGTGTCCAGATGGGTAGAGCTGGGAACTATGGTCCAAGCTGTCTATGCTGCCCACAGAGCTGAAGTGGTCAGAAGTACGCTGTAGGCTTGGGTGCTCCCATGAGCCAGACAAATCATGGGAGGAAGAACTACAACAAGAAAAAGCACAAAGAAAGGTTTGTAACAGAAAGGTCAGAGGAAAACAGCATTGTGAGTGTAGTTGGTCCTCCACTGAGGAGGACGAGGATACTCAACAGTAACTGACTGGGAACTGGGGGGAAAGGCATTTCTGAGGGCACACTGAAAAGACTGTTAACCTCCTTTTAAAAATCCTTTTCAATGCTATTGCATTTTCTCAATCTAATGCCCATGTTGATGCAGGCAGTGCCTAAATTAACATTTCTATAGTCCTTCATTGGTTAAGAGCAGGGACTGAAAAATGACAGTTCATGAACTAAGAAGGGTTTTTACTTTTTAACATTTTTTTAAAAAATTATGGGTTTCAATGATTGAGTAAATCATCTTGAACTGCACGATTTCTACCCACTGAGCCTTCCCACAAAATAAAGAAACTCATAACATCTAATGAGATTGAAACAACAATTAAAAATCTTCCAATTTAGCTGGGTGTGGTGGCATAAACCTTTAATCCCAGCACTTACAAGGAAGCAGTAGGAGGATTTCTGAGAGTTGCCTAGTTTACTGAGCTAGTTCCAGGAGAGCAAGGACTACTCTGTAAGACCCTGTCTTGAGACCCACCCCCTCCTGTGCCAAATCTTACAAAACTTATAAAAGCCCAGGGTCAGGTGGATTCAGTGGAGTAGTCTATCAAACTGTCAAAGAGGTAACATCAACATTCCTCAAATATTCCATAAAATATCAAAGCAAGGACATTTTCAATTTATTTTCGTGAACCCAATATTATCGAGATACAAAACAGGACAGACCCAACCAGAAAAAAAAGGAAATTATTTCTGAAAGAGCATGGATTCAAAAGTTCTCAAATACTTGCAAACCAAATTCAAAAGCACATCAAAAAGATTATTCACCATTACCAAGTTGCCTTCATTCTAAAGATGCAGGGATGGTTCAACATTCATAAATTAATAAACATAATCAATAATGGACTAAACCTCTAAAACTTTAAGCCATTCCACACACCAAAAGAGGGTGGTGGCTGATCACACAGGGGTGCTATGGAAACCCACCCTGCTAGATTCAGATTCACCAACTCCTTGATGTCCCACTTAATAATCCCAAAGGGACTCTACAAGAAACACCCACAAGAGAAAACAAGCTTGTTTACCTTTTGTCTAGCCATTTAATTTTGTTTTCTATTGTCAGATGTTTCTATGTTCAGTGAAATACTCAGTTCTAACCCTAACTGAGCACAGGTGGCCTTGCCTGTTCTGAAGTGAAGATACTCAAAGGGAATTTTTTAGTATTCACAGAATGTTACACTTATACAGATCACACATGGTGTCTGGTCTCAGGGAAAGAATACCTACCTAGCGTGGTGTTGGCTCTTCCAGGAAGGGGAACCACTGGTGCTCAGAAACAGTGAGGCTGCTGGCTCATGAAGGGTATCAAAGAACTTGGTGGCATGCCAGGAGTGAGGCCTCCAGCTTGGATCACTTTTCCTGGAAAAGAACACAGTGAGGGACTTCACAAACTAGACACCTAACTCCTTGTGTGGGACATTTGCAGGAACCCAACAAAGGAAACTAGTGGAATCTGCTGGCACCCAATACACAGCATCACTATCAGCTACTTTCCATTGTATATAGGCATGCACATTATTTCATATGGTTGTTACTGACCAATTTGCCATGATGTAGAGTAGAAATCATAGGCTCTAAAGCAGCCCTTAATCTTTTTAATTTATTCTTCCATAAATGAATAAGATTATTGTTTGTCAGTTAGAAATTTTATAAGCATTCGAGACAATGTCTAACGTACCCCAGGCTAGCCTTGAATATATGATCTTCCTGCCTCCATTCCTAAGTCTTCAGGTGTACCCCATGCAGTTTTTATTATTATTTTTATTTAGAAACAATCATTTTACATATCGATCCCCCAATTCCCCTCTCCCTCCCATCCTCCAATGCCCCCTACCAAACCCCCAACCCACCCCTCACCCGTTCCCCCAATGACAGTGAGGCCTTCCATGGGTGATCATCAAAGTCTGTCATCATTTAGGGGAGGGCCTAGGCCCTTTTCAGTGCATCTGGGCTGCAATAGTATCCCTCCATAGGGAATGGGTTCCCGAAGTCCATTTGTGCACTAGGGATAAAGACTGACTCCACTGTCAGAGACCCCATAGACTGCCCAGGCCTCCTAACTGGAACCCACATTCAGAGGGTTTGGTTCAGTCCAATGCTGATTCCCCAGGTTTAAGCCTGGGGTCCGTGTGCTCCCACTAGGTCAGGTCAACTGGTTCTGTATGTTTCTCCAGCATGGACTTGACTCCTTTGCTCATCCCTCCTCCCTCTCTACAAGTGGATTCCAGGAGTGCTTAGCTGTGGGTGCCTGTTTCTGCTTCTATCAGCTACTGGATGAAGGCTCTAGGATGGCATATAAGGTATTCATCAATCCTATTATAGGGGAAGAGCATCCAAGCCGGCCTCTCCACTACTGCCTAGATTCTTAGTTGGGGTCATCTTTGTAGATCTCTGAACATTTCCCTAGTGCCAGATTTCTTTTTAAACCTATACTGGCTCCCTCTATTAAGGTATCTCTTTTCTTGCTCTCCTCTATTCCTCCCCTGTCTCAATCTTCCTGATCCCTCTTGTTCTCCTCCTCCTCTTTTTCCTACCTCCCTCCCTCCCTCCACCACCACCACCCCCCCCCCCGCCCCGCCCCATGCTCTCAATTTGCTCAGGAGTTCTTGTCCCTTTCCCCATGCAGTTTTATGTAGTGCTAGGGACTGAAAGTTTTGCACATACTAGGCAAGTACTCTACCAACTGAGCTATATCCCCAGCTCTTGTTTTGTTCTGCTTCAGGGGAATGCCACAAATATGAAGACCCACCCAAGGTCTCTTAAACCCCAAAGTCACTGCATGAAGGTACCTTTTCTTCTCAGTGTTCCAGTTTAAGACAGAAATGACTTCATAGTAGACAGTTTTTGAGACAGTAAACAATGGAAAAAGAACCCACTGAACACCTTTAGGTAAATAATAGACTAGACAGACATTTTCTCCCACAGGCAAAAATATTAAAGAATGCTATACAATGAAGAGCATTTTCAGCCTGTCCTAGCCAGTGGGTTAGGGCAGCCTGGGAAATGACACCCAAGTGTGCTCTCAGTGGCCATGACCATGGCCTGGGTTGCCAGCGAGGGGCATTCAGATGTCCATGGTCTGGGTTGCCACCTGAGCCATGGGGATATCTGGGCCTGGGCTTCCACCAAGGGTCATGTCTGGGTCCATGGTCCTACTGCAGCCAGGGTCTGTGGTGATGTCTGTGGCCAGTGTTACCACCAAAGGCCAACTGGATGTCGTGGTCTGGGCTGCAGCCTGAAGCAACATTGATGTCTGAGCACTACGCTTATCTGGCCCTGCCTGTCACTGGCTGCAGCACTCAGACCCTGCTCGTCGTCGTTGGCCTGAGCAGCAGAAAGATGCTTCCCCCACCCCACAGCAGGCAGGAGAGCTAGCCCTGAAGATTAGAGAGCTGGTGAGCTGGTCCTGCTGGCCCAGCCCCTTACTGGCTACAGCACTTGGAGGAGTGAACCCTATACTTCACCGGGGCACCACAGTAGAGTAGGCTTTTATGGCACAGGCATTCGTGAGCTGACCCAAACCCTCCCCTCCCCAGGGTTGTGCTGAGGAGTTAGCCCTGGTGGCATGGGTGAGGGAGAGGTAGCCCCAACAGCATGAGCACAGGAGAGCCAGACCCGCTTCTTGCCAGCTGCCACAGGCCTACCCCTTGCCAGTTGCTACAGGCAGAAGAGCTGGCCCACACCCCTCACAGCAAAGCAGGAAAGCTGGCCCTGGTGGCATGGGTGGAGGACAGCAGGCAGTGTGTACAACTCAGCTACCACCTAGACCCAGATCCAGGGCTTTGAGTTCATCCACACTAACATCTGCCCCAATTAAGACCTGCTGGAGCCCGTGAAGGGGCCAGTCCTGCAGAACCAAAGCTGCAGGATCTCTGTGACACAGTGCAACAACAGGATATCCAAGAGGTATCCTGTGAGAATCCAGTATTCATGGTGTAGCAGAAGCCAGAGGTCTTGAACCAATCCAATGAATCATTGCAATGAACATTTGCAAGCAAAACTGTTTAGGTAAGAGGGTATACTGTGTGACACACTGCAGCTTCCATGGAAAGAATTTTTGTTAATTTATTTTCCTTTGGGAGGAGGTTGCAAAGGCAGAGGGTGGATATGGAGGGATGGGGAGATGAGTGGGATTGGGGTGCATGATGTGACATTATAACAAATTTTTAATGACTTGTATAATTTCAATGAGTATGCAAGGGGCAAAAATTAAAATATGTTGAATTTATAATCATTTTCCAGGAACTAAGAAAAGAATAAAATGGACAAATTCATTATACCTCAAAAGTGAGGAATTATAAAAGCAGAAATGTACCTCATAGAGTTCCTCAAAGTTTTTACAAGAAAGGCTCTAACCACATGCACTTCATTGTCTGCTGGTTTTTCATGTTATATTATCTATAACTTCTTTCATCTTTCTTTTTGGTTAACTGGTGAGAGAAATAAACTACACTGGCTGAATGTGAGGGTAGAGGGGAGGGAAAATATGGCTAAGTAAAGAAAATGCCTCACCTATGATACTATTTGCACTCCATACTAGAATGGCCTGAAATACTAGTGGAGGCTATGGGAGAGCAATCTCCAGGAAAACTGCTATTAGTAAGCAAATTCTAAAACAGTAGCAACAAATTTGTTTTTTACAAAACGTGTAACAGATTTAAAATGTTTGTGACATCTTTGCTACCCTCCCATTGTTGGATTTGTGTCCCTTCCCCTTCAGTGTGATCTCACTTAATGTGACCAGCTCAAGTAACAGAATGAAAGCAAGTGTAATTCTGTAATCCTAGCACTGTAATCCTAGTATTCAGTAGGAGTACTGCTGCAAGTTGGAGCCTAGCTTGTGCTACATAGCAAAGTTCCCAGGAAGCCTGCACTCACTGCACAAGACCCCCTTTCCTTCATTCCTTCTTTTTAATAAGTGGGAAATACTAACATTCTAGGGAATTTGAACATGGTTGTAGGAAGCCTGTAACTGCTTCCTGGCTGTCTTAGAATTTCTCTGACGAAAGCCATGTAAGAGTCATTAGTTAACATATCAGAATCAGATCCTGATGCTATGGAAGAGGGTTCTCCACAGCACCTACGAGTATGTTTATGTGCAAGCTAGCTAGGAGAAATTCCCCAAGGCTAGAGGGAATAGACTAAGAAAAGACAAAATGAATCTCTTGGCTCATATCTTTGAGAAATATGTATGAGTAATGAACTATGCTCTGTGAGACTATTAAGAAATGAAAAACAATCCAGAAGGTCCTTAAAAGGACAATACACAGGGCTAGCAAAATGGCTCAACTGGAAAAAGGCACTTGCCACACAAGCCTGAGAACCTGAGTTTGACCCCTAGAACTCACATAAAGATGGAAGAATAATACTGACTTTACAGGATTGTCCTCTGGCCTCCACAACTACCCAGTGGCATATACACATCGTGCACACACACACACAAACATTGATAATAGCACTATTGATGTTTAAAAGACAACACAGAGATAGATGTGTCAATTTCAATACACAGTCAGCTGCTGAGATATCTACTGGGACTCTTTTGAGAAAACAAAGAATGACAAACAGTAAAAGGGGGGTAACTGAAGATTGCAAGAACAGTGGGGATTTTTAAGAAGACTTATTGGGGCTATTTTTAAAAAGATAAACACATGAAGATATACAGAGAAAACAGTTATACTCCTATATGAAATCACCGAAGGTTCCAACACCTATCGGGGCAGTGAAATTTTCCTAAAATGCATGTGATTGTTTTCATACCCTCTGAATTTGCTGGTAAAGCCTGAACACATTTGGGAATCAAGTGCATCAAGCTAGTTAGCACTTCAGATGCTGGGGAAACAGCTGAATCGTGTTAATAAACAGATACATCTAGGGCCTAGCTGGCCAGCCATTGACAATTCTGAGGAGATTTTGTGTTCTCTGATGCCACCTAATGGCCCACCCACATTCACCACCTCTTTGACTAGTTCCACCCATTCTGAGGTGGTAAGAACGGATTTGAAATCCACTTATAAATAAGGCTCTCCTGTTTCCTCCAATGAAGGACAGAAAGTCAGATGAGCCTTAAACCAGCAGCCCTTAGTAATATGGGTACAGCGAACAGGACATAGACATACCTCAGTGTAAGGCATACCAGAAGACAAACAGCCCTGAAGTGAAGCTCCTAATATCACCGAGTTTGTACCCAGTCAATAGGTCATGCAAACAGCAAGAAAAGATTTCACTGTTGATACTCTAGTAGCTTGTCTATGGCAAATGAATAGAGTGAACTGTACCTCCTCCCCAAATACAGTCTGTGTTTGGTCGTCCTGCCCTAGTTAGTTCTGCAGGTGGTAATTACACACAGGAGACCTGGTTGTTCAGACTTCTGAAAGCCTGCAGATCAGATCAGCACACCCCTCTACCTGGAAATTGTGAACAGCGCAGGCTAGGGAGCTGTTTCTACATACTGAAAGTGAAGGAAGAGTCCTTGGTGTTTTAGAGTCTAAGACATAAGAGGCGGAACTTAGAAAGCCCTTACTTAATAAAAAGGGCAGTGCAGAAATGTGCTAGAAATACTTGGGCCTCAGTGACTTCAAAAGCACCGGTGGGAGAGGCCACAGTCTGTGAAGGGATATACAAAGCGACTCCCCCCAAAAGGCCCACAGAAGGCAGCATGCTTTTAAAAGGTCCAAGGTAAGGGAAAGTAGAATTTAGCTGGCTTCTAGCATTTGCCCACACTTAGTGTTCTTCAAACAATTAAGAAGAGTGGACCTTGGCTGTCACCTTGTACACTTTCTACTTGCTTTCCCTCCGCTACTCTAGGAGTTACACCTGTGTGCTTCATCTCAGGTGCACGTGGTATGACTGACTTATGTTTTTATCTAGCACAGCTCCGGCGCCTTTGTCTTCAGGACAGCAAGCCTCTTCCCTCTTGAAGTTACCACTCACTAGTTACAGTATCTGTGACCCATGTCTTATCAGCCAATTCAACTAAGCATTCCACATGGCAGGACCTACTGGAATGATGTTAATCACTTGGAAAGTATGTTACTTGCAAGTTAAGTGAACATATAAAGTATTTGTTAGAGCACTCTTAATGATAACAGTGTGTATCTACCTTAAGAAAAAAGTAGCTAGTTGTGAAAGTGCAGGAATGTAACCCAGGAACTCAGGAAGACCTAGAATTTGTAGCTAGCCTGGGCTACATGGCAAGTTCCAAGAGCCAACCTGGGACCTATCTTTAAAAAATCAAAACCAAACTAAAACAAAACAAAACAAAAAAACAGCACAACGAAACAATAAATAGAAGAAAGAAGAGAGAAATGTTGACTGCTTAATGGCACTGTGAGATGTGAGAGATTCACAGAACAGTACATTCTTTCCTACGCAGTGCTGCAGACAATGGCATGCTGTGGATAGGAGCATCCTGCCTGATAATATCTGGTCCTATGGGACAGGAGTGAAAGAGTTCCTGCCTTTATACATTGGAAGAATTCAGGAAAGATACAAACGTCCTAACACACTCAGCAGATGAAACGAATACAAGCTAACAAAGGCCAATCTTCAGCAATAACAGCAGCAGTCAAAGGATGAAAGCTTCACAGTTCCTCTTCTCCCAGACGCTACAGTCCCCTTATCTCTGCCCTGGCTAGAGCAAGGAGTCTGCTTCAAGTGTCCTCCATCCTGTTCCTGTCGCACTCTCCACTGCAAAGAATGTCACAAAATGAACTCACACCATACTCAGTACTGGAGTACACCCAACTAAACAGTCTTTATTCTTACCCTTTATCATATACCCTTCTATATATTTACTAATGTTGGAAAGTAAAGAAAAAGAAAGGCTAGTTTTCTATCCTCTCCATTCCATATTCAAGCCACTGGTGATCAATAACACATGATTTCCAGCTGCCTAGCACATCAAGCAACATTTAAAAGGATTCTAGTACAACTCCCTGGCTTCACTTCAACAGAACAGATAATGTTGGCCAAGAAACAAAAGACATTCAAATGTGCAGTCATTAATGTACCTATTATAAATATCCCTAAGGATTAACAGCAGAGCTGATGAGTCTTATATATAACAACAAAGACACAAAATTGGGTATGGTGACTCACACCTGTAATCCTAGCCCTCGGGTAGCAGAGGCAAAAGCATTCCTACAAGTTTGAAGCCAGTCTGTTCTATATAATAAGACCCTTTCTTTTTAAAAAAGGTAGCTACAGAATCTATGTCAGAGCTCAGCTGAGGATGGATGTGTAGTGGGTCCTCCAAGGTTATATGGTAAGGAGTCTCAGGGAAACTGAGATCCCCCCACTTAGGAGTTCTATAAAGGCATCTCACCTAGTTCATGTCTTTGAGAGAGTCAGCAGAGATAAAAGGAGGCAGATGTTTGAAAATCCCTGCTATAAAAGGGTCGGATCAAAATGCACTGGAAATACCCTGGGGATCTCAGTGACTACAAAAGTGCCAGTGGAGACCCTATGGTCTGGGGGCGGGGATGTACAAAGGCCTCAAAGGGACAAATCCCACAGAAGGCACAGCTGAGCAGGATGTTTCTGGAAGGCCTAGGGTGGAGGGAGTGGAACTGAGCTGGCCTTTGGCAATTGTACATACTCCCCTAATTCTTCACAAGAAATAAATATGCTTGTCTTCATACAAGCATAGAGTAGATCCTGGCTCTCCTGCCTGTCTAAAAAAAGAATCCCCTTCTTAGAACTTGTGGTTATGCTCACCATGCCCTGATAAATTTTAGAATAAATTTGATAAAATTTGAGACTTTAGAAGGCTCTTCTCCTAGGACCAAGAAATAGAAATTAGATACATACAAAATATCTAACATGTAGGAGAGGCAACCCAAGAGACTGATATTAACATCACCATGTGGCAAAGAAATGCTGAATCTTGACCATGAAAGAACTCCATTATAAATAAAACAAATGACTTCCTTGACATTTACCAAGTCTGTTGAATGCAAAGAATGGGCCTACTATTTGTGGTGGTATACATCTGTAATTGCTGCATCTGAGAGGCTAAGACAGGAGGGCTGCAAGTTTAAGGGAACCCTGAACAATAAAGCAAGACCCTTTCTGGAGGGGGGAGGGAGGAACCAGCCAACTGTTGCAGGATGAAGATGAATAGTTCAATGCTATGCTGAATAAAAGAAAATTCCTAGCCGGGTGTTGGTGGCGCACGCCTTTAATCCCAACACTCGGGAGGCATAGCCAGGTGGATCTCTCTGAGTTCGAGACCAGCCTGGTCTACAAAAGCTAGTTCCAGGACAGCCTCCAAAGCCACAGAGAAACGCTGTCTCGAAAAAACAAAAAAACAAAACAAAAAAACAAAAACAAAAACAATAAAAACAAAAACAAAAAAAAGAAAGAAAGAATATTCCTCAATCAGGTCTGATGTCACAAATGTGCAAGTTCAACACTTTTAAGTAGAGACAGGAGGACCAGGAGTTCAAGGTCATCCTCAGGTTGTACATACTGAGTTTTTGAGCCAACCTGGGATACCTACGACCCTGTCTCAAGAAGAAGAAAAAAAATCAGGAACGTTTTTGTTTTTTTTTTTTTTTCCCCAAAGGAATTTGTTCATTTACACACTTCACAATGCTTTCCATGGTTGGAGAACTATTAAACAATACCTCACATATATGGTCACTCTACATCCATAAATGCTAAGAAACTATGGGGAAATTGCCATTTGTTTTATCATACATCAGCTAAATGAGGATGCTGTTCTTTGGGAAAGCACCAAGCCATAGACTACCCTCTGTATCCTTAAATCAAATGAATCCCAAGACCTGCCTGAGGGTATGGCTCAGGAGTAGAGTGATTGCCTGGCATTCAGAAAGTCCCAAATTCCATCCACAGCACTAAAAATAATACCAACAATAAATGAACAACAGTGTTATGTTTAGAAACTGAAACTAGAGAAGATGCTCAAGAAATACCTGCATGCTATTTTTTTGTTATTTGTTTTTTTAATCAAAATAGGCTTTACTATTTGATCACATAATGCATTTGCAATAATTTTAAAGTATCTAAATATGCCACTTGTGCATATTTATTAATATTATTTAACTATTCTATTGATCAATTGATTTTTGTTTTTACTTTTAGGCAACCTTTTCTTTTTTTGAAGCTTTTTTTTTATTTGAATTACAAACAAGATTGAATTACATGACAATCCCAGTTCCCTTCTCCCTCCTTTCCTCCCCTACCACCCCCTCCCAACTAAAACCCTACCTATCACATATTCTTTCTTCTAATCTACACCTGACTCAACCTTTCTGCTCCCTCATGACCTCTGCATCCATCCTTTTCTTCCCTTCTCATTCTCATAGCTTCCTCCCCCTTCTTCCCATGCTCTCAATTTGCTCAGGAGATGGTGACCCTTTCCCCTTCTCCAGGGGACAAAGTTTGTCCCTCTTAGGGTCCTCCTTGTTTACTAGTTTCTCTGGCAGTGTGGATTGTAGGCTGGTAATCCCTTACTCTATGTCTAAAATCCACATTGTTTTTGTTTGTTGTTGTTTGTTTCTGTCATTTCATTACAGCTACAGACAAGCAAACCTACACCAACAGACAAAGCAATACAGCCATTTTCCATAGCAGAGGCCAGATACCTGTGATCCATTTATCCCAGTCATGGTAACAGCTACTCCACCAAAAGAACACTAGCAGTCTTTGAGACTGCCAAAAGGACCTGAGTTATTCATTTTGGTTTAGTTAGTTTGCAGTGGTGGTGCACCAGCCTAGTCTATGAAAACTAGTTCCAGGACAGCAAAGCCACAGAGAAACCCTGTCCAGAAAAACGAGGGGGGGGGGATTCCTCATATACCCTAGACTAGCCTGAAACTTCCTGCCTCAGCCTTCTGAGTACTGGGATTCACAGGCATGTGCCCAGCATAACCCCAGTTATTTAGTCAGACTAATTACATTAATAAAAGCACTAGCAATACAACTTCATTAAATTAAAAAGGCTTTGGATTTAACTACAATAAGCAGGCTATAAAATCCACTTCCTTAGGCCTCACCATCCGGGGGAGCAGAAAGGATATGTGATGGG
The DNA here is from genome assembly GCF_003668045.3 of Cricetulus griseus. Lineage (NCBI taxonomy): Eukaryota > Metazoa > Chordata > Mammalia > Rodentia > Cricetidae > Cricetulus > Cricetulus griseus. The sequence goes on along the minus strand of NC_048604.1, from coordinate 106,543,954 downwards.
TAGGGTTTTAGTTGGGGGGGGTGGTAGGGCAGGAGGTGAGGGAGATAGAATTGGGATTATCATGTAAAACAACCTTGTTTCTAATTCAAATAAAAAAAAGTCTGCAGAAAAAAAATCCACTTCCTTGGCACCTATTCTAAATGGTTTTTTGATTGTTGAATTATAGCAGTGGGAGGAGAGCAAGTATCTGAGAGGGTAAGAGGGAGACACACAGCGAGGTTCTCATACTATGATTATTTTCCTTGCATAAATGAAGCAGAAAATTCAAAAACAAAGGCAACAAGTTGCAAAGTGCAATTCTTTTTAGAAAATACGCATTCTACATGATGAAGTGTGTTTGCTTCCTTTCCCCAAAACAACCAAGGGTACTACTAGCAAACTTTACTGGATATGTGTAAAAAGAGGTAACATTTATTCAGTCTCTGTGACCTACTGGGCAGCCATATGCTCATGGCTCTGCCAATATCACCTCTCTCTACCCCTTGGTAGGAAACCAAAAGTGTATTTTCCTAGGCCAAGCAGTCAGCCCAGAGAAACAGGGCATTTTCCAAGCATGGCTATGACTAAAGCCAAGGGCAGTTGAGAGACCTCTGAGTGTCACGGGGTTCCAACAAAACAACAATGAAAGTGAGTAACTTGTTGGACATAACCAAAGCATGGGCCTTCTGCCAAGGGAAGGCCATTGAGAGGTTGGCAGGTCTCTTGGTGTCTTCTGGGCAGCAGGTCCTGATATTCCCATGTATCAAGAGAGGATATTCTGAAACACTTCATAATTTCATCAGCATATTTCTCTTTTTAATTCAACTGCACATAGAAAAATCTTCCTAACTGAAGTCTTTCATGTTAGTTAGACCTTATCACTGGTCCCCTTTTAAAAAGAATATAATTGAGGGTATGACTCTATGGTATAGCACTTGGCTAGCACCACAAATAAAAACATTTACTATATTGCTAATGTTTTTTTTTCTTTTACTCACTAGAGAACATTACTCTTTATTTCTGACAAACTGAACTTTATAAACATCATTTGATGTTTTAATTACAGTATGGATACACCTTTCATAAAAGGTCTAGTTCCTTTTTTAATGAATAAAGAATGAAAAAAAAAACAAAAGTCATAACTTTGACCTAGAAAATGGAATGTCTCACAGAGATTCATCCGATTAAATTACTTAAGCTACATACAGGTCTAAACTCAAGATAAAATACTTATGAACTATTTGGTTGCTTCTTTTTCTGACTTTAATAAAGAAAATACTAAAAGGGGCACAGAGAAATCAGGGCATAAACTTCAACATCTCTGGTTCAACAGGAAATAAGCATAATAGCATGCCCCCCAAATGCTCACAAATAGAAATAATGCTCTCAACCATGAGCAAACAATAGCAAGGTACCCTAAAGCCTGGATTTCACTTGACACCCCAGAAATGCTTCTTGGACCCCACACACACACCAAGAATCCCTATTCTGGGGGAATTCTGCAAGGAAGGGCTCTCTAGAAAGTTAGGAAAGAGAAGAGGAAAGAAAAGAGAGGAAGGGCACAAAGGACACAACCAGCTGCTGTCTCGAAACCATCACTCCTGCCATACCACCGTAAATAGTTACTCACAGGAACATCTGTGCTAATAATCATCACTGGGGTCCTCTGGCCATCCACTCAAGGCCAGTTCCATGAGGCCAATGCAGAGGAGAGCACGACAGGGTACCAGTCTGAAGCTGAAGGCAATGAAATTCTGAGAAGGAATGTATGTTGCATGAAACTTGCTCCCAGCAAGCAACACCATCGTCCAGCATCTGAAGCCCACTTTCTGCAAAATGTGCAACCATCTAATACAGGCTGCCTAACCAATGCAGCCTGCAGCAAAAGAAAAGCCTCCTCTTTGGTGTTAATCTGCTCCTGAATGTAAGCTTAGCAGATATAATTAGATTCACAAGATGGCTTGTGGCTACCAGCAAAGAGACAAGTAACATGAATCAACCCTATCCTGCCTTGTCCCCAACAAAATGACTTGCAATCCAAGACAGTATCACCAGAAACTACCAGAGTGAGATTAATAATAAAGTGGCAAGTGTACTTCTGTATAAAGAAAACTAATGCCATAACATAAATTTGGAAAAAGATTGAGAATATACTTACAGTGTAATATTTAAAAGAAATGTTCCCCAGGGTTCATGGATATATTTTGATTTGTTTTTATATTACTAGAAATTGAACCCAGGGCTTCACATATGCTAGACAAGCACTAATTACTGAGCTATAATCCCAGTTCTTCTTTGTGTTTATTTGGAGAGAGCATGTCAATAAATTACCCAAGTTGCCACTAAACTCACTCTATTGCCCAGGCTGAACTTTAAATCCTTGTGCCTCTGTGTCCCTCAACTTTTTCCTCCAACTGAGTGAGTGACCAAAGCAATACGGCCACCCAAAGAAATAGTCAGTAGCCTTCTGTGAAAATCCCAGAGCCTAGATCCATGCCAGTCCTACCAATGAGAACTCCAGTAGCAAAACTGTACACAGAGGAAAACAGAGCAGGTGACAACTATATAGAGACAATTAAATACATACTGAAAGACTACATAACATTGCAAAGGGACATACTGAAACACCAAACACCTTAGAAACCAAAGAACACGTAGGCATGCTGGACCCAAACTGTCACAGCCCAGCTGATCTGGCTACTATAAAGTCCCCATCCTACCGCTCATAAGTTCAAATGCCACCTGGACATCATGAAGAAGAAAATATGCTCTTGCTGGAGATGATAGCTCAAGTTCTTTTTGTCCTCCAGTTACCCCTGAGAAAAGTAGCCATTCTCTTTTGTCTGTGGAAGAATATTCACTGGGGATCAGATGTCACCATGTCCCTTCAGGCATCACTGTCCGGACACTGCTTCTCAATGAGGACAAGATTACTGGGGCCTTGTGAAACAAAATGCCACTGCTTTGTGAAACTGGCTTATTGAAATCTCATCCCAATTGGTCGGTCCCACACACTAAGATAAAAGGAGCACAGGAAATAAAAGCAGCTGTCATTAAGAGGAGGGGAGTCTATGCAGGGACTACTATTCAAATGTTAACATGACAGTGTGTGTTACTACCACCTCTCACCTAAGATAGGCAGGTACAGTAAGGCAAAAGGTGGATCAACATAATCTATTAGTTGGTCATAATCTTTATTTTTTTTAGCGCTTACCTAAATTTTATTCAGTTGAGTTTTTTCATGTTGATCCTAGGGCCAGGTATGCTTAACTCCCTAGCCATGCCAAGTCTAACAGAAAGTTACCTAAAAACCAGGATATTCATGTTCTATCCCTTTTGGGACAGATCCTCAAACAAATCCCTTTCTCTGTAGGGTTCTAGCTACCATACTTCTCAGATCCTCTTCACAGCAAATTCCTCAGAGAGAGCCATCACTGCTTCTCAACCTGCTATCTAGCTTGGGAATTTATGAAGCTATACTTTTCATAATGACAATAGGACGCCATTTGCGTTTTTCACTTTCATTCACCCTTAGTATGGAGGAATGGAGTTTTCCAGATGTTACATGATGAGTTGTCTGTACCACGTTATAATGAAGATGCAAATGGGATGATTAAAGCAAAAACTAAACAGATTTGCAAAAACAATGCTAGCCATCTTTAGTTTTTGAAAAGCTATTTTTCATAAACTATAAATGAGATAATACTTAACTGGTATATTGTTAACATTTATCTAAAAAGAACACTAAAAATGTTTCTTGGGGCTGAAGAGAGATCTCAGTAGTTAAGTGGCTTGCTGCTCTTTCCCAGGACCTGAGTTTGGGTCCTAAGTACCTAGATCAGGTGGCTCACCCAACTTCAAGGGCCCATCACCCTCACATGGCTTACAAGATACTAGTTGGTCATAATCTTACGTAGGGCAACATGTACTTATGTGTTTGCAGCTTAGGCTATAAGTCACCTTCAGAGTGACTTTTTGTGAGCTAGACTCTTCCTTGGGTGCTCAGAATCAAACCTGGGACTTAGGTACTGAGCTTTACTATGGAGCCACACCCCAGGATTTGTAGTTTTTGTGAGAAGGCATGCTCCATCTTGGAGCTCAATATAAAATACTAGTAAATGCTAACTAATCCACAGGGACAGAAAGCAGATTGAGTGGTTGCCTGGAACGTGGAGAAAAAAATGAGTGGGGATATTCAAACTTAGAGAAGAATATATACTAGAGTTTTAAGAACAACTGATACATTTGTAATAAAGACCTGTTACTCTGGAGTGTTAAAAGGAAGTACTATGTATATCTTTAAGATTAACAGTAATTATTCACCATGTACTGAGAAAGAGACATAAGTCCTAATACTAACTAATTTACCAGCTTGGAAAACTTCCCTCACATCTCTAAACAGCATCAGGTCAAACTTGAACCCTCTATTACCTACAACTCATATAAAATTATTTCCAAAATATTAAAAACACTATGTTATAAAAAGTACATTTCAATCTGGATGGTAGTGGTGCACACCTTTAATCCTAGCAATCAGGAGGCAGAGACAGGTGGTGGATCTCTGTGAGTTCAAGGCCAGCCTGGTCTATAGAACGAGTTACAGGACTGCCAGGAGGGTTACACAGAGAAACCAAAACAATCTTAAAAATCCAAAAAACAAAAGCATGCTTCAAATCAATGCTTGAATAAACTGATTTGTTTTAAAATCTTGCTGCTTAAACTATTCAATTTTATCTAAAGCAGGTAACTATCTACACTCCTCATTTAAAGGAAACAGTATGCAGAACACAAAACAGGAGTTATCCATAGTGGCTTCTATCAGTCTTTCAGGACAAAGGTTTAATTCTTCTTACTCAAATATTTTATGTATCTTTTTGGGTAGACCAGCCAGTAAATATTCTATGGTCTCCTCTCTTTGCTTCCTACATGGCAATGCCATTTTAAACAGGCTTTAGTACATCTTTGATATCCTTAGATATATAATTCTAGTTTAAAAACCAAATTATACCAAGCACACTAAGAAATATATGTAGCAATGTCCACTTTACCTCCTAACTACAGAAATGCAAACTAAACAACAAAACTATTTTCCTCCCACAAAACCCAAGGACAGAAACACACACACACCAAACAAACTAACAAATAAACAAAAAACACCCTACACTAGATTTGACAGCAAAAAGAAGTGGATTGAGAAATCTGTTCCACATTTCTGTCCTACCTTCTCACTCAAAAATTCCCTTGCTAGGTTTTGTGTGGTGGTGTGTGCCTTTAATCCCAGAATTCTGAAGGCATGGATAGGTGGATGTCTTTAAGTTCAAGGTCATTCTGGTCTACACCATAAGTTCAAAGCTAGTCAAGGCTACAGAGAGAGACTCTGTCTCAAGGAAAAATAAACAAAACTTTTCTGCTCAAAATTCAGATGCTCAAAGTTGTTGCAGGGATTTGAAATTTGTATCATCTTCATTCAAAAGTCAAGTTAGTCAAATAGCGAGAGTTCTAGACCCTCAGAACCAGGGAGTGAAGTTTAGGAGACAGTGACAATTCTCAGAGGAAATGTATACCTTTAGAATTCAGATCCTCTCATGACCATCACTTAAATCTAACTGCATCTCATGACAACAAAGGACTTCTGTACTGCCTAGTTTTATGTCAACTTGATACAAACTAGAGTTATCTGAAAGGAGAGAACCTCAATTGAGAAAATAAATCCCTAAAATTCTGGCTGTAGGGCATTTTCTTAATTAGTGATTGTTGGGGGTGGGCCTAGCCCACTGTTGGTGGTGCCATCCCCAGCGGTTGTTCCTCCATTCTATAAAAAAGCAAAGTGAGGGGATCTCCTGGCCTCGGGACTGCAGACAGTTTGATTTGCCCCAGGGCTGACCAAGGAACCAAATGTCTGCTGATATTCCTGTGGTAGTCCCACCCCCACTCAAGGGAGAGTTGAGCCTGGGCCCATCTCAGGTCCTACTTCTGCTTGCCCTCTTTGGGATCTCCAGGCCTGGGGACTGCAGGCAGGTCGAATCACCCCCAAAGGACCAAACAACCCAGAGTCTGCTGACATCGCTGAGCTAGTCCTGCCCCTATTCAGGGAAGAGGTGAGCCTGGGCCCTGGTATCAGGCCCAACTCCTGGCCTGGGGACTGCAGCAGGTCAGCTCGACCCCATCAAGGAAAAGACAAACCAAAATGTACAAAAAACAATTCAAGCAGTGCAAGGTTTGAAAGCTGAAATAGAAACAATAAAAAGAAACCACAGTCTGAGGGAATGCTGGAATTAGAAAAGATGGGTAAATGATCAGGAACTACAGATGCAAGCATAACTAACAGAGTACAAGAGAGGGAAGAGAGAATATCAGGCATTGAACATACACTAGGAGAAATAGATTCATCAACCAAAGAAAATCTTAAGTCCAACAAATCCCTAACAAAAATAAATATTCAGGAAATATGGGAAACCATGAATAGGCCAAGCCTAAGAATAATAGACATAGAAGAAAGTGAAGAAACCCAAATCAAAGATGCAGAAACATATTCAACAAAAATTATATTGAACAAAATTTCCCAACCTAAAGAAGGACATGCCTGTGAAAGTACAAGAAGCTTACAGAAAACCAAATAGAGTGGATGACAAAAACAGTCCCCTCGCCACATAATAATCAAAACACCAAACATACAGAATAAAGAAAGATTATTAAGAGCAGAAAAGGGAAAAGGCCAAGTAACATATCAAGGCAAACCTATCTGAATTACACCTGATTCTTCATGGAAACTCTGAAAGCCAGAAGGTCCTGGTTCTACCAACAATAAGAGACCACGGATGCTAGCCCAGACTATTATATCCAGCAAAGATTTCAATCACTATAGATGGACAAAACAAGACATTCCACAATAAAAACTGATTTAAACAGTACATATCCACTAATCCACTCCTACAGAAAGCACTGGAAGGAAAACTCCAATCTAAGGAAGTCAACTACTCTCACAAAAACATAGGCAATAGATAATCCCACTTTACCAACAGCCAAAAGAAAAAGTAGGGTAAATCTACACACAATACCAACAACAACAACAAATCCAAAACAAACAAGAATTAACCCTCAATAGTCCTTAATTTCCCTCAATATAATGGTCTTAACTCATCTATAAAAAGACACAGGCAAACAGAATGAATACGAAAACAGAATCCATCCTTCTGCTGCATACAAGAAACACACCTCAACTTCGAAGACAGATGGTACCTCAGAGTAAAGGATTGGGATAAGATTTTCCAAACAAATGGAACCAAGAGACAAGCTGGTGTAGCTACTGTAATATCTAACAAATTAGACTTCAAACTAAAATCAATCAAAAAAGATGAAGGTCATTTCATATTCATCACAGGAAAAATCCATCAGGATGAAGTCTCAATTCTGAACATCTATGCCCCAAATACAAAAGCACCCATGTTGGTAAAAGAAATATTACTAAAACTCAAATCACACCAAAAAACCTCACATACTTCAACCCCCCCCCCTCTCACCACTGCAAAGGACCACCAGACAGAAACTTAACAAAGAAACAAAAGAACTAACAGAAGCTATGACCCAATTGGGTTTAACAGATATCTATAGAACATTCCATCCAAACATGAAAAAAAAAATACCTTCTTCTCAGTGTAACATGGAACTTTCTCTAAAATTGACCACATACTTGGCAACATTGCAAACCTACCCAGATACAAAAAAATTGGAATAACCCCCTGTATCTTATAAGACCACCATGGTTTAAAGTTAGAATTCAACAACAACACAAAAAGCAGGAAAAAACAATGGAATCTTGAAATTCACAGGTAAATGGATGGAACGAGAAGAAACCATCCTGAGTGAGGTAACCCAGTCACAAAAAGACAAACAGGGTATGTCCTCCCTCATATATGGATTTCAGACATAGAGCAAAGGATTACCAGCCTACGATCCACACCACCATAAAAGCTAGGAAACAAGGAAGGCCCTAAGAGAGACATACATGGTCCCCCGGAGAAGGGGAAAGGGACAAGATCTCCTGAGCCAACTGGGAGCATGGGGGAAGGGGGGAGAGGGAGATAGGAGAAAGAGAAGGGGAGAAGAGGAGGAGAGAGGAGGACATGAGGGAACAGGAAGTTGAGACAGGGAGGACATGAGGGAACAGGAAGTTGAGACAGGGAAAGAATAGAGGAGAGCAAGAAAAGAGATACCATAATAGAGGGAGCCATTACAGAGAAATCTGACACTAGGGAAATGTTCAGAGATCTACAAGGATGACACCAATCTAAGCAATAGTTGAGAGGCTACCTTAAATGCCCTTCCCCAATAATGAGATTGATGACTACCTTATATGCCATCCTAAAGCCTTCATCCAGTAGCTGATGGAAGCAGAAGCAGACACCCACAGCTAAACATTGAACTGGAATCCAGTTGTGGAGAGAGAGGAGTGCTGAGCAAAGCAGTCAAGACCAGGCTGGAGAAACCCACAGAAACAGCTGACCTGATCAAGGGGGAGCTCATGGACACCAGACTGATACTTGTGGAATCTACATAAGACCAAACCAGGCACCCTGATCATGGGTGTTAATTAGGAGGCCTGGGCAATCTATGGGGCCTCTAGTAGTGGATCAGTATTTATTCCTAGTATATGAATGGACTCTGGGAGCACACTCCACATAGAGGGGTACTCTCTCAGCCTAGACAGAAGGGGGAGGGCCTAGGCCCTGCTCCAAATGATATGACAGACTTTGAAGATCCCCCATAGAAGACGCCACCCTCCCTGGGAAGCAGAAAGGAGATGGGATAGGGGGCCGGTGGGGGACAGGGGAGGGGGAGGGAGAGGGAACTGGGATTGACATGTAAAACAAGCTTGTTTATAATTTAAATAAAAAAAATCTGAGAAAAATGAAAGCAAACTGAAGAAGTCATGAGATGCAAGCCAGTAAGCACATCCCCCTCTGCATCAGTTCCTGCCTCCAGGATCTTGCCCTGCTTGAATTTCTTTCCTGACTTCCTTTAACAATGAAGAACAGTGATATGGAAGTGTAAGCCAAATAAATCCTGTCCTCCCCAAGTTGCTTTGCTCAAGGTGTTTCATCACAGTAATAGTTAATCCTAACTAAGACTGTTTCCTTCTGAGTGGTCATGAGGCAATCAAGTAGTGATTGATGATAACTCATGCCAATTTCCTCAAGCAGATCAGAAACTATCATTGTGAGATTTTATCTTCTGAGCTAGAAGGACTAATTAAAATGGTGTCTAGGATGGGAAGTGCTGCAGTTCACTGGTAGAGAACTTGCTTAGCACATAGTAGGATCCGGGTTTGAACCCCAGCACTGCCAAAACATAAACAAAAGGCATTCAAAAGCAAATCTTGCTTAGAAATGAGTTGATAAATAATATACAAAGAACAGTTTTCTTTCCTTGTTTTTTTTTGCATATGTACAAGTGCTGACATGTGTTGGACTGCACATGAGGTATGTGGGAGTCAGAGTTTGATGTCTGGTATCTTACTGTCTACCTTACATATTGAGACAGGGGAATGTTCTAGTTGAACACACAGTGCAGTAATTTGGCTAATCTAGCTAAGCAGATTGCTCCAGGGATCCCTGTCTCTATTTCCCAAGTGCTGGTGATATGAATTTCAGTTCCTACACTCGTGTGTTCTACCCACTGAAACACCTCTCTAGCCCCTCTTTCATCTCAAATCTCCATTTTGGATTCCGCCCATAGCTTAAAAACAAAAAAGGGGGGAGAGAAAGGGAAATGGAGAGTTGTTCCTTAGAGGTATGGTTTTCAGTGTGTGCTTAAACCTGAAGTAACTGTTTGACTTAATGCTTTTTGAGACAGGCCCTAATTATACATAATTACATGTATAATTGGCCTCGAACTCACAACAATTCACCTGCTTCTGCTTCTCACATACTGGGACTGAAGGCATGCACTACCATACTCAGTTTAACTTTTTAATTAAATCACTGATTTTACCAAAAAAGGCATGTAGCCAGGCTCAAAGGCACATGTGTATAATCTCTGAAAACTATTAATAGAGTACAATTGTTCTCATGGTACCTGAGAGTACTTTTTTAAAAAGATTTACTTATTAATTATGTATCCAGTGTTCTGCATGCATGTATGCCTGCAGGCCAGAAGAGGGCGCCTCATAGCCATCTGTAATAAGATCTGGGACTTGAACTCAGAACCTCTGAAAGAGCAGTGAGTGCTCTTTATCACTCAGCCATTGCTCCAGCCCGGGAGTACTGTTTTTATCCTATACATAAAGGCATCATGTTCCTAATTTAATTTTCTTAGAATCACCTAACCTACCCTCAATCTAATTTATGGGAACAGGCAGTTTGCTCTTCAAGTATATCTGCATCTGTGATGCAACTGCTCTGTCTTTCATACATAAGAATCAAAACAAACAGCCCACCACATTCTATGACCAATAGGTAACATATTCCCTCATTGTGATCAGAATGTCCCCCATAGGCCTATGTTTTGAAGGCAGTGGCACCTTTGGGAGGGAGGTCTGGCTATTGGAAAGTTGCTGAAGACAACAAGCCTTTGACAGTTTTAAGTTTTAGCTCAGCTCTTGTTCTGGTTCATCTCTTCTGCTTCTTGGTCAGCAAAAATGTGAGGGATTAATCTGCAAAATATTTCCATCATTATAAAGCCCATTCCTTCTCTGTGATGGGCACAGATCTCTTGAGACCATGAGCCAAAAAAAGAAATCTTTCCTCCTTTAGGTTGTTACCTACTGTCATGTATTTTTGTCAAGGCAACTTAGAAGTTTAGGCCACTTAGAGAGTATTTAAAGCATGTGAGAGGATGTGCCTAGATTATACACAAATATAATGGCATTTTCTAGAAAGGCCTCAAGCAGATTCTGGTATCTGAAAAGGGGATCTTGGAACCGTCTCCAGAAGCTAGTGAGAGAAAACTGCAGTTGTAAGTTCGCATGCCCATTGTGATCTCTAACATATAGAAAAGCCGCACAGGCTTGGCATTTTAACATCCTACTCCTTGTTTGTCCTAGTGAACAAAAAAGAGGCACATATGTTACCTTTTGACCACAAGCTTCAGGGTCTTGTGGGAGCCTTTCACCAGGCAAATTGCTTCTTGTCTGAACCCTGAGAGATTCACATCATTGATACCCACGATCTCATCTCCAGCGAGTAGCTTGTCGACTGCTGCAGCTTTACTTCCTTCTTCAATCTGTAACACAAATGGGGGTTCCATGAACATCCCTGAGCCATAGCAAGTACCCCCAATACATCTGGGAATATAGCATGTACAGGGTTAAAGCAGCTCATAGTTTTAGGATTACCTAGGAGTAAAAGGACCCAGGAAACCTGAAGCAAACAGGCCCTAGAAGCTGACTTCATTCCCACAGCAGGACCAGGGTCACACTAATACAATGCCTTCTTAATCAGCATCCCTCATCCTGGTCAGTCCCACAGGACACACACTTACTAAAGGAATGGAAAGACCTAGAATCCACATAACCAAAAACAAAGGAACCAAAACCAGATTCATACTCTGGAATTCCTTTATCCAGATGATTTTGGAGCATCCTTACCATTTGCTAATTATTTCTCATACATTAATCCTGTACCTTGCTTCAGTAACATCTTTGAGATATAACTCAAATGCCATACATCCACTCATAAAAGCCATACATTTGTACAGCTTATAGTTCATTCAGAGTTGCATAGTCACCATCAATTTGAGAACATTCCTTGATCCCAAGAGAAACCACTGCTCACTAAGCAGGACGGTTCTAATTCCTCATCACCTTCTTTCTTTTTCTTTATTCCAGTATGAGAAAATGAACCCAGACCCACTGAGCTATGCCCTCAGTTTTATCCATTCATCACTCATTCATTCACTGAGAAAGGATCTCACTATGCAGCCCAGGGTAGCCTTAGGTTTACTTTTGTAGACCAGGCAGGCCTTGAACTTATGATCCTGTGCCTCAGATTCCAGAGTAGCTTGGATTTCAAGACTGCACTGGTACCACGACATGCACTCTCTAGGTCTACAGATTTCCCTGCTTTGGAAAGTTCATCTAAATGGAGTCATTTAATATATGTGACCTTCTAATGGTTAGTTTCTATAATTTAGCATAATATTTTCAGTATGCATCTGGGTTACAGCATGTCATTACTTCATTAAATTGAATGGCTAAATAATAATTTATGGTATGAACAAAGCACATTTTGTTCATAGATATATTATCTGATAGTCATTTAAGTTGTTTCTATTTTCAGTGATTATGAGTAATGTTTCTATAAATATTGGTATACAAGATTATACATAGACTAGGAGAAAGAGGAGGGGAGAAGAGAACATGAGGGATCAGAAAGATTGAGTGGGGAGATGAATAGAGGAGAGCAAGAAAAGAGGCACATCAATAGAAGGAGCACTATAGGTTTAAAGAGAAATCTGGCACTAGGATGACCCCAACTAAGAATCTAAGCAATAGTGGAGAGGCTATCTTAAATGCCCTTCCTCTATAATGAGATTGATGACAACCTTATATGCCATCCTAGAGCCTTCATCCAGTAGCTGATGGAAGCAGAAGCACAGATCCACTGCTAAGCAATGAGCTGAACAACTGGAATCCAGTTTCAGAGAGGGAGCAGTGACCAACAAAGGGGTCATGCCCATGCTGGGAAAACCCACAGAAACAGCTGACCTGAGCAAGTGGGAACTCATGGACCCCAGTCTGACAGCTGGGGAACCAACATAGGACCAAACCAGGCACCCTGAATGTGAGTGTCAGTTAGGAGCACTGGGCAGTCTATGAGGCCTCTGGCAGTGGAACCAAGATGTATCCCTAGTGCACGAATGGACTTAGGTAGCCCATTTCCCGTGGAGGGGTACTCTCTTAGCCTAGATACCCAGGGGAGGGCCTAGGCCCTGCCCCAAATGACTTGACAGATTTTGATGATCCCTCATGGAAGGCATCAACTTCCCTGGGGAGTGGATGGGGGGGTTGGTGTGGGGAATGGGAGGATGGGAGGGAGAGAGAACTGGGATTGATATGTAAAATAAGATTGTTTCTAATTTAAATAAAATTTAAAAAGATTATAGGTGGACATATTTTCATTTCTCTTTGGTATATCTATAAGAAGAAATCATGGACCCCATGGTAACTATTATTTAATAATGTTGAGAAACTAATAGTTCTTTTCCAAAGTAACCATAACATTCCACTTCTCAGAGGCAGTCCATAAAGATTTTGTATTCTCTATGCTTGCTAATACCTATATCTTTACAGTCCTAATCAGATTATGTGATGCTATGCAGATTAAGAGATTCAGTAATCAGTGCTAAGAATATCCTGAACTGAGGTGGTGCGGGCTCAGTAGTAGAGCATTTGCCTGGCATGTTCAGGGGCATTGGTTCCATCATCAGTACAAGCAAAAAAAAGGCATAAATACACAAAGCTTGACTATCACCTTTTATAGCTCCTACCTTAAAAACAAAACAGAGATCATTGAACCCTTAGCCAGTTTATCAGATCTATTACTTATACCACTTAGTAGTTACGAAACCCTAGTTAGACCAGCAATACACATATATACTTACCTTCTGCACAAGTGGTTGGCTAGCAAATAGTCACTGGCCAAAAAAAGTACAGCCAGGAGACTTTACTGTCCCTGTTACTTATTAATAAAACTTACTAGAACACAAATACACATTTAGATAGTGCCACAAAGCACCACTGACTTTTATGCCCATAAAGCCAAATATATTTTCTCCTTTGCTTATTACAAACATCCTCCTCCCTGAAAACTCCTACAAAGAGACAAGAAGCTACAAAGAACCCCAGTGTTCTTTGCACCATCAAACAAATGACTGGTGGTCTCGGTACACAATCTGTTAGCTAACTTGTTTGTTTTGAGACAAGGTCTCATTATATACCCCTAGGCTGGTCTCAAACTCGGGATCCATTTGTTTCATGTTTTGTGGTAGTGCACACCTTTTGTCACAGTACTCAAGAGACAGAAACAGGATACTGCTACAAGTTTTAGGCCAGCCTGAGCTACAAAATGAAAAACTGTCTCTAAATATTTAAATAAATAAACATATCTACACATTTTACTAAAATCTCTACCAAGTCCCCAGGAGAACTGAAGCCTTATGCTAAAAAGGCAATTATCCACTGTATGTCAGTATCAAACACAAAAATTAAACTAATACTCCTAGCTTGTCCTAAGGAGCAAGCCTGTAATTTCAGCTACTCGGAGGGCTTAGGCAGTAACTTAGCAGCCCCTGCTCCCAAACAAAAAACAAAAACTGGGCTGGGGCCAGCAAGATAATTCAGCAAAGGTGCTTGCTGGCAAGTATGATGAATGGATTTTGATACCCAAGCCCCATATAGTAAAAAGAGAAAACCAACATCCACTCAGTGGAAGGAGAGAACTGACTCCTGCAAGTTGTCCAGTTGTCCAGAGTATTTTCGTACACACACACACACACACACACACACACACACACACACACACAGACAGAGAGAGAGAGAGAGAGAGAGAGAGAGAGAGAGAGAGAGAGAGAGAGAGAGCACAAGAGAGAGAGAGCAAAAGAGAGAGCACAAGAGAGAGAGAGAGCACAAGAGAGAGAGCACGAGAGAAACTGAGAGGCATGAATGAGTGAAATAACAAATGAATTTAAAAAAAAATGGGTTGGGGATATAGTTTAGTGGTGAAGCACTTGTCTTCATGCATGAGGCTCCAGGTTCAAAAACACTCCTAGCAAAACCAGAAAGCAGTCCATTCAATAATAACTCCCAAAAACTTTTTTTTCTTTTAGAGACAGTATCTCACTGTGTAGCCCTGACTGGCCTTGCTGTATAGACAAGGCTGGCTTCAGACTCAGAGATCCACCTGCCTCTGCCTCTCAAGTTCTGGAATTAAAGATATGTGCCACCACACTCAGCAAGTCTAGACAATATTATCCCAATGTAATAACAAACCCAGGACCACACACTAAGCCATATACACACAGCCAAAATGCACGTGACATCTAAAAGAAACTAGGTTTTGACAAGTCTCATGTGCAAGACGAGAGAAAATCTGGAGTGCCCAGGTGGAGACGCATGTGGGAAACTGGCTGTGTAATGGTAGGATACAAGGAAAGGCACCTGACATGTGGAGTTACTAGAAACAGGAAGCATTTAAAGCCTGGAGGTAAGGTTACCAACAGAGGCAACTTAGAGGAACCATGGAGGAAGGATGGACAAAGAAGAAGACGAAACACCAAGAACAGAACCTGGACTGCTGACAGTAGTGGAAGAGAAGACAGGCCAAAGCCCAGGAGTATAACACTGTAGCTGGGATCACTCCCCTGAAGCTAGCTGGTGGAATCTCAACAGCAGACCCTTCAATCTGGTAGGAATCTAGGTCCCTGGTTGGTAGGCTGAGAAACAGAAACTAATTTGGACCTTGCTACTAAATAAGTATGCATTCCAGACACAAACAACCCAAATGTCCACTAACAGGTGAATACATAAATAAAATGATGCTTTTTTCAAAAAGTAGGGTTGAGATATATATAGCTCAGAGGTAGGCTACCTGCTTGACATGCATAAGATCTGAGGTCCCAGCCCCACTAAACTCATTGGCCCCCAAAAGATGCTCTGTCATGTTATAATAAGGATGATTTTTGATATTATACTATATGACATATCCCAGATTTTTTTAAAAAGCATGTAATTCCATTTATATGAGGTACCTAAGTACCCAAACCCATAAAAAAAGAAGCAGAATGATGATTTCCAGGGGATGGGAAGAGGAAGGAAAAAAAGGAGGTAGCACTTAATGGCTTAATGGGGCCAGCATTTCAGTATGAAAGGATAGAAGGCAGTCAACACACAGACACTGGTGATGGTTGTACAACAGTGTGAAATATACCTAATGCCACCGAAACTACATTTTAATGTGCTTTAAAAACGCTCAATTTTATGTTGGCTACATTTTCCCACAATAAAAAGCTGTGTTCTTCAATATGTAAAAGGAAGAAAACTATTCTGTCCCAGTGTAAAACTGATAGGGGCTAAACTTTAAAATACATCCCTGACTCTAAAAAAATTTAATTCTACTAACATTAAGAAAATCTTTAGGAAAGTCATGATGACAGGGTTATTGTGCTAGGAATTGAACCCAAGGCTTTATGTATACAAGCCAAGTGCTCTGTAAATATCTCCCGCCCAGTTTTTCTGAAATTGGATCTCACAATGTATACCACACTGCCCTTGAACTCCTGTGCTGGCTAGTCTTATGTCAACTTGACACACTGAAAGGAGGGAATCCCAATTGAGAAAAAACGCCTCCATAAGATTGGGCTGTAAGGCATTTTCTTAATTAGTAATTGATGTGGGAGGGGCCAGCCCACTGTGGGTGAGACACCCCTGGGCTAGTGGTCCTGGGTTCTATGAGAAGCAGGTGAGCAAGCCACAGAGAACAAGCCAGTAAGCAGAACCTTCCATGGCCTCTTCATCAACTCCTGCATCCAGGTTCCTTCCCTGTTTGAGTTCCTGTCCTGACTTCCTTCAGTGATGAACAGCAATGTGGGAGTGTAAGCCAAATAAATCCTTTCTTCCTCAAGTTCCTTTGGTCATAGTGTTTTGTTACAGTAACAGAAACCCTAACTAAGACAAATCCCAAGAGTTGGAATCATTATGTGTGCCACAATGCTTGGCCAAGACAGTTTATGGAGAATTACTTCCTCAGAATGACGTATTACCCATGTCTGACTCAGCTACAGTGAGTGGGTTTTTTTTCCATTCATTTATTTAGCTCATAAATAAAGTCATGCACAATTATGATACACAATACAGTATGTTCACAATGGCATGGCTAAATTAAACCAATTAACATGTTATATCACACATATTCATCATTTTTGTTTTGAGAACACTTAAAGTATACTATCTCACAACTTTTAAAATATAGCATATTGTTATCAACCATATTTATCATGCTCTCAGTAGACCTCAAGACTTCAGAGAGTCCATGCCTCTTGTCCAACTGCAGTTTTATATCCTTAAACCAATCATTTCCCCATTGTTAAAAGACCCACATTGAAGCCTAATAGCCACAATTCTGCTCTTTGTTCCCATAAGTTCATCATTTCTAGGTTACACATAAAATTGAAATTGTGTGACATTTGTCTTCCAGTGTGTCACTTATTTATTTTTTGGCAAGCATATAACTTTACTACTTACTAAAGATGAAATCAAATTTGCATGCACAGGTGAGCACTCACTGAAACACCTTGGATTCATCACATATTTGAGTTTCAATTATATATATATATATATATATATATATATATATATAGAGAGAGAGAGAGAGAGAGAGAGAGAGAGAGAGCAATAGAGAGCAATAGTGGAGTGGTAATATGTTATCCATCAATAGCAGCAACAGCTTTTCCAGGTTCTGCAGTCATTTGAACAAAATTGTAGAGACATCCAGCACACTCCATTTAAAAACAAAAACAGAAACAAAAACAAAAAACCAAACAAACAACAACAACAACGAGTGGGTTTTAAGAGTAGGTTTTCTATATTGTTCCCATAAATGCTTATGTAAGACTTCTGGGACATTTTATCAAAGTGATCTCATCTGAGTCCTTCCACCTTCTCAAAGAAGGATGATAACACCTCTTATTTCTTGTCCACAAGACAAGAAGTAAATAAAGACCCTTATTTACAAACACAACACCCACCGGCCTTCCTCATCTATATTTTCCAGGGAAAACATGTTTGCATTTGGGAGATACCATGGTATATTTTCCTTTCCATTTCTCCCTTGGCAAGAGGCATTTATGTATGCAGGAGGAATGTAATCAGAAAACAAAAATCTGGCCACTATATCCCCAGCCTGCTGCCACTACAGCCTACAATCTGGTACTGATCCAGCATGATGAGAGTGCCCAGAACCTGGAGAACAACTTAAACACCAACTGAGTGGGCAAGCATTCGGAGACGCTAGCAATGAATTTGGCATGTTTCACCTTGATGCAGAAAAGAGTATTCTGATCCTCTGAACAGTGTAGTGGCTGGTAAAAAGAACCTAGCACCCTCAATGAGTAGCACTATTGGGGTCTGACTGGTCTCAATAAAGTAGAAACTGTTGACAAGCATGGGGAAGCACAGGTAATGATCTGAAGGTGGTCCTATGATGTTCCACCACCATCAATGGCACCTGGTCATCCCTTCCACAACAGCAGTAAGGACCACAGGTATTCAGACCTCACTGATGATCAGCTACCCTCTTATGAGACTCTGAAGGCCACTACTGTCAGAACTTTAAGCTCTTACCTGATTTATAGACAGTTGCAATACTAGCTGGAAGGTTTAGCTCCATGATGGCCTCTTGAAAAAGACTCACCAGACACTTGATGATACCCTAATGGCTGTTGCCATGAGCTGTAACAAGGATACCTTTCCCCTCTTTGATCTGAGAGATTTCTTCAAAGAGGGAAAATCACACAGTAGCTTAAGGTCATCAAGCATATGCAGTTCCTGTGGAATGAACAGACCCATGTGTGACACTGTGAAAATTGTGGCTACCTGGGGCAAGGCCAAGAAGTAAGGCACACTACTACCCCCAAAACACATTCTCTTTGTATTCTTGTCGCCTATACCTTTCTCCAACACCTGTCACACTGATTACATTAAAAGTGGGTAAGTGGCTCCCATTTTCATTTTACTATTTTGTCCCTTGAACCCACTCCCCTCACAGAATTTGTCAGAAAAGCATCTCCAGAGTGCAAGTCCTTTGTCCAAACCCAGGAGAATCAAAAAGTGATAATTATAGTTTGTCTTAGTACGTTGTTTACTAAGAATCTGCTTGGAAAAAGGACAGAGAAGAACCATGATGGGGCATGCCCAGAGAGAAACCAGAGCCTATTTTTGTCCCTAGAGCCTGTCCTTTGTGTTAAGTCTCAAAGAAAGCCTGAACAAATGGCTGAGATGTCTATTTAACATATCAAAGTGGATACTGGTTGCCAGTTTCTCCCAGCAATTCTCAGCATATACCTGTTACAGAGTCACCCTGGCTGGCATACTCCAACTCTTACCCTAACCCTCTCCAGGCCCTGAACGTCACTTCCCTTTCCCTGGTTTCTCTTTTCCTATAAAACCAAGACATTTTCGCTATGAGCCCTCTTGGTTCCCACACACTCGCTTGGGTACTGGTCCCTCTCTTGGCCCCCTCCTTTCTTCTCTTCCTCTCTCACTCATCCCCTCCACTTTCCTCTCATGGCCCACCAGTCTGCTGGCCATGTTCAGTCTGGACTCTTCCAGATGCCCTCTGGCTGTTCTCCCTCTCATATCTACAATAAACCTTCCCAACAATACCTGGAACCATCATGCTCTTATTTTTCTTTTTTCAGATTTATTTATTTTATAGACATTGTTTTGCCTACATGTATGTCTGTATGAGGGTATTGGGTCCCCTGGAACCGGAGTTACAGACAGATGTGAGCTTCCATGTGGGTGCTGGGAATTGAAACCAGGTCCTCTGGAAAAGAAGCCAGTGCTCTTAACTGCTGAGCCAGCTCTCCAATGTCCTTATTTTTCATTAACTATGTTCTACTGCAGTTGGGACTGCGGTCATTACAATGGAAGATGAATGAATGTGTCTGGAATAGTGATATTTGAAAAACAATTCCCTCCCTGACCCTAGAGGAGCTGGCTCCAGAAGGCTGGAATTAATCCTGAATCAAGCTTATATGCTATAATTAATAGTACACAAAACCCCTTCTGAGGTTTCTAGTGATAGCTGAAATAGTACTATATTCGGTCAAGAGAAAATAAACCATTCCCCACACCAAATTGGGATAAATTCCTTGACTTAAATTAAGGACCAAGAGTGCCTCCTGCTGTGTATCTTCTGCCTTGTTATGGAACAGTGTGAAATGTCACTTGATAACATATAAGCACATAGTATTTCCTCATGACTCATAAATCAGGTTCAGTGGCTTGGTCCTGCCATGTTGAGCGCTGATATTCACTTTGCACATAAGAGAATGACATCTTCTTCCAAAGCAGTATAATAAAAGAGAGATTTGACATTTGAAAAAGTAAATGGTTTGTCAATTTCCATTCTATATGGAACTCATATGCTATCTCAATTTGAGCTTAATTATTCAGGCTTGCAATAGAGAACAAACTTAACTTGGCAACGATTTTCAAAGAATGATGACTGTGGCTAACAGTGAGCCAGGAAGAGGTGGTACACATCTGTGATTCCAGCACTCGGGAGTTTGAGATTGAATAATTATGTGTCTGTGGCCAGCCTAAGGTACACAGTGAGACCCTGTCTCAAACAAACGCAGAATTGCTGGGTAGTGGTGGTGCATACCTTTAATGCTAGCACTTGTGAAGCAGAGGCAGGTGGATCTCAGTGAGTTCAAGGCCAGCCTGGTATACAGAGCGAGTTCCAGGACAGCCAGGACTACACAGAGAAACCCTGTGTCGAAACAGCACCCTCTGTCTCAAAAAAAAAAAAAAAAAGAAAAAGAAAAAGAAAAGAAAACACAGAATTGCCAGATGATGCTTGTTATACTGTAGTCCTTGGTTTATAAGGTAAAGTCAGACTGTGTGTTGTAACTACCAATGCCAATACTATATAGACCTTTACAGTCAAAAATGAAGTTTTGAGAAGGTTAAAAAATATGAATCTACAGGGTACCAGGTGCACTACAGACAAAATAGTCTAGTACAATGGAAATATGAAGGACCATGTCCACCTTTAGAGTGGAGATGTAAAGGCTCTACAAACAAAGTATTATGTAGGGCAACTTGAAAGGAAGACAGCAGGATTAGGGAGGACATTCCATGGAAGTCTTGACATGAAGAAACATGCAGGCAGGAAATGGAGGCATGCCAGAGGGATGAATCAGGGGAAAGAGTGTAAAGAATATACTGGAGTGTGGGAGGATCAGGGCAGAAAGTGAGAAGACTGAGAACTTGACCTTGAAGCAGAATGTGGGCACTGTTTTTCAGGTAGTGGAGGTGGGGAAGGGAGGGCAAAGAAGTCAAGTGTGAACTTATGATGAAAACAACTGCTTCAGGATGATTAACCTTGTAGCTAGAATCAAAACAGATTCCATCAGCAAAAAAAACTAAAACAGCAAGACCCAGGCATGGTGGTGGACACCTGAAATGCTGGCACTTGGCGGGGGGGGGGGGGGTGCTGAAGTAGGAGAACTGCAAGTTTGAAGACAACCTAGGCTACAGTGAGACTTTGTGTTAAATGGGTTATAAGAAGCCAGTGCAGCCCTGATATTCACCCCTAAACCCTTTTCAGTGCTCCTGACAGAGGGCAAGGTCTTCAAAGAGTGAAAACAACTAAGGTAAGCAGGACCCTGTGGTGGTGGAAGGAAGAAAACCTAGCACTGCTGTTCCTGTTGAAGTAAAATTCTGAGCTTGGGAAACAGAACATGCCCCATGACCAGTCATCAGAGTAAAACAGGGAAGAGCAACTTTTATGAGCATGAGCTCATCCTTCAAAATTATGAGTCACACCTGCAGGTTACCAGCTGTAATTATATTTCACCTTCCAGTGAATAACCTAAAATGCATGACCAGACCATGTCTTTTGTTAGACAGGAGAAGAATGACTTCTCCTCAGTCTTCTTAAGTCCCTTACTCATTCTGTCTGGTCTCAGTTCCTTCAGAAAGGAAGGTTGACTCAGGTCGGGGGTGGGGTGTTTAACTGGTTGGGGAATGCCATTAAGGTAGGACTTCAGGGAAAAAGAATATAGAGGCATAGCCATCCTTTTATTCTCCCTGAAATGTGGGCCAGGCTGTACTTGGCCCTAAGACACAGAAAGGCAGATATGGTCTGGATGGAGTGACAGAGACGGGTAAATGAGATGTTTATAAGGAAGATGATTGGTTGGTGACAAATTCTGATGCAAGGGCAGAGGAATGCAGCCACCAAAATGTGAAGGGCAGGTGCCCATGGGGCCTCAATCTCCCAAGGCAAGCACAGGAGTTGTGCAGACAGCTACTAGTGAACAAAAGGGAACTGACTGTTCCTGACTATGAGAACCAGGAATTAGGTTAAATTTTTGTAAGGTAGAGAGAAGCAGCCTCAGC
Source organism: Cricetulus griseus (assembly GCF_003668045.3). Classification (NCBI taxonomy): domain Eukaryota; kingdom Metazoa; phylum Chordata; class Mammalia; order Rodentia; family Cricetidae; genus Cricetulus; species Cricetulus griseus. The sequence goes on along the minus strand of NC_048604.1, from coordinate 106,521,852 downwards.
AGCCAGGTCAGTTGCAAGAGCTCACAGCTTCGTGGTAATGGGCATAAAACTCAACACTGTGGGCCTCTTCTTCAGATGGGGGAAGGACTGAAGACCGGTACCTGGCGAATCTCTATCAAGATCAGACAGTGCCAGCTACAATCTGCCTAAGAGACACCCATGAAGAGAACTAATGAACCCAGAAAATTTGCTAAAGTTATATTTCTGCAATGACAAAGGATTTGAAAACAGCATATCCCAAGCACTGCCAGTTAGCAAATTACCACAAGTTAGCAATGCATTGCCTCAACATTAAACCTCAGAAAGTAGCAAAAAATAAAAAAGTCTATCTACAGGACGAGGCAGTGCTAGAAAAAAGGAAGAAATCTTGAACCATCCTGACCTGACCCTCCAAAGCCCCCAAACCAGTCACAAATTTCAATGACAGTAAGGCACAGGCTCTGAAACAGTACTCCACCCTGCAACAGCGCTCCCTGAAGCCACAGCTAGCACTTGTTCAGTACTGTCAGCAGAGGGCAGCAGAGGAACACAAAAGGAAAACTGTTCAGCCTTCCTTACCTCACATGCTTTCCTCTCAGCCTGTCCTGTGGGGCATGGTGGATTCATTCTCTCTCTCTCTCTCTCTCTCTCTCTCTCTCTCTCTCTCTCTCTCTCTCTCTCTCTCTCTCTCTCATACACTGGCAGTTTCCTTTTTAAAAAACTTGCTTTTATTAAGCTATAAAATTTTCCTCTCTCCCCTTTCCTCCTCCTCCTCTCCCCTTCCATCCTCTCCCATGCTCCAAATTTACTCAGGAGATACTGTCTTGGTTCCCATTCTTAAGTAGATCCATATATGTCTTTCTTAGGGTCCTCTTTGTTGCCTAGGATCTCTGGAGTTGTGGTCTGTAGCCTGGTAATCCTTTGATTTATGTCTAATATCTAATGTCTTTCTGGGTCTGAGTTACTTTACTCAGGAGGTTTTATTTTCTAGTTCTATCCATTTCCCTGTGAATTTCAAGATGTCGTCATTTTTTAACGATGAATATTATTGCACTGTGTAGATGTACCACATTTTCTTTATCCATTGTTTGGTAAGGGGCATCTAGGTTGTTTCCAGGTTCTGGCTATTAGAAATAATGCTGCTATGAACAGAGTTGAGCAAGTGCCCTTGTGGTATGGTTGAGCATCTTTTGGGTAAATGCCTAAGAGTGGAATTGCTGGATCTTGTGGTAGACTGATTCCCATTTTCCTGAGGAACCTCCATATTGATTTCCAAAGTGGCTGTACAAGTTTGCACTCCCACCAGCAGTGGAGAAGTGTTCCCCTTTCTCCACATCCTCTCTAGCATAAACTGACATTGGTGTTTTTGATTTTAGCCATTCTGACAGGAGTAAGATGATATCTCACAGTTGTTTTAGCAACAACTTTTAAATGGCTTTCTAGTGAGTTTCGTGGGCATTCCAGCCAGTTTCCTAGTAAGTTTCAAGGACACCACAAGGGGCAGTTTCGTGATTGCCACTGGGCCTATAGCCCTTACTACATGTTTTCCTTATCTAGAGGTGAGACAGACAGTCACACATAAATACAGTCTCTCTCTCTCTCTCTCTCTCTCTCTCTCTCTCTCTCTCTCTCTCTCTCTCTCTCACACACACACACACACACACACACACACACACACACACACAGAAGATAGTGCCTTCTTTATATGTTATTCACATTTAAGTTCTTTTTACCTGTAGTAATTAGTTAATTTAAAGTCATAAACAAACAGTAGCTTGTTGCTAATGATTCTGTGCAGTTTTTAAGTGATGAGTCCTTCCATGGTATTAAGACTGGCACCAAACTACCATACTCAAGCAATCTCCTGTCTCAGCATCCTGAGAAGCTGTGACTATAGGTGTATGTGCAGGATAAATTTTTCATCCAGATCCACTAGCATACAGTAAATAAGTCTTGCTTTGCAAGACGTCTGGTCTCTATGGCAACTACTCGAGCTTGTTTTTAAAGAGACAAGACAGAAAACAACAGTCAATTGACTAAATTCTGATTTATATTAAGCATTCTTTATTCTCATTACTTAGTGGTTTGTTACCCAAACCTGATTGATAATGCTGTAAGGCAAATGCACTACCAGATACACAGCCCTGATGGCACAGAGGAGGAAACAGCCAGGTAGCAAGGAAGGAATATGTTTGTGTCATGGAATGTTTACAAAACATTGAGGAGAGATATGGGACTTAAGACTTGTGTGGACAGGATTTGGAAAAAATTACTTACTTTATCTTAGTCTCAGTTTGGTCATCTAAAAACTGACTGTCTGGTTGTTTTAATTGGTGATGTACTGCTGTAATCTCAGCCACTTGGGAGGTTGATTTAGGAGAACTGGGAGCTCCAGGTCAGCCTAGTCTACAGTAAAACCCACTCTCAACAAAGCAAAACCACAAAAGTAAACAAACAAAACACCTCTAGGACAGCTAGACATGGTAGCAAATACCCATAATCCCAACCTAGGGAGGCTATATGCAAAAAGATCCATAATCCAAGGTCATTGTCAACTACATTCTTCTTTCTATTCAAGACCAACATGAGCTACACATATCCTATCTTTAAAAAGAAAGGAAGGGGGAGAGGAAGGAAAAGGAAAATAAGGGGAAGGGGAGGAAAATCAAGGGAATGGGAAAATGATAAAGAAAGGGAAAGAGGAAAGGGAAAGAAAGAGGAGAAGAAGGAAAAAACACCCTAAGACAACCAGGAAGAGAAAGGTGATATAAAATGAAGATGTGTTGCAAACTCATAATACAACTATATTCCCAGACCACAGTTATTGTTATAATCTGCTTATGTCAGACTGGGATTAAAGTCAGGTGTAGTGGCACACGTCTGTAGTCCCAGCACTTGGGAGGTGAATGCAGAAGGATAAATTCAAGTTCATCTTATCCAAGTATGGGATACACAGATCCTGCCTCCAAAAACAGAAACACCCTAGGTCAACTACAAAGATACAGGTGAGATAAAGATGGAAACATGTTACAAACTACAAGTATTATACAAATTTATTCAGAAATCACTATTATTGCTACAATCTATTTAAGGTTGATTGGGACTGGGATCTGGGCTTCATGGAGTATGCCCACAATCCCAACACTTGGGAGGTAGAGGAAGCAGTTCAAAGTCATCCTCAGCTAGTGAGTTTCAGGACCCTATCTCCATAACCAAAAAGAGGGGTGTGAAAAGGGAGGAAGAAGAAAAGGAAAAGAGGAGGAGCTAAAATGAAATTCAGGCAGCCCCACTCTCAGGTTCAGTGGCAACTTACACAGATCTCGATGATAATACAATAACACTGGCAGCTTAGTGGAAAGGGAGACCTCTCCACTAGCCATTCACTCCAAAATTACTTAGGTAAAATGCTTTCTAAGCTCTTGAATGTAAGAAGATTTGAAAGACAAACTCCAGTTATCTAGTACATTGTATTGTTTTAACACAGCAAGTTTTATATACAACATTACAGAAAACACAAAAAGTTTCAATTTGTAAGTGGGGTGAAGTAAAAGTTCAGCCTAAATGAACTGTATAGAAACCAGGTCATATTTTCCCCATGAATTAAATGGTACCTAATAGCTGGGGGGTGGGAGGCTCACTGGTGGTAATGTTTAGCATAGGCAAGAACCCGAGTTCCATACTTAGTGACGTAAGAAAATGAAAGTATTTTCTATGTATCTTGTCTGACACAGAGCAAATATATGATTTTGTTGGGTGTGATGGACATCACTTGTAATCCCAACACTCAAAATGTTGAGGCAGGAGGATTTGGAGTTAGAGGCCAGCTTAGTTATAGGCTACATAGCAAGTTTAAGGCCAGCCTGGGCAACACAGAAAGGCTGTGGTGGGGAAGGGGATCAGCTAAATATGCCATGGTCTAAATATCCTCTATTTACAATCAAGTAAGGAACAGAAGAGAATACATGGACATCTCACCAGCTGGCCCTCTGAAGGTAGGGACTGCATGGATCAGGAAAAATGTTTTCAAGGATCTCCATTCATTAGGTCAAAAGAGGAAGCTGCTAAAGATTAAAGGCAGAGGTGATACAACAGTTGGGAGAGGTCATGTCACAGTCACATGGGGCAATGGATAGATATGAAGAGGGTCCCAGAAGACACAAACCTGTTTTCACACTCAGTGCTCCCCCCTGTCTTCACCTTGAGAAACAACCATCAGCAGTCCAAATTAGCTAAGGGATAATCAGCCCAAGACCCTCCATTTGCCTGTGACCCTTCTCCCAGTCACATAAGTTTCTAATGCTTTTAAAAAATCCCCTTGTCACAGAATCTTCACTCAGTGCCTCTGATCCCTGGCCAAACCCAAAAAGAAGAAAAAAAGTACCTATCCTTAGGTGCTTGGCTGTGCAGTGGCAGCCTATGCAGCCAGCAAGTACCAACTTCAGAATGGTGCTCGGGTCATGGTGTCTACAGGGACAAAAGCACATGCAACTCTTTAAAGAAACAAAATCATTTGACATATACAGGTCAACAGCCTGATATATAATGCACAGGAGAACAGCAGATAACTGGAGCTATGTATATAGATACATACATGTTAGTCAGCTTTCTGAAACTATGACAAATTGCCTAGGAGAACAAATTTAAAAAAAATGTATTGTCCTTATGGTAACTTGAAAGGCTGCCTCTGAGCATGTGACAAGGCAGCAAACAGAGCAGCAGAAGCACTTGGTAGAACGCATCTGTTCCCCTCAAGTCAGTCAAGAAGTGAATGAGGCAGAGCCTTGGGATTATCAACATTCCCTTCAAGGGCACACCCTCAATGGCCTATCTTCCTATTAATAGGTGCTACTTCCTAGAGGTTCCACCATCTCCTAATAGCACCATAGATCAGCAACTTTTAATACAGGAACCCCAGGGGACTTTAAGATCCAAACCATAACACTATGTTAACCAAAGACAAGCAGAAGAATGTAATGACACAGGTTATTTTGTCCAAATATTTGATTAGTAAAAAATTTTCGTGGAAAAATTGAATAGTAAAACAGAATACCTTACCTTAAAACAAACTTCTCAACCTAAGCACTGATAACATTTGGGGCTAGGTCATTCTTTGCTTTAGGCATAGTGGATGTCCTATACTACGTAGGCTGTTTAGTAGCATCACAAGCCTTCACCAGCTAGATACTACTATGTGCTCTCCAGACATTGTTTCATGTTTCCTGAGGGACACAATCACTCTCAGTGGAGAACCACTATGTGAAATAATTTATTAGAGCTAGCCAGAATGGTTCATGTGCAGCAGAAAACCAAAGCCAAGTCACTTCCCATGCACCATGGCAAGAAGTGGGGAGCCACCTGGGTGGCACAACTCAGCTCCCTTCTGGTCTGTAGCAGAATGAATTAAGTTTGGACAGGTCAGGGTGGGGTCATCATATTTAACACTGTTCTACCATTTCCAAGAAAAATAGGTCTTGATATTCTAGCCACCATGTATCCTGCTGTCACACACCCCAATAATGATGGGCACACTGTCTACTCATCACTGAAATGTACACTACTCTGGCTCTCTCATATTCAGTCTAAAGGACCCCAGTCCTTATGTATTGAGGATTGGTCCTACATGATGGAGCAATTTCGAGGTAACTAGGTCATGAGGGCTCTGACCTAACCATAAAAGAAGCCACTGGTGAGTTCATTATGTGATGTCATTACTGGGAGGTAAGGTGTAGTTTGAGAAAGGAGGTCATGCCCTGATGTATCATCTCCCTGATCCTGTGCTCCTTTTTCTGCTTCCTGGCTACTGTGAGGTGGATAGTTCTGCTCCACCACACCATTTTTATCATAACGTTTTGCCTTAACAGAGACCCAGAAACAACAGAGCCAGCTAACCATGGGCTGCAACCTCTGAAACTAGGATACATAATCAATCTTCCCCTCCACTGAGTTATTTTTATCACTGTCACAGTGACAAAACACAACCAACATCATTTTAAGGACGAAGACCAAATTTTATATTTTGTTTTCTCCCCCTCATGTACAGATGGCCCTCACCATACAATAGACACCATTTCTGGAAAGGCTGAAAAAAAGGGGAAAAGAATCAGCAAAGATGAAGTTCCTGAATATAGCCAGCATTCATCTTAGGATGATGAGGGGGAAGAAATGGGCAGGGCAGGGCAGGGCAGGGCAGGGCAGGCAGGGCAGGGCAGGGCAGGGCAGGGCAGGGCAGGGCAGGGCAGGCACAGCACGCACTCACGCACGACCATAGCTGTTCAAGTAGGTTTTCCAAATATCTAGACGCCAAACAGGCTTCCTACCCATCTAGTAACAATGCTTATCTTACTCCTAGGCAGTTCCCACAGATCTCTGGGTAGAGAGGAGTCAGGTCTTTTAAACACTTGCTTGCATAGAGATTGCTAGGATTACTGAAATCTGCAGTTTTCAAAGCACAAAGGCAATCTGGAAGAACAGATACACAATCGAGAGACAGGAAACGGAACTGCTGGGTGTTAGAACACAGAGTCCCAGCTGCTCGGGACACATGGCTGTTTATTTTTAATGGACATTCCCATCCTAGGGCTAGTTCAAAGGATGTGTTGCTCTTAAACAATTGAATGCACTGTGGCTGTGCACGTAAGAAGGAAAGAGGGAGGGGGAACTGAGCTATGGTGACTTCCCTTGAAGTAAATTCAGGCACCACCACCCCCAACCTTCCTCTTTCTCTTGAATACAGTATGATGTTCTTGCTAACCACAAAGACTATCTTTTATTGGGAAAACTTTTTGTTGATACTTGCTGTCAAAAACAAACATAAAAGAAAAAGCTCTTGCAATGCAAGTGTTTATGGGGTTAGAAGAATGGACACAAGTAAGGGATTGGGAATATAACACACAACCACAGGGCAATGGCATGATCTTCTCCTTAGGGGTACCGGGTGTCTCCAGCAACAGATTTTAGGGGGGACTCTGTTCTCAAATGTTTACATTGCTTTTCAAAATTAGTGGTTCCTCCATTCTATCCCACCCTGTAAAATCAGTATCATGTTGCTGGGCATGGTGGTACACATCTGTCATTCCACACTTGGGATACTAAGACAGGAAAATCATGAGATTGAGGCCAGCATGGGGTACATAGAGAGGCATTACCTTAAAAGGGGTTGATGGCTAGGGTCATAGCTCACTGCTAGAAGCTTTACTTTACTTTCAATCCCAGTAATACAAAATTAAAACACAAAAGTTAAAGAACCATAGAATCATGTCCAACTTATTGTCAGCTGTAAATACTCACACAGGAACCCAGCACCCCAAGGTGCTCAAATCCCTTAATAGAATGGTTATAAAGAAAAATAAGGTGTGTCTCACTTTCCCTTGCAATTTTCTTTTTCTTGGATTTACCATTCAAAGGTTCAGTTGACCTTTCCCTGGAGCTTGATTCATGTCCAAGTTCCTTCCCTGTGATCCTTGATTGTGTCTTTTGGAAGTCTTCCCTTTCCCTCCCTTATCACTAGTATTAAATTCTCTGTTAGCTTCCAACTCTGGTCTTTCCAGTGTCTGAATCCCTTACAGGGAGAAAGTGTCCATTAGACAGAGAAGAGCAGAAAGTAACTAGAAGCTGCAGAGCAGAGCCTTAGTCTCTACAATTAAAGGGCAGGGATGTCTGGGGCCATCTCTTTGCACTGGCCTTGAACTAAGACAGTATGCCCATGGATGTGGCAGCTATTTGGCAACAGGGAAGACGTGAAGGGCTATAGGTCCAGATATGGCATGGCCATAGGTCTGGACAAATCACCAGGGAAAACTCTGAAACGCCAGGAAACTCTCTGGTCCAGGATTCCCAGTATCTGCCTGAAAAGAGGTAGTAAAAATAGCTCTTTCCAGAAAAGACTGATGTTTCAAATGGTTCTTAACTCCATTTACTTGATGTATGTTTGTTTGTTGGAGGTCATGGTATCACTCTGTAGCCCAGGCTTGCCTCAAACTCCTGATCCTCTCACCTTAGCCTCTGAAGGGCTGATATTACCCCATGCCCAGCTTACATATTCATTTTTCAATTTTTTATTTTTCTATTTATTGGAGACAGGATCTCATGCAACCCAAGCTGACCTGGACCTCACTGTGTCGCTGAGGTTGACTTTCAATTTCTGCATCTCCTTTCTCCACCTCCAGAGAGATGAGATTAAAGCTATACAACACCAAGCCTGGCTTAAATATCTTTTCCAATAAACTCAACACCAATGAGAATAGTTTTATATGGTAAAACTTTGCTTGCTTTTATAAATAGGAAGAACTATGAAAGAGCAAAACCTATTATTGTGGCTGAGAAAAAAAAGCAAAGGAAATATTGTTAGTTTTGCTTTCTGTAAGAGACATATTCAGTTAAGTGTGTGCTGAACATAGAAGATGCTTTAGGGTCTCCTCAGTATCACCAATAAATAAGTAATAAAAGTAGACATTTACCCTACACCCACCACCTCCAATGGCATTATTGTTAGTATTTGGGCATCTGCACTGACCTGCCCTTGGGGTTCTGACAGCATACATCCTCAGCTGCAACCACCTTTGCACATTCACTATGTTCCCTTTTAAAAGAGACCTGCCTACCTCCCATCCTTCTCTCTCCCCCCTCTCTTATATCTCTCCCTTTCTCTGTTTGTCTGTCCCTCTCTCCCACTCTCTCTTTGTTCCTTTTTCCTCTCTCTTGTTGCTCTCCTGTCCTTGGAGGCTGATCTTCCCCCTCCCCTTTAACATTTTATGATCCCAGTCCCTAATAATAATAGTAAAATTCTCTGCTTGAACCCTGTCACATGGTGTCTTTCTCTAGCTCCCTGCTTTTCTTTTTCTTTTTTCCTTTTTGGTTTTTCAAGACAGAGTTTCTCTGTATTGCTTTGGAGGTTGTCCTGGAACTCTCTCTTTAGACCAGGCTGGCCTCAAACTCACATAGATCTACTTGCCTCTGCCTCCTAAGTGCTGGGATTAAAGGCATGCACTACCACCTCCTGGACAGCGGCTTTTCTTAAATTACAACAGGTATTACAATTCTATTTTCATCCAATGCCTATATTTCCTGCAAACAAGGAAATGTATAGTTGTCTCTGGTATCCAATGCAGGGGGACAGTATTCCCAGGCTCCTCTGTGGATACCATGGTCTGAGGATTATCATTTCCCTTGTATACTATGGCACAGTGCATACATACAGTCTATTCGTGTCCTATCATATACTTTAACTCATCTGTGAATCCATCAATAATATCCAATACAATGTAAGTGCCATGTACATAGTTGTACTATGTTGTTCAAGGACTAAAAACAAGACAAAAAAGTTGCCAGGCAGTGGTGGCACACGCCATTAATCCCAAAACTTGGAAGGCAGAGGCAGGCGGATCTCTGTGAGTTCGAGACCAGCCTGGTCTACAAGAGCTAGTTCCAGGACAGCCTCCAAAGCCACAGAGAAACACTGTCTCGAAAAAAAACCAAAAAAAAGAGGGAAATGTCTGTACATGTTCAAAACAATTTTTTTCGAAAATATTTGTGATTCATGGTTGTTCACTTCCAGTTACTATGGAATCAATGGATACAGAGTGTCAATCATAAAGAACTTAAACAATATCATGGAGATAGGTAGTAAGAGTTAACAGGCTTGAGTGCAGTTGCTTTAAGAGCAATGGGAATACATTAAGTCAGGGTTTGTTTAAGAAAGCTAACACAGTTCTCATCTCAACAGTATTATTTATCCAGACCAAAATGATACCAGAATCAAACAAAAATATCATAACGACTATCTAAGCTATAACTCTTCTCTGTCACTTAAAACACAGCAAGGTACTTAAAATTTATGCCACACTAACCAAGACTAAACAAAAACCAGACACCCTATGCTGACTTGTTCAGCAGCCAACTCTCCTACGGAAAAATCTTAATTCCTTAATGATATGTTTATTTCCTCTAAGTTCATCCACAGTTTGGGTAGATACAAAATGAAAACTGGGGTTAAAGAGATGGCTCAGCAGTTAAGAGTGCTTATTGCTCTTGCAAAGGTCTTGAGTTTGATTTCCAGCACCTACTGCAAGTGGCTCATAACTACCTGTAATTCTAGATCCAGAAAATCCAACATCCTCTTCTGGCCTCTGTTAGCAACTTCTCCCATGTATGCGCAAGCACGCATATAAAATGACTTTTTAAAGGAAACTTATATAAGTATATAAATTTAAAATGACTTAATTTCTTTTATAGGTATCATCTCAACCTCAGCTAAACAAACATGAACAATTTGAAGTTTCAGCTGTGCTTTGGGGAAGCAGATGACCTTCCTTCCAAGGGGATGGCAGAAGTTGCTGAGTAACCTACCTCTATTTCCTCAAATGTTACAGCTTGGGTTATAACACTTAAGTGGGATATACTTGGGTTATAATGGACATAAATTTGCAAAGCAAGGAGACAAATCCCTCAACACACACACACACACACACACACACACACCTACCTCACACTTATGTGAATCAAGAATTGCACTATCATTTCTTTTGGGCTTAAAATTCTTGACAAAACAAAGCTGAAGCCTCAAAGCAATTTCTGGTTCTTTTCATTTTTTGTTCTAATCTGGAAACAGCCTTATCTTATTCTGTGTCCTTTTACTAACAAAATTTCCATGCATAACTATATATTCATCTGCTAGGATTAACATGGAAATATATGGGGGTATTTATCATTGTTCAAAATGGAATACAGACTGTTTTTGCGATTGACCATAAATTTTTCTTTCAGCCCAGTGTGGTGGCTTACACCAGCACCAGTAGTCTGAGCTTCTCAGGAGGCTAAGGCCAGAAGACTGTAAGTTCAAGGCCAGCATGGGCTACATAGTAAGACACTGTCTTTAAAAAAATCACCTCAAAATTTTAAATATGACAGTTGAACAAGATTTTTCTCTCAATTCTATAGGAAAATAAAATGATGATCATAAAGATAAGTGACTTACTGTGACCGTTAATATGCATATGAGGCTTCCATGACAACAGGAAAACAAGAATATATGCCTTTCAAATGGAAGAAAATGCAGAGTAACAAATCTCTACCAGTCAGACTCTTTCTCATCTAAACTCAGGTCTCAGACTGTGTGACATGGGGATGAGACAGAATATGGGCTCCTGCCATACACATAATCTATCCGTTTTAGAGAGAAGGCATCCACAACAGAAGCATCAGCAAAGTGTATCAGAATCCAAGGTGACAATGACAGATAGGAGTAACCTTTTCTAATTTAGGGTATAAATGGTCTTACTGTAAATTTATTTGATAAAGAAAACATAGTACAGAGTCTCTAGTGTCAACCTCATTATTCATGTTCAATATACAATTTGTTCTGTAACAATATGATTTACAATAAATAGATTTCCCAGGAAACCATCAAGGTTACAAGTGAAAATGCTGATTCTGGTTCACAGTATGACACCTTCATCATTGAGTATTAGTGTGACTAGCATAGCTTGTACCCTACTTCCTCCTACATTAGTTAACACCCAAGTTATTCAGCAGCCAGTCTGTAACTGAATTAAGACTCAGTTTAATTTATGATGGGCACAAGTTTGCAGAGCAAGACAAAAAGAGGAACCAATGCATCCTCATGCTTACATATCAGCGAAGTGTCTGATTAAAATCTAAACAGCACCAACCATACTAAGAAGAACATTGAGACACAATATTCCAACAGAGGAATTCCTTAAAAGGTGGTAGGCAGAATTAGAATGATGGGTTAACAGATCATCTCCTCCTTTCCTTCATATGGCTGGAGATTACAAAGGCAGGTGGATCTCTGTGAGTTCAAGGCCAGCCTGTTCTACAAAGTGAGTTCCAGGACAGCCTCCAAAGCTACAGAGAAACCCTGTCTCAAAAAAAAAAAAAAAAAAAAACAAACAAACAACAACAACAACAACAAAAAACAAGTGTGTTCACTCTGTACAAATTCACCAAGATCTATGCTCATGTTGCAAACATTTTTCTGGATGGTGATTTTATCTCAAGAAAAAAGAAAATTTATTATTTCTTCTATAAGCTTAATTATGTCACTGAAAAAAGGATATGTTGTAGAATAAAGAGAGAAGGGGGAGGTATGTTGAAGCCTCTGCTCCAGAACATGTAAAGGTAGCCTTATTTAGACACAGGCTCATTGTGGATGTAATTAGTTAAGATGAGGTCATCCTAAATTGCTATAAGAGTGGAACTCAGACATAAATGCATGGTAGATGCATGATGGAGGTAGAGACTAAGGAGCCACAAACTAAAGGATTTCTAGGTCCACAAGAAGCTAAAAGAGGCAGAAAGGACTTCTGTCTGAGCAGCCAGAAAGGGTGTGGCCCTGTTGACACTGATTTTGGGTATCTAGCTTCCAGAATTTCAACTATGTATTTAGTGTGAGACAGTAAACCTTTATTGGTCAGGGATGGGGCTCAGTATAGAGTAATTGACGTACATGTTGAAAGCCTTAGGTAATATCACTAGCAATGTAAAAATAAGTAAACATTTGTTTTAAAAAAGATTTCTTTTTACTGCTAACTATATATCGTAGTACTTGGTCACCCCTCCCACTGCCTGGCAGGTAGATTTAGTGTTCATGGCCCTCCTGCCTACAGCAGGAATGATTGGCACCCTCTTACCATCTTAGTTTCTTGTACTCAAGAAACTAACAAACACAAGTCTTCTTTTTAAGAAAAAAACTACAATCTCGAGAGACCCTGACTCTGCTGAGATCGCTAGGCTATTCCGGCGCCCACAGAGAGCAGAGGCGAGCTGCTTTGGCCCCTGCCTTGGGCCCACTTCTGCCTGCCCACTCTGGGAAAGCCTGCCCCGGGGTCTTCAGGCAGACTGAATTCGGTCCCTGAGGACCCAGGGACCCTGACTCTGCTGAGATCACTGGACTACTCTGCCCCCAGGCAGTGCAGAGAGTGCAGAGGTGTGCTGCTTTGGCCCCTGACTTAGGCCCAACTTCTGCCTGCCCACTATGGGAACTACTGCCCAGGGGCCTGCAGGCAGGACAGCTCGACTCCTGAGGTCCAAGCAACCCAGAGTCTGTTGATATCTCTGTGCTAGTCCTGCTCTGGCCCACCTGGAGAGCAAGTACCTCAGACCTGCCTGCACCCACCTTAAGACCCATCAGAGTATCGGAGCCAATTGCACCCACCTGAAGAGAACACTGGACCCATACACACCAGGAAAGGAAGTGACACCACCTGCACCCACTGGAAGAAGAGATGGGAAGACGACAATATAAGGACACATCCAACAACAGGAAAACCAATAGGACACCACCAGAGTCTAGGGACTCTACACCAGCAACATGAACATCCCAACACAGATGAAGCAGAAGACAGCAACCTTAAAAACAACTTCATGCAGATTATAGAGACCCTAAGAGAGGAAATCAGAAAATCTTACAGAGAAATGGAAGAAAAGACAACCCAAAAGATGCAAGAAATCAAGGAAAGCAAAAAAAAAAAAAAAAAAAGCCAAGAAAATACAATTAAACAGCAGAAGGAAACAGTTCAGGACATGAAAACTGAATTAGAGACAATAAAGAAAACACAAACTGAGGGAATGCTGGAAGTGGAAAAGCTGAGTAAACAATCAGGAACCACAGATGCAAGCATAACCAACAGAATACAAGAAATGGAAGACAGAATCTCTGACGCTAAAGACAAAGTAGAGGATTTAAATTCATCAAGCAAAGAAAATCTGAAGCCTAACAAATCCATAACACAAAATATCCAGGAAATATGGGACACCGTGAAAAGACCAAACCTAAGGATAAAAGGTATAAAAGAAGGTGAAGAAACCCAACTCAAAGGTACAGAAAACATATTCAACAAAATCAGGAAGAAAACTTTCGAAACCTAAAGAAAGACATGCCAATGAAAGTACAAGAAGCCTACAGAATGCCAAATAGAGTGGACCACAAAAGAAAGTCCCCTCATAACATAATAAGTAAAACACCAAACATACAGAATAAAGAAAAAATATTAAGAGCAGCAAGGGAAAAAGATCAAGTAACATATAAAGGCAAACCTATCAGAATTACACCAGACTTCTCCATGGAAACTCTGAAAGCCAGAAGGACTTGGTAAATATTCTACCAACTCTGAGAGAACACTGGTGTCAGACCAGACTACTATACCCAGCAAACATTTCAGTCACTATAAATGGAGAAAACAAGACATTCCATGACAAAACCAGATTTAAACAATATGTAACCACTAATCTAGCCCTACAGAAAGTACTGGAAGGAAAACCCAAACCTAAGGAAATTAACTACATTCATATAAACATAGGCAATAGATAATCCCACTTTACGAAAACCAAAAGAAAAAGCAGGGTAAATCCATATACAATACCACTACAAAAAATAAAAAAGAAACAAGAATAAATACTCAATGGACCTTATTTTCCATCAATATTAATGGTCTTAACTGGATTATAAAAAGACACAGGCTAACAGATTGGATACGAAGACAGAATCCATCCTTCTGCTGTATACAAGAAACACACCTCTAATTCAAAGACAGACGTTATCTCAGAGTCAAGGGTTGGGATAAAATATGCTAATCAAATGGACCCAAGAAATGAGCTGGGGTAGCTATCCTAGTATCTAACAAGTTATACTTCAAACTAAAATCAATCAATAGAGATAAAGAAGGCCATTTCATATTCATCTCAGGAAAAATCCAACAAGAAGACGTCTCAATTCTAAACATCTATGTCCCAAATACAAAGGCACCAACAATCGTACCCACACATCTATGAAAACCTGATTTTTGACAATCCAAATTTATATGATGGAACAAAGAGAACATCTTCAACAAATGGTGCTGGCATAACTGGATGCGGACATGTAGAAGACTACAGATAGAACCAAGCCTATTGCCATGCACAAAACTTCAGTCAAAATGGATCAAAGACCTCAACATAAACCCAGCCACACTGATCCTATTAGAAGAAAAAGTGGGAAATACCCTTGAATTAATCGGTATAGGAGACTGCTTCCTGAACATTACTCCAGTCGCACAGACACTGAGATCAACAATTAATAAATGGGACCTCCTGAAACTGAGAAGCTTCTGTAAGGCAAATGACACAGTCAGCAAAATGGCAGTCCACAGACTGGGAAAAGATATTCACCAACCCCACATCTGACAGAGGGCTGATCTCCAAAATATACAAAGAACTCAAGAAGCTATTCTCGAAAACACCAAACAATCCAATTAAAAAGTGGGGTACAGAACTAAATAGACAATTCTCAATAGAGGAATCTAAAATGGCTGAAAGACACATAAGAAAGTGTTCAACATCCTTAGCCATCAGGGAAATGCAAATCAAAACAACTCTGAGATACCATCTTACTCCTGTCAGAATGGCTAAAATCAAAAACACCAATGACAGTTTATGCTGGAGAGGATGTGGAGAAAGGGGAACACTTCTCCACTGCTGGTGGGAGTGCCAACTTGTACAGCCACTTTGGAAATCAGTATGGTGACTCCTCAAGAAAATGGGAATGAGTCTACCACAACATCCAGCAATTCCACTCTTAGGTATATACCCAAAAGAAGCACATTCATATAAGGACATCTGTTCAACGATGTTCATAGCAGCTCTATTTCTAATAGCCAGAAACTGGAAGCATTGTAGATGCCCCTCAACTAAAGAATGGATAGAGAAAATATGGTACATTTACACATTGGAGTACTACACACTGAAAAAAAAACAATGGAATCTTGCAATTTGCAGGAAAATGGATGAAACTAGAAAAAAACATTCTCATCAAGGTAACCCAATCACAAAAAGACAAACATGGTATGTACTCACTCATATGCGGAAATAGAGTAAAGGATTTCCAGCCTACAATCCACACTGCCAGAGAAGCTAGTAAACAAGGAGGACCCTAAGAAAGACATACATGGTCCCCTGGAGAAGGGAAAAGGGTCAAGATACCCTGAGCAAATTGGGAGCCGGGGAAGAGGGGGAGGGAGCTAGGAGAATGAGACGAGGAGAAAAGGAGGGATGCAGAGGACATCAGGGAGCAGAAAGGTTGAGTCGGGGGAAGAATATAAGATAACAAGAATGAAGATAAGGGGGAGACATTTTAGGTTTACAGAGAAATCAGGCACTAGGGAAATGTCTGGAGATCTACAAAGATGGGAACAGCTAACAATTTAAGTAACAGAGGAGACGCTACCTTAAATGCCTTGCCCTAATAATGAGATTGATGACTGACTTATATGACACCCAATAGCCTTCATCTAGCAGCTGGTAGAAGTAGAAGCAGACACCCACAAATAATCACTGAACTGAACTGGAATCCAGATGCAGAGAAGGACAGGTGAAGAGCAAAGGGGTCTAGACCAGGCTGGTGAAACCCACAGAAACAGCTGACCAGATCATCAGGGAACTCTTGCTCCCCAGACTGATAGCTGGGATACCAGCATGGGACTGATCCAGACCCCAGGAACATGGTTTTCTGTGAGGAAACCTTGGAAATCTACAGGACCTCCTGTAGTAGTTCAGTACTTATCCCTAGCATAGGTGTGGACTTTGGGAGACCATTCCACATAGAGGAATACTCCCTGAGGCAAGACACACAAGGGGTGGGCCTAGGACCTATCCAAAGGATACAATAGACTCTGATGACCCCCTATGGAAGGCCTCACCACTCAGAGGGAGCAGAAAGGATACGTGATAGGTAGGGTTTTAGTTGGGGGGAGGTTGGCAGGGGGGGACTGGAGGGAAAAGGGAACTGGGATTTTCACATAAAAACAATCCTGTTTCTAATTCAAATAAAAAAATCTGAAAACAAATAAAACAATCTCACTGAGAAGTGCACCTTTTTTTCTTTTACTTTTGAGATAGATGTAGTAGCCCAAGTTAGCCTTGAACTCACTCTGTCACTCAGGATGGCCTTAAACTTCTCAATTACTGGAATTACAGATGTGTACCACCTGCCCAGCTTAGATTCTAAATCTTGTAGATTATTTTAACTTGCATGTCAAACATACAGAGTGAATCAAATGGTAGGTCTGTATCATCTACTATCAAAAAGTTGCTGAATGCACACCCCTGTAGTCCCAGCATCCCAGAGACTGAGACAAGAATATCACAAACTAGAGGACAGCACAAACTGCAAATCTGAAAGCTTGTTTCCACAAAAAGCATAGTCCTTGCACAGGCACCCTGCCACAAACTGAAAAGCAGGTAAATTTCTACTTTTATCAATGTTATAAAACTCATGGCCCTTATCCCCAAAGTGGTAAGTTCAACCTAGACTGTTTTCAAGACCTTTGGCTTTAAGATTTTGGAACTATAATAGCTCTTTTATGGGTCAAATTCAACCACATTTAGGACTGGAATTCATGAAGACTGTTTTCATAGTAATAAAATGTGGCAGGTGATGAGACGGGGATGTTGTATAACGAGAGAAAAAGTTTTATATGCACACCCTGCTTAAGGCAAGCCTTCAAAGTGACGGCAATAAGAATGAATGAATCCTCACATGCTACACAGAATCAGCAAAGCTAGGCAGAATCCAGATAGAAAGTTCCCATTGGTGGTTTGGGAATCAGAAAGCAGTACATTGTACTCACTGTCCAGTCAAAATACAAAGAAGAGTGATAAGCCTTCTTCCTCCATGATTCATTCATTTTATTGCAGTTCTGATAATTGATTCCAGGGACTAGATTCGATTCCAGGAGTACATACATCCAGGCCAGCCCCAAAAGGACTGACAAGGAAACTGCACTATATTCCCAGCTCTAAAAGACAGTTCTTTAAATCAGAGAAGAGAAAAACATAATTCATTAAATGTTCCATTTACAGCTTTAGCTGATGTGCTGCTGGGAGGTTGGTTACCTGGAGGTTTTTTGTTTTGTTTTGTTTTGCTTTGTTTTGTTTTTCTGACAACCTTCATAAACCTTTTCATGGGCACTAACCTGCTCCAAAGTTTTTTGAATTGCTCAGCCAGATACTAGTCATGCTTTGCATTCCAATATATCTTGATCAACTTCACGAGAGACTGCTTTTAATGAGCCAGTCCTTTCTTCTGGACAATAACATTTTTTGAGGAGGCAGTGGGGCTGGGCATTAGAACTCAAACCTTCACACATGTTAAGCAAGCATGCTACCACTGAACTATACCCCAGCCCTCAGACCATAACTCATTAAAGGGACAGAAGCTTTCTTTCCAATACAGTAAACACTTCTCAACTGAAAACTAGAAGCTGAAAAGGTAAAACAGACTTCACTCAGGAAACACCCTCTGCAGTTAAATGCTAATCTAAATGCTTGATTATTGATTAACAGTCTTATGATCAAATAAAGTTTTGAATTTTCTATCTGTTCAAAAGGAAGACAGAAGTAGTGTCATCAGACAGAAGCTAAAATAACATAATGAAATCCAACAGAGAACACTGCAACATTTTTACAGAGTGGGTGGTGTTTACTTTCTAGGTGCCTGTGTGTGCTCCTGGCAAAGCACTGTTACCACACAGATACATTACACATGAAAAGTAATTGTAAGAATGGCTGAGGAACCCAATCATCTTAGGAGCCAGTCCTGACTAGTTTCTGTCTAAACACCAGCTGCCCATTATGCTACCTAGCTCTTCAGGGATTTTGTCTACTTAATTATTGAAAGTGCCAACTGAGAACAACCCCAAAAGACTCACTTGTCAAAAGGAAGGCAGACTCTACTAAAATCATAGTCTGCAGCACTCTCAGAAGGCTGCAATACATGAAAAAAAGAAGAAGAAAAGGGCAAACCAGACATGTTCCAGGACAGAATCTGACTAGGTGAAATATGGACATTAAGTTTTGTGAACCTGCTGCCATCTTTCTTCCTTCTCTCTCTGTGCAAAAAGCAAAGTCCTACTAGTTGAAGACACAAAATAAGGACCTAAGATGCTTTAGCCAGTGTACTAGTTTGCTTTCAATTGCTATGATAAAACACCATGATCAAAAGCAGTCTGAGGGGAAAAAGATTTACTTGGCTTACAGTATTTCAGTCACTGTTAAGACAAGAATTCAAGGCTGGAATCAGAAGAACTGAAGCAGGTATAACCAGTCAAAACACAGCTTATTGGCTTACTCCTCATAGCTTACTTTCTTCTTATACAACCCAGGACTACCTGCCTAGTGGTGGCACTGCCCACAGAGGATAATGCAAAATCCAGATAAATCTCCAGACAGTGATCTATGAAGGGAAAAAACCCACTTCAAAGGTTCTCATCCTGCATTATCCCACTCACATAATATTCTTGGAACAATACAGTTACAGAAATGAGAGCAGGACATGAGGAGTGGTGGTGGTAGTGGCAGAAAGCGGACTGACTATAAGAGAGCAAAAGAGAGGTGAAGTCCTTGTCCTCGTAGGGATGGAAATGCCCTGCATATGACCTCTATGCACTTCAATATCTTGATGTGATACTGTTGTTATGGTGCTACAAGGAGAACCGAGGTGACAAGTCCACGGCATCTCTCCCCATCTTCACAATTACATGGAATCTACCATCTCAAAGTGAATAGTTTTAATTTTAAAACAAAAAGGAACTACCAAAGAGAAGGTTAAGAAATCAAGCAGGACACCTGCTAGTACAGTAGGGGACTAACTAAGAAGACCCCAGCTTTCTTCTCTCTTGCAAAGCACCACTACTTCCCATCCTCATTCCAAAGTCTCAAATCTGAATACCCGGAAACACATTTTACCTGTCTCCCAGTCCCAGATGCCAAGACACCAGTATAAAAAACACAGTCAACAACAGGCACAACAATATGTCAATGCCTCCACTAGAGCCCAGCAACCTTACCACATCAGGCCCTAAATAGTCCAACATAGCTGAAGCCCAAGAAAAAGACCTTAAAACAGCTTTTATAAATATGATAGAGGTCTTTAAAGAAGAAATATAGATCCCTTAAAGAAATCTAAGAAAACACAAACAGTGGAAGGAAATGAATAAAACTATTCAAGACCTGAAAGTAGAAATAGAATCAATAAAGGAAACCCAAATTGAGGGAAATCTGGAAATAAAACATTTAGGGACTCAACCAGGAAACTCAAGAGAGAAGCTTCACCAACAGAATACAGGAGATGGAAAAAGAGAATCTGAGGCATTGAAGACACTATAGAAAAAAATAGGTACATTGGTCAAAGAAAATATTACATTGAATAAACTCCTGACACAAAACATCCAGGAAATCTGGGACACCATGAAAAGACCAAATCTAAGAATAGGAATAGAGGAAGGAGAAGAATCCCAGCACAAAAGCACAAAACATATTTTCAACAAATCATAGAAGAAAATTTCCTTAACCTAAAGAAGATTAATATCAAGGTACAAGAATTAGAAAGAATACTAAATAGATTGTGTCAGAAAAGAAAGTCCCCTTGGTACATAATAATCAAAACACTAAACATACAGAACAACGAAAGAATATTAAAAGCTGCAAGTGATAAAGATCAAGTAACATATACAGGCAGAACCTATTAGAATTACACCTGACTTCTCAATGGGTACTCTAAAAGCCAGAAGGGCCTGGACAAATGTGCTGCAGACTCTAAGAGACCACAGACCTCAGCCCAGACTGCTGTACCCAGTAAAACTTTCAGTAATCGTGTGAAAATAAGATATTCCATAATGAAACAAAATTTAAGCAATATCTATCTACAAATCCAACCCGACAGAAGGTGGTAGAAGGAAAACTCTAACCTAAAGAATTTAACTATGTAAAAGAAAACACAATAGATAATCTCAGAAGGGAATTGCATGAGCAGGATCACACTTTCTCTCTCTCTCTCTCTCTCTCTCTCTCTCTCTCTCTCTCTCTCTCTCTCTCTCTCTCTCTCTCTCACACACACACACACACCATAACAGGAGTCAACCAGCACTCTCTGGTTATTGATATCTCTCAACATCAACAGACTCAATTCCGCAACAATAGACACAGTCTAAGATGTGAAAACAGGATCCACCTTTTACAGAATCCAAGAAACAAATCTTAACATCAAAGATAGACTATCACCTCAGGATACAGAACTGGAAAGAAGCCAGCTGGTGTAGCTATGTTAATACCTGACAAAATATACATCAAACCAAAACTAATGAGAAGAGATAAGGTAGGGCACTACATACTCAAAGGAAAAATCCATCAAGAGGACATTTCAATTCTTAACATCTATACCCCAAACACAAGTGCAACCAAATTTGTAAAGAAACACTACTACAACTTAAATCACATACTGACTCTCACATACTGATAGTGGAAGATTTCAATACCATACTCTCACCAATGGATCAGTCATCCAGACAACAACTAAACAGAGAAATGGTCAAGTCACACAAAAACAGCCAGTACAACCCCTTGTCAATCTGACAGGCAAATACATCACTATTAAGCCACATCCCTTCCTTTCTTATTCATCCCCAAGATCTCACATTAAAATCATAGTTTTTAAAGTTCTGCAGTATTTACCAATTCAAGCACATTAAACTTTCAGTCTCTCTAAAATATCCAATGCCTTTTAAAAGTTCAAGTCTTTCAGATGTGGACTCCTTTAAAAATTAAAATTAAATATCTTCTTCAACAGGGAAGAACCAGGGCATCATCACAATCTGAATCAAGCAAAACCAAACTCCAACAGCATAAATAACTCCATGTCCAATTATCTGGGATCTACTTATGATCTTCTGGACTCCTCCAAGGGGATTGGGCCACTTCTCCAGCTCTGCCCTCTGCACAACACAGTTTATCTTCTAGGTTCTGGCTGGTGACACACCACTGATGCTACTGTTTTTTGTGGTCTTCACATAGTATTGGCATCTCCAAAATGCTGGGGTCCCTTGTTTCAACTAGGCTGCACTTTCAGCTCTCATAGGCTCTCTTCAAAGTGCCAAGCCACAGGTGCTCTCCATGATCCCTTCATGCTTTCAAAACCAGTACCACCTGGGTGACGCTTACACATTACCAAGTCTGGCTGCCAGCATAGGGTGCAACCTTGGCTGCCTCTGGAACACAGCTTCTCTGTGCTCTCAGGAAATACTTCCCAGAAGATTTCACCTCAGTGACTCTGGTCTCTTCTTTCTTT
Organism: Cricetulus griseus; assembly: GCF_003668045.3. Taxonomy (NCBI): domain Eukaryota; kingdom Metazoa; phylum Chordata; class Mammalia; order Rodentia; family Cricetidae; genus Cricetulus; species Cricetulus griseus. The sequence goes on along the minus strand of NC_048604.1, from coordinate 106,499,762 downwards.
TCTTTTTCTTATATTTTTTTTATTTTATTTATTTATTATGTCTTCTGCCTGCATGTCAGCAGAGGGCACCAGATCTCATTCAAGGTGGTTGTGAGCCACCATGTGGTTGCTGGGAATTGAACTCAGGACCTCTGGAAGAAGTCAGTGCTCTCAACCCTGAGCCATCTCTCCAGCTCCTCTGGTCTCTTCTTAATCACCACTCCAGCCAACCAACATCAAGCATCCTAGCAAAGCAAAATTTTGCTTTAGTAGTTCTGGTATCTTGTTAATCATAGCTGATTTTTCAGCCCCAGCTAACCAGAACCACAGGCTCTTAATTCAAAATAACAAATGGCCCTGATAGTCTTTAAACTTCCCTCTAAATTTCACAAGCCAGGCCTCTATCTTCTGTACTGCTCTTAACATTATTTGTCAAGTTCCTACAGAACAACCCACAGAGCTCTTAATACTCAATGGCTCTTCTAGCCCAAAGTTCCAAAGTCCTTCCACAATCCTCCCAAAAACATGGTCAGTTCTATCACCAATTTGTCTTAGGGTTTCAATTGCTGTGAGGAAACACCATGACCAAAAAGCAAGTTGGGGAGGAAAGAGTTTATTGAGCTTACACTTGAGCATTGCTGTTCATCACTGAAGGAAGCTGGGACAGGAACACAAACAGGGCAGAAGGTGATGCAAAGACCATGGAGGGGTGCTGCTTACTGGCTTGCTTCCCCATGGCTTGCTCAGCCTGCTTGCTTATAGAACCCAGGACCACCAGCCCAGGGATGGCACTACCAACCATGAGCTGGGCCCTCCCCCACTGATCACTAAATGAGAAAATGCATTACAGCTACAACTAGATTTCATCAAGGCATTTCTTCAACTGAAGCTCCTTCCTCTGAAGACTCACTTGTGTCAAGTTGACACATAAAACCAGCCAGAGAGCTAAGCAAGCAAGTGAAAGACTTGTATAATAAAAGCTTCATGTCAATGAAGAAAGAAATTGAAGATATCAGAGGATGGAAAGATCTCCTATGCTCATGGATCAATAGGATTAGCATAGTTAAAATGGCCATCCTACCAAAAGCAATTTACAGATTCAATGCAATCTCCATCAAAATTCCAACACAATTCTCCACAGATCTTGAAAGCACTATTTTCAGCTTCATGTGGAAATACAAAAAACGCAAGATAGCCAAAAAAAATCCTAAATAATAAAAGAAATGCTGGAGGTATCACCATGTCCAATTTCAAGTTGTACTCTAAAGCTACTATAACAGAAACAGCATAGTACTGGTACAAAAGCATACCTGTTGATAGATGGAATAGAAGTGAAGTCCCAGACATAAATCCATACACTATGGACACCTGGTTTTTTTTTTTTTATAAAGATGCCAAAATTACACACTGGAAAAACACCTTCAACAAATGGTGCTGGAATTCCACTCTTAGGAATATACCCAAAAGAAGCACATTCATACAACAAAGACATCTGTTCCACAGCAGCATTATTTGTAATAGCCAGAATGTGGAAGCAAGCTAGATGCCCCTCAACTGAAGAATGGATAGAGAAAATGTGGTACATTTATACAATGGAGTACTACTCAGAGGAAAAAAAATGGAATCTTGAAATTCGAAGGCAAAAATGGATGGACCCAGAAGAAACCATTCTGATCGAGGTAACCCAGTTACAGAAAGACAAACAGGGTATGTACACCATATATGGATTTGTGGCATAGAGTAAAGGATTACCATCCCACAATCCACACCACCAGAGAAGCTAGGAAACAAGGAGGACTCTAAGAGAGACATACATGGTTCCCCAGAGAAGGGGAAAGGGACAAGATTTCCTGAACAAATTGGGAGCATGGGGGGAGAGGAGAAGGAGCTAGGAGAATGAGAAGGGGAGAAGAGGAAGGGTGAGGAGGACATGAGGGAGCAGGAAGTTTGAGTTGGGAAAAGAATAGAAGAGAGCAAGAAAGGAGATACCATAACACAGGGAGACATTTTAGGTTTAAAGAGAAATCAGGCACTAGGGAAATGTCTGGAGATTTACAAAGATGACACCAACTAACAATCTAAGCAACAGAGGAGAGGCTACCTTAAATGCCCTCCCCGGATAATGAGACTAACTTATATGCCATCCTATAGCCTTCACTCAGCAGCTGGTGGAAGTGGAAGCAGACACCCACAGCTAAACACTGAACTGAACTGGAATCCAGTTGCAGAGAAGGAGGAGTGATGAGCAAAGGGGTCAGACCAGGCTGGTAAAACCCAGAGAAACAGCTGACCTGAACAACAGGAGCTCTTGGTCCCCAGACTGGTAGCTGGGAAACCAGCAATGGACTGATCTAGACCCCATGAATGTGGGTGTCAGTGAGGAGACCTCGGAAATCTATGGGGCTCTTGTAGTAGATCAGTACTTATCACTAGCACAGGAATAGACTTTGGGAGCCCAATCCACATAGAGGGTACTCCCTGAGCCTAGATACAAGGGGGAGGGCCTAGGCCCTATCCCAAAGGATATGACAGACTCTGAAGACCTCCTATGGTAGGCCTCACTCTCCCTGGGGTATGGGTATGGGATAGGTAGGGTGTTAGCTGGAGGGAGCAGGGGAGGAGGGGAGGCAGAGGGAACCGGGATTGACATGTAAAATAATCTTGTTTCTAATTTAAATAAAAAATGGAGAGAGAAAAAAAAAACAAGAAAAAAATGGTGCTTGTAAACTTGATGGCCGCATGTAGAAGAATCCAAATAGATCCATACATAACACCCTGCACAAAACTCAATTCCAAATTGATCAAAGACCGCAACATGCTGAACCTGACAGAAGAGAAAGAGGGGAATATACTTGAATTCATTGGCACAGGAAAAGAAGTTTTGAACAGAACACTGATAGAACAGGCACTAAGATCAACAATTAATAAATGGGACCTCATGAAAGTGAAAAGCTTTTGTAAGGCAAAGGACACAATCAGTAGGATAAAATGTCAGTCTATAGAAAGGGAAAAGGTTTTTACCAACTCCACATACAATAGAGGACTAATATCCAAAATATACAAGTAACTAAAGAAATTAGATATCAAGAAAACCCAGTTTCAAAATGGAGAACAGATCTAAACAGAGAATTCTCAATAGAGGAAACTCAAATGGCTAAGAAACTCTTAAAGAAATGTTCAACATCCTTAGACACTAGGGAAATGCAAATCAAAATAACTTTGAGATCTCTTGTTACAAATTTCAGAATGGCTAAATTCAACAAAACAAGTGACAGGCCTTTGAGGATGTGGAATAAGTGGAACATTTATACATTGTTTGTGGGAGTGCAAACTTGAACAGCCACTATGGGAATCAGTGTGGCAATTCTTCAGTAAGATGGGAATTGATCTACCTCAAGATCCAGCTATACTACTCTTAGGCATATACCCAATGAACACGTCCTGTTATCACCGAGACACTTGCTCAAACATGCTCACTGCTGCCCTATTTATAATAGCCAGAAATCGGAAACAACCTAGATGTCCCTCAACAGAAGAACAGATAAAGAAATTGTGGTACCACAGACAGCTGACCCACGCTTGTGGGAGCTCACAGACTATGGACTGACAGCTGGGGAACCTGCATAGAACCAAACTAGACCCTCTGAATGTGGATGGCAAGCATGTGAGTTCATCTTTTAGGGGGTGGAGGCACTGGCAGTAGGACCAGGAACTATACCAGGGGCATACACTGGCTTTTTGGAGACCATTCCCTATGGTGGGATACGTTGCTCAGCCTTGATACAGGGGGGAAGAGGCTTGGTCCTGCCTCAACTTGGTAGGCCAGACTTTGTTGACTCCACAAGGAAGTCCTTATCCCCTCTGAGGACTGGATGGAGATGGGAAGGGGGATGTGGGGGACGGGAGAAGGAGAGGGAGGGGCAACTGGAGTTGGTATGTAAAATGAAAAATATTTTTAAATAAAAAAGAAAATGTATATTTACACAATGGAGTATTACTCCACTGTTAAAAATGGCACCTTTTCTCCACATCCTCTCCAGCATAAACTGTCACTGGTGCTGGTGATCTAACCCAGGTGTGTACTACAAACACTGTATGTGCACCAATTTTCTACAACCCTGACTCCCTCCACACTTCTTTTGCTGTGGTACTGGGGGGAGGAATCCAGGGATGTTTTCCATGTTAATCAAGCAAGCTCTCTAACCCTGAGCCATACCCCAGCCCTCACTGTCTGCTCTAAAGGAGATATAGATCATAGACCCTTATAGAACCTCCCAGAAGCAGGCTACCAACTTACTTCACAACGAGCTTCTAAAACAAAAATATTACCCTTTTTAAGATGAGATAAATAGTGGACATGGTAGCATATCCCACTAATCCTGGCAAAGGCAGGGGGATGATGAGTTTGAAATCAGCCTGGACTACATACTGAGTTGTAGGCCAGTCTGAACCACATAGAGAGACCCTGTCTCAAAACAAACAAAGCCTTAAAAAAACCCTCAAATTACAACTATGTCAAGACCTGAATACTTGTTGATTTTGCAAAGGACCTGGAATTGGTTCCCAGACCCTGCATGGTTGCTCATAAACATCTATAAGTCTAGATCCAGGGGTTCTCGTACCCTTTTCTGACCTTCACAGGTAGCAAGGACACAATATAGCACACAGACAAACATACAGGCAAATCACTATTTCACATAAATAAATACATAAATAGATAGTAAATAAATAGCAGTTTGTGTGGTTTGTCATTTGTTATCATAAACTCAACAGGTTAGAAAATGGAAAAGAAACTAATGAAAACTGACAGCAATCAAGAAAAGTGGCATAGAGCACATCAAAAGCAGCACCCCTTTCTCTGCATTCTTTCTAGATAAACTCTGATGTTTATTTAAGTCAGTACCATTGCAAGCACACACAGACACAACCAAAGAACAGATCTGGGGGTCACAGATAAGCAGTAACTCACTCTAGGTCACATAGCTAATTAGTGGTAAAGCACAAATACCACAAAACCTCATATTTCCTCTCTTGATATCCCTGTGGCAAAGGGAGTTTGTTTTTTCTTTGGGCTGTGCTGGGAATTGAACCCTAGAGCCTTGCACATACCAGACACTCTACCATTGAGTTACATCCACAAAGCCACAAAGTAAATTTTATTTCATGGAATAGATATTTAGCACTTAAATACTTTAGACACATACAACAAGATTCTCAAAAGATATCCAACTTAACTTCAATAACATAAATATCCACAAGAGATATATAAATCCAAGCTGTTCCTTGAGAAAGCCATATACTGGTGAAACAAGCTATAAATATAGATTTATAGATCTCTGTAATATGTTCTTCCCCTGTAGCACATGCTTTTTAAGGTACTGTTAAAGAGTCCTCGGGGAGCTAAATCCCTCTCCCCACTCCTTTCCTGAGCACTACAGGTGAGAAGAAAAACAGCTATAAATGCAAATGATAAAAAAACAATTGTCAAAAATGATCATTCATTGGGACATGCATGAGTAAATGAAATGAATGACATTCTTAGAAAATAATCAGCCAGCACTGTCAATACCAAAGTGCTTTAGAGTATGGTATTGGAAAGTCCTACTACATGTATGACCGTCAGATAACATTAGTTATCTCCACAACATTCTCCATACCTCAGAAGTATGTGGATCTCAACCTAGATGCCCCTCAACTGAAGAATGGATAGAAAAAATGTGGTACATTTACACTCAGCAGGAAAAAAAAAATGGAATCCTGAAATTCTCAGGCAAATAGATGGAACTAGAAGAAACTATTCTGAGCGAGGTAACCCAGTCACAAAAAGACAAACAGGATATGTACTCACTGATGTATGGATTTTAGACATAGAGAAAGGATTACCAACACACAATCCACACCACCAGAGAAGCTAGGAAACAAGGAGGACCCTAAGAGAGACATTCATGGTCACCCAGAGAAGGGGAAAGGGACAAGATCTCCAGAGTATATTGGGACCATAGCGGGAGAGGAGAGGAAGCTAGAAGAATTAAAAGGTGAGAAGAGGAGGGGTGAGGAGGACATGAGGGAGCAAGAAGTTTGAGTTAGAGGAAGAATAGAAGAGAGCAAGAAAAGAGATACCATAATACAAGGAGCCATTATAGGTTTCAAGAGAAATCAGGCGCTGGGGAAATGTCTGTAGATCTACAACAATGACACCAACTAACAATCTAAGCAACAGATTAAATGCCCTGCCCTAATAATGAGAAGGCCATCCTACAGCCTTCACCCAGCAGCTGGTGGAAGTGGAAGCAGACACCCACAGCTAACACTGAACTGAACTGGAATCCAGTTGCAGAGAAGGAGGAGTGATGAGCAAAGGGGTCCAGACCAGGCTGGTGAAACCCACAGAAACAGCTGACCTGAACAAGGGGGAACTCTTGGTTCCCAGACTGATAGCTGGGAAAGCAGCATGGGACTGATTCAGACCCCAGGAACGTGTGTGTCAGTGAGGAGGCCTTGAAAATCTATGGGGCCTCTTGTAGTAGATCAGTACTTATCCCTAGCATAGGAATAGACGTTGGGAGCCCATTTCACATAGAGGGATACTCCCTGAGCCTAGACACAAAGGGGAGGGCCTAGGCCCTATCCCAAAGGATATGACAGACTCTGAAGACCCCCTATGGAAGGCCTCACCTTCCCTGGGGAGCAGAAAGGGTATGGGATAGGTAGGGTGTAAGTTGGGGGGGGAGCAGGGGAGGCAGATGAAACTGGGATTGACATTTAAAATAATCTTGTTTCTAATTTAAATAAAAAATGGAGAGAAAAAAGAAGTATGCTGATATTTCTCAACTGCCATATCTAAAGTCATACAGCTATTTTGACAACAAAACACAAAATTCACCTGTATTTGGTGCACAATGCATTCTAATATACCAGGGACATTCAATAAGATTATTTGGAAAACCACAACCCTTAAGCTCTAGGCCACCCTTACCCCAAGTTATGTGGCTGGGCAGGTGTTCCAATTCCTCCATTTAAAGCCTTACCTGGTCACCGTAGATGGTCAGATCATGGAGCGGCCGACCAATGACTAGTATAGCCTAAAACTCATGCAGGGGAGTAAACCCACCTCCTGACACTGTCTGAAGCACCAGTACCCAGAGGCTGGATGACTCAGAGCCTTAGGATAGAATCAAGAATGCCTGGAGAAAAAAATCCCAGTGTAATGATGCCTAAAGATATTCTGCTACACTCACAGACTGGTGCCTAGTCCAATTGTCATCAGAGAGGCTTCAACCAGCAACTGATGGAAACAGATGGAGAGACCCACAGCTAAACATTAGGCAGAACTCTTGAGAATCCTGCTGAAGAAAGGGAAGGAAGGCTTATAGGAGCCAGAGGAGTCAAGGAAATCACAAGAAAACCCACAGAATCAACTAACCTGGGCTCATAGGAGCTCACAGAGACTGAACCAATAATTGGGGAGCATGCATGGGACCGACCTAGACCACATATGTATGTATGTATGTATGTATGTATGTATGTATGTATGTATATATATATTTGTATAGCATGGTCCTCTTGTGGGACTCCTAACAATGGGAACAGGGCATGTGTCCAAGTGGCTTTTGGGACCCTACTTCTCATACTGAAACCTGGTATGCCATGTTATGTTGATATCCTTGGGTGGCCTGCCCTTTCCTGAACAGAAATGCAGGAGGAGTGGATTGGGGGTGGGGACAGAGGTGTGGTGGAGGAGAGGGACTATGAGGATAGGAGGGAGGGGAAGCTACAGTCAGGAAATAAGGCAGACAGATAAGAACAACATTCCTTGTTGGGCAGTGGAGGTTCAAGCCTTTAATGACAGCACTGTGGAGGCAAAAGCAGGTGAATGAATCTCTGAGTCAAGGTCAGCCTGGTCTACAAAGTGAGTTCCAGGACAGCCAGGACTGTTAGACAGAGAAACCCTGTCTCAAAAAACAAAACCAAAAAAAAAAAAGAAAGAAAGAAAGAAAAAGAAAGAAAATAAAAAGGAAAAAAATCCCACAACTCCAATCTCACACACTGGGCCTTTCAGAGACCATAAACAAATGCCCATTTCACAACTCAGAATATAGACACCTATGTTGTAACAAAAACAACCCCCAATGCCATGAAAAGGACAATTTCAAGATCTAATTCCTTTTCATAGGGGCTTCTTATAATCTTGTTTTTCCAGGCTGATTCTAGCCGATTTGTTTGGTTTCACAGTTACTGAGTGAGAGTACACAAGTGCAGAATAATACGAATGGTTAACAGCATTAAGCAACCGAAATGACAGAAAAACAAAACAAAACACAGCAGATTAAAGTCAATGTTCTGGAGATAAGAGGCTAGAGAGAGAGTGGTTAAGAGCTCATACTGCTCTTCCATGGGACCTGGTGACTTACAACCACCTGTAACTCCAGTTCTAGCGGTATCCAACAACTCTGGCCCCCATGGTAACTTGTGCACATACCTACACATAGTATGCTGCCATGCTTCCCCACCATGATGGACTATTATCAAAACCAAAATCAACTTGCTTCTGCAAGTTGTTTTAGTCGTGGTGTTTTAGCACAACCACAAAAAAGTAACTAATATAACCCTAACAACTTTAAAAAGTACCCTTTAGGAAGTGCTCAAGGTGGCACACATTTGTATCCCTTGCACTTACTTAGGTGGCTAAACTAGGAGATTCATGACTTGAATAAAGGCCAACTTGAGGAACAATAATGAGTACCAGGCCAGCCTGGACTACACAGTAATATCCTATCTCAAAAAAAAAAAAAAAAAAAAAACAGAGAAACAAAGGTACACATAAGAATGATTCACAGCAATAAAAATTCTTCCAGCAGCAATAATATGCATGAATCTCACAAAAGTAGTATCCACAAAAAAAGCTAGACACAAAATACAATCTTATTTATATGTAAATATCAAATAGCCATTATGGAAAAATTCAAGACAGCTGTATCTTTGGGGAGCTGGCCCTAATATCAGGGCACTAAGCCCTTCTAGAACATTAATACAAGTGTTCTCTTTCGTTTTGTGGAGTGGGAAGTAATTGTAATGGAACCCAGAACTTTCTATATATTAAGTAAGCATAATAAGCCACACCTCCACTCCTGAATCTAAGTAGGTTACATGGCTGTGTTTATTCTGCAAAATGTAGAGGAAGGTTTGCCAGTTATAACATTTGCCATTCGTTCAAGGGGCCTATATTTTTCTTTTGGATTTATTTATGGGTATGACTATTTTGCCTGCATGTATGTATGTGTACCATGTTGTATCGAGGTCAAAAGAGGCTGTTGGATCTAGCACTGAAGCTAGAGGTGGTTGTGAGTTGTCATGTGGGTTCTGGGAACCAACTCAAGTTATCTCTAAGAATAAGTGCTCTCAACCACTGGGCCTTGGCTTTTTGTTTGTTTGTTTGTTTGAATTTTGGAGACATGGTCTCACTATGTAGCTCTGGTTGTCCTGGAACAATGTATAACTAAACAGCTTTGAACTCACAGAGATCCACTTGCCTCTGCCTCCTGAGTGCTAGGATTAAAGGTGTATCCCACCATGCTTGGCCCTATCTTCAAAGATTTTTTAAAAATTTATTGTTATTGTTATCATTATTGTTGGGTATACATGAGCATGGACATGCATGTGGTATGATGCATGTATGGAGATTAGAGGACAACTTTCAGGAGTCAGTTCTGTACTTCCAACTTGGTGAGGTAGGGTCTCTCTTGCTGTTTCCATAGCACTGTCCGGGTATGCAAAAGTTTCTGGGCGATTCTCTGTACAAGCACATATATCCACAGAGCCATCTTGCTACCCCACAAGAAGGCCTGTCATTAGCAGAGCTGATGAGACTAAAAGTCAAGAGGAGCTGAAAAAGAAAAAGAAACAAGAAAGAACCCAGCAGAGCTGCTATATATACAAGGAAGAACTGGTATGTATGAACAAAGATTATGGCTGACATCTGGTTCTAAGCCTGCCACCTTCTCCATCATCCTTCTTAACAATAAAGGCCTCTGCCTGTTTTCCAAGAACAAGGCAAGAGGAAAGGCTACATGGAAAGGACAGCCGCTTCCCCACACACAATTTCAAAAGCTGTATGAGTCAGGGTGACTGCTATGGAGAATGGTGATCCAATCAATCACTGTCTTGCTACTTGATCAGATTGACTGCATGGCTGCAAATATCCCCAAAACAATTTGTTGTGTCACTGTTTTTTGAGAATTGAAACATTTTCCATGGAGAAAGAAGCTCATGATACACACAAGAAATTCAGAAGATTCAACAGGACCTTTCCCAAGATTAAAAAGCAGTAAACAATTTCTGGGGGAGGGAGCATTCTTCAGTTGGTGCAGTTGTCTGCACATTGTACAGTAAACTGCCATGATATCGCTTCTGTGAGTCATTATTCATGCAGGGGTGTGGGGATTGTTGGTGTTGTAGCTACCCATGCTCTTGTGAGGAACATCAATGGTTCACCAGAGTAGACTTAGATGACACAGTATTGTTGATCTGATATTGCCTTGTCTATCTTGGATGATTAGAAACAGATTCCCCAGGAAAAGTTATACAACAACATTCCTTAGTGATCAGAATCCTTAGCTCCCTAAAAAAATCAGTGCATGTATCCCCACCAGATAATTACACAATGAGCAAAGGAGGCAGACTTCTAGAAAAGCCAAAACAAGAAAATAAAATCACTGGAGCAAATATTTTTGCAACAGAACAAGGGTAGACAAACTATTACCTGTGAGGTAAAATGCAGCCTGTTACTTATGTTTGTAAATAAAGACTTATTTAATGACAGCCACAATCATTCAGTCAGGTACAGTCTGTGGTTGTTATGATAGCCCTGAATGTCTGACACAGAGATGTAGTGGCCATTCAAACCTAAAACAATGGACTACCAAGCTCATAACAGAAAGACTTGGCCAACTGTTGCTATGGGTAAATGGACTGCCATGTCTCACTGTCAGGACCACTATAGCACAAGGCTTTACTACAGAGTTTCCAGCATTATTTTAAAACGTATAATGTTTATATTTAAGACAAAGAACAATAGAAACTAAGACAAAGAACATATCTACAGGATATACTACCTAGCACACCTTCCTGCCTGGGACAGTTCTCTCTGGTTCTGTTTGAACTCACCATCACTGATCACCAGTGTACTTTCAGAATAAAATTATTTATTTTTCTCCCCTGAAGAGATTTCATCATCAAAAAGAATGTATATGAAACACAGGTACTATAAAATTTTTCAATAGTCTAAAAAAAAATGTCAATAGTCCCTCAAGTTTAAGAAAACTTTGGAGCAGAAGATGTGGCTCAGTTAGAAGATTTGTTCAAGGTGCATGAAGGCTTGGATTCAATCACCAAAACTTCATGTTGAAAATAAAAACAAGGACAACAAAAATAAGTGTGGTGACATATGCATATAATTCAAGCACTCGGGAGATAGAGAATTAGAAGCAGGAGAATCAGAAGTTCAAGTTCATCCATGGCTACCTATCTATTTGGAGACTATCCTGGACTATATGAAACCCAGGAAAGAAAGGAAAGGGGAAAAGAAAAGAAACAAGAAGGGGAAGAAGAGGTGTCTTAGGTATCTATTGCTGTGACCATGACCTAAAGCAACTTGGGAAGAAAGGGTTTATTTCATATTACAGCTTGTAGTCCATCATTAAGAAAATTCAGAAAAGGAACTCAAGGCAGAAACCTGGAGGCAGGAGCTGATGCAGAGGCCATGGAGGGGTGCAGCTTACTCATGGTTAGCTCAACCAGCTTTTTTTTAAACACAACTCAGGTCCACCTGCCCAAGGGGAGCACCAACCCCACCACCATTACCCACAACCATTTATCAAGAAAATACCCTACAGAGTTACAGGCAATCCAGATGGAGGCATTTTCCCAATTGAGGTTCCTCTTCTCAAACATGTATAGGTTTGTGCCACATCATGTTGACAAAAACAGCAGAGGAGCGGAGGGAAGGGAGGAAGAAGGCAAGCAGAGAAAGAGAAGGAAGGGAAATGGAGCACGAAGGGGTATGGAGAAAGAACAAACTTGAAAGCGCTGGAAATTTAACTCAGGGATAGAGCACTTGGCTAGCATGGGCAGGGTCCTAGGTTCCATTTCCAGCACAAGTAGAGAGGCTCTTGAGAAGGGTGAGAGGGATAGAGAGAAGAGAGAGGAGAAAGGAAAGGGAGGGGAGGAAGGTAGAAAGGGAGGGAATGTGGTGAGTATGGTGGCTCACTGAGGAGGCTGAAGCAGGAGAATCTAGAGTTTGGGATCAACCTGAACTACAAAGTAAGATGCCATCAAAAAAGAAAAAGGGGATGGGGGGATAAGGCTTGGTGTGTGGCTTAATGAAACAAAGCTTCTAGTCTACTATGCACAAGACCCTATGTTCCATCTTCAGCAAAGGAAAAACAAACTATACACATTGATCATGAAGAAGGAAGAAAGTGGAAGTAAAATTATACAAGCAGGAAATTTATGTTGCTTAAAGAATAAAAAGAGGATGGTGAGATAGTTCATCAGGCTATGGCACTTTCCTTCAAGCCTGACAACCCGATTTCAATCCTCAGCACCCACAAAATAAGAGAAAACCAGCTCCTGAAAGATACGCATTCATTCTCACCCCCCACACACATAAATGTAATAAAATGAATAAAAAGAAACATATCAAAGTCATCACTGAAAAATCATAATTCACCATGTTTGCTACATAAAATGTCAGAATACAACATGAAACTTAAACATCAAAGATACAGTGGAGCCAGGCAGAAAGACCTTGAGTTCCAGGCCACACTGGTCTATATAGTGAGTTCCAAGTCAGCCTAAGCTATACAGTAAGACTCTGACTTTAAAAAACTAAACAACAACAAATGTATAACCCAATCAGACAAGGCAAATAAATCACATTAAAGGGAGGGGAATAGATAAGGGTATAACTTATTGATATAGTATGTGTGTGCTCTGGATTTTGTGCCCAATACTATAAAAAAGAAGGGGATATATGAATTTTTATACATTATGAAAATCCATACATACTTATTATTTTCATTGCTGTAGAGGATATACTTAATATTTAATTGTCTAAAATCCATTTATCTACAAAATGAAATTATATTTATTTAATGCATGTGAATGTCAGAAGACAACCTCAGGGACAGTCAGTTCTATCTACCATGTGGATCCTGGGGGCTGAGTTCAAGTTTTCAGGCTGGGCAGCAAGAAAGCATCTTTACCAACTGAGTCATCCTAATGGCTCACAAAGAATTTTTTCAAGAAGAAAAAAAATCTAAGCCCAGCATGGCAGTGCACACCTCTAATCCTCTAGCACTCAGGAGGCTGAAACAGAAAAATCCTAAGTTAAAAACTACCCCAGGAGTTATATAGCAAGATATATACTATATAACATGAAGAAACAAGATTGTGAAAGAGTAGGAGGAGGATGGGGGGATAATCATCTTTTGATTTTTAATCCCAAAAGAAAAATAGTTTTGTAAATCAAGAAGTTGGGTAGATTTATCTATTTTCTTAAAATAAATATCGGCTACAGCAGAGGGCTAAATTATATAAAAGTATAACGAAGAACATGAGGAGAGTACCCATATGCAACAACTTTAAAACCAACATATGGCAATTTTAGTATGCTCTCAATTCTTCCTTCTCTTTCCTGTATTGCATGTACTTATACATGCAACTAGAAGCAACTGTTCTACTATAAGCTCCATGTAACAACAGCATCTTGATCTGTGACAAAATAGTCTTTGGTCTGAACGACTTCATAGAACTCTGTACTCTAACTTTACACATTTTTAGATTTATTTATTTTATGTGCATTGGGTGCTTTGCCTATATGTATGTTTCTATACCATGTTAGTGCCTGGTGCCCACGGAGGTCAGAAGAGTTGCCCTGGAACTGTAGTTGAGGATAATTGTGAGCCCATCATGTATGTACTAGGAATCAATCCTGGGGCCTATGCAAGAACAGTGAAGTGCTCTTAACTGCAATACAGTTCTCCAGTCCTCGGCAACAGCAAAAGCAGCAGCAATAAGAGATCAGAATCTTGAGGTCAAACATTTTATATTCTGTCACACATTCACAAGAATTTGAAGCAAGAATCCACTCTGTCTTTTAGCTTAATGATAAATGTTTTCCTACAATGAAGTATCTTCCTCTTGGTAAATATAACAATCTTTCAACTTTTAAAAAAGACAGTAATATAAAAAGGGCCTTCAGCAGAAGTACTGCACTATTGCCTAGGGCTATCTATCACTCTGACAGAACCCAATCTAAGAAGCTAAGCAGGATCTGGTCTGGTTAGTACTTGGATGGGAGAAAAGATGCCTACTGAAAGTAAGTATACAACCCCGTATTCTCCAAGTTACCTTTTCACCTCTTTTAAATATCATTTTCCCCTTTGGTAGTGCTACAATGGAACCCAAGGCTTTGGTATGATAGGTAAGCACTCTATCACTGATATATACCCTAACTTTGCACCAACTTAACTGCCCCCAAACTCAATTGCCCTTCTGTGGATGCTAAAGTACAGAAGAACTTGTCTCCAACCACTTTCCAAATAAAATATAAATCTTATGAGAACTTGGAAAGTGAAGTCAAAGTTGCAGTCACTGGTATATGGCATTTCAAATGAATGCAGTAATCAATCAAGGAAAATAAAAGACAGGCTAGGAAAAGCAAGGCTAGGCGTTGGAATATAGTTCAAGAGGGTACCTTAAATGCCCTCCCCTGATAATGAGATTGATGACTAACTTATATGCCATCCTATAGCCTTCATCCAGCAGCTGGTGGAAGTAGAAGCAGACACCCACAGCTAATCACTGAACTGAACTGGAACCCAGATGCCGAGAAGGACGAGTGAAAAGCAAAGGGGTCCAGACCAGGCTGGTGAAACCCACAGAAACAACTGACCTGAACATCGGGGAACTCTTGCTCCCCAGACTGATAGCTGGGATACCAGCATGGGACTGATCCTGACCCCAGGAACATAGGTTTCTGTGAGGAAACCTCGGAAATCTACGGACCTTCTGTAGAAGTTCAGTACTTATCCCTAGCACAGGTGTGAACTTTGGGAGCCCATTCCATATAGAGGAATACTCCCTGAGCCAAGACACACGTGGGTGGGCCTAGGCCTTATCCCAAAGGATACCATAGACTCTGATGACACCCTATGGAAGGCCTCACCATCCAGGGGGAGCAGAAAGGATATGTGATAGATAGAGTTTTAGTTGGGGGAGGTTGTAGGGGAGGATGGGTGGGAGAAGGGATGTGGGATCGTCATGTAAAACAAGCCTGTTTCTAATTCAAATAAAAAAAAGTTGAAAAAAAAAAGATCAGAATCATGTGAGGGGAAATTCTGAGGGTTTATGAGAAAACTCCAAGAAAACAAGACAAGACTCTTGTGACCTCAGTTTCTTCAAAAACATGGAATTTTTCTTGAAATGTGTTCTGTGCTCCTCCCAGGTGTAGTGGATGGGACTGAGTTACCACAGGTTTTTGCCCTGTGCAGCTTGTTCTTATAATTGGACACTTTATGAAGGTGACTAATCTTCTCTCTCAGAGTACAAATTGGGCGATCCTCTGAATAAAGTTGGCTATTGCATGAGACTTTAGTCTGCCTCATTTTTAGGCCCTGCTCTACCAGGTTGACACCACCAACTAGAGCTGGAAACAGCTGGGGTCACATAGCTCAGTGATGCATTACTTGCCTGCCATCATAAGGCCCTGGGTTTAATATGCAGCATTTAAAACAGAAAGGAAGAAAGGAAGGAAGTTAGGAAGGAAGGAAGGAGGGAAGGAAGGAAGGAAGGAAGGAAGGAAGAGAAAGAAAAGAGAGAGACAGACAGACAGACAGACAGACATACAGACAGACAGACACCAAGTTTGTTTCAACAAGAAAGGAAAAAAATCAATCTCTACAAACCTAGGGCGTTTTCTTTGATCTATCTCTCGGACTTCCTTTCAATTGTCTTTTAAAAATTAATGTCTGGGAGCTGGAGAGAAAGCTCGGTAGTTAAGAGCATTTCCTGCTCTTCTAGAGGATCCTAGTTTAGTTTCTAGCACCAACATCAGGCAGTTCACGAGCACCTGTAACTCCAGATCCAGGGGATCCAATGCCTCCAGCCTCTTGGGCACCTACCTGCAGTCACATTCACATACCCACATATAGGCAGGCACACAGACAGAAACACAAACACCTACACATAATTCAAAATAATAAAAGCAAACCTTTAAAAACTAATACCTAATATTTCAAAAAGAAGGTTGTCAACCTTCCTAATGTGTTCCTCATGTTGTGGTGACTCCCACCTATAAAATTATTTCATTGCTACTTCATAACTTTAATTTTGCTACTGTTATGAATCATAATGCAAATATCTGATATTCAGGGTATATGATATGTTACCCCAGATGGGTAGAGATCCATAAGTTGATAACCGCTGCTCTAAGTAGTAATTGAATGACGATTGCCAGGCAGAAAAGAAGACCTCCTATAGGAATACATTTGCATAAAACCGTGCAGAATATAGTAGTACAGGCCTGTAATCCTAGCACTAGATGAGGCAGGATACAGAGTTCAAGGCCAGCCTAAACTACATAGTAAATTTGAGATTACCCTGTTTAGTGAGACTGTCTCTAAGACAGAAAACAGTATTTTATATAACATTCTGAAAAATACACATTAACCTATCATGGCAGGACACATTAATATTGGAGGTGAGTGATCAGGCAGAAGGAACATAATTCCAATGGTCTCACAGGGGAGATAAGCTCTGTGCCCCTTAGAAAAGCCAGATAAACAAACAAGATTTCTTACTCTCTGGCCAGATTCCACATCTGGTTAGGAAATGTCAATGGCAAGAAAATGGCCAATTCCTAGGATATACTGCACCCAAATGCCAGAAAGGAACCCATGGAAAACTGTTCCCATCCATCCAAGAAATTGCATCACCCATTCAGACTTGCTTATGGGACACACACATCAGCTGCTGCTGTCTTTGACACCAATTAGAAAATGACAGAAATAATTAATACTCAGTGTAACTCAATATTGCTCAGTGATGTGTATCTCTAAGCCAAAAGGCACTGGTGAAATTTCAGTCAGGAAAAAGACCAGGCTCTTTTCATGCATCTGGTTCTCATTTGGTTTCTGATTTCTTCTCATTAGACTAAAAGTGAAAGTCTTAACAGATCATAAGCTAAAAGGTGAGTCGAGCGTGTGTGTGTGTGTGTGTGTGTGTGTGTGTGTGTGTGTGTGTGTGTGAGAGAGAGAGAGAGAGAGACAGAGAGAGAGAGACAGAGAGAGAGACAGAGAGAGAGAGAGAGAGAGAGAGAGAGAGAGAGAGAGAGAGAGAGAGAGAATGTTGAGACAGGGTCTCACTATGTAACCCATGCAGGCTTGGAATCACTGTGATCTAGACTGGCCTTGAATTCATGATCCTCCTGATTATACCTCCACAGTGATGGGACAAGTGTCCATCACCAAGCTAGCTAGAATCCATATTTCAGTAGGTCTCTCTTGTGACTTTGTGATGCTGTTATAGAGAACCAGGTAGCCCTCTTAGGCTAGAAAATAAAATGTTTTTCTATTGAGGAATGACGGGGCAGTGATTCTAACATTCTCTTCTATATAATTTTTGTCTTTTGTTTTCATTTACCTTGCTGGAGCACATAGGTCTGCACTAAGCTTCCTATAGAAGCCTGGAGAATAGTGATATGTATACCAGTAGTCCACTCTAATCCAAGACTGAGGAAGGATTACACTCAAGATCCTGGTTGATATATTAAGCCACTCTACTCCCAAAACATTCCTCAAGGAAAACAAAAACTAAGTATAGTTTCTTCCTACATAGTCCTGCAGACTACCTCAAATTCTTCCTCAGTTGTTATGACTTGATCTATGTATCATGAGTTTGTGCACCCCAAGGCTCACTCCGATTAAAACATACACTAATAAACTACACATACAACAAGTCTTTTTTTCAGATTTTTTTTATTTGAGTTAGAAACAAGATTGTTTTACATGACAATCCCAGTTCTCTTCTCCCTCCCATCCTCCCATACTACCCGCCTCCCAACCAACTAAAACCCTACCTATCCCACACCCTTTCTGTTCCCCCTGGATGGTGAGGCCTTCCATAGGGTGTCATCAGGGTCTATCATATCGTTTGGGATAGGACCTAGGCCCACCCCAGTGTGTCTTGGCTCAGGGAATATTCCTCTATGTGGAATGGGCTCCCAAAGTCCACACCTATGCTAGGGATAAGTACTGAAATACTACAGGAGATCCTGTAGATTACCGAGGTTTCCTCAATAAAATCCATATTCCTGGGATCTGGATCAGTCCCATGTTGGTATCCCAGCTATCAGTCTGGGGAGCAAGAATTCCCTGATGTTCAGGTCAGTTGTTTCTGTGGATTTCACCAGCCTGGTCTGGACCCCTTTGCTCTTCACTCGTCCTTCTCTGCATCTGGATTCCAGTTCAGTTCAGTGATAAAGCGTGGGTGTCGCCTTCTACTTCCACCAGCTGCTGGATGAGGGCTATCGGGTGGCATATAAATCAGTCATCAATCTCATTATCAGGGGAGGGCATTCAAGGTAACCTCTCCTCTGTTGAACAAGCCTTTTTTATACATACCATTTGTAGCTTTCCTGGATGTCAGCTGGGACCCAATTACAAACAGCTGCCCATATTTAAACCCTGCGTATATTCAGTGCTCCAATCCCCTACAATAGTGTTTGAGACCATCCAATCCCAGCTTTTCTGCTCATTTAGCTTGAGCCCCTCTAGGAGCAAAGGCCCAATACATAGGCAGAGACAAGGG